>NW_012267236.1:9345789-9362285 GCF_000151885.1 Dipodomys ordii
TAGCGCTCTACCACTTGAGCCACAGCGCCACTTCCGGCTTTTTTCTTTTTGCTTATGTGGTGCTGAGGAATCGAACCCAGGGCCTCTGGCATGCAAGGCATGCGCTCTACCACTGAGCCACCTTCCCAGCCCCCCAAATGAGTTCTTTAAGCTGGGAAATGCAGAAATGGTGACATAAAACTATAGCAACACAGATTATTATTTTCTGAGACACTTGAGCCATAACACCACTTCCAGCCTTTTCTGAGTAGTTTATAGAGGTAAGAGCCTTATGGACTTTACTGCTTGGCTTGCTGGAGTTGAACAGTGATCCTCAGATCTCAGCCATCTGAATAGCTAGGAGGAACTAGGATTATAGGAGTGATCCACTAGTGCCCTGCTCTGAGAAGTTTTTATGTTATTGTCAAAGTGATGTACAGAAGGGTTACAGTTACATAAGTCAGGTAATGAGTACATTTCCCAAGAAGTTTTTGATAAGCAAAAACCTGTTATGCTTAGATTGAAAAAGCAGCTAATACAGGCACATATACATGTATACACATCCCTTTTTATATATAAAGTTAAAAATTCATATTTGTCTGAATTCAGACTTGAAGCAGTATCTTCCATTGTTTAGGGGGTCACAGCTTTACACTGAAGGAGGTGCCGGTAACCATGAGAAACTTTTAGTAACTTTGAGGCTATGTTCTTTCCACATACTTCACTTTATCCATTCTGTTCAGAGTTGTCTGTATCCATTACTTTTTTGTCTTCTCTCAACATAAATTCTTTAGTGTTGATAAATGAATGCAGTGACTTGAGAAGCTTAAAGTTATTAAAAATAATAGTAAGGAAGGACTGGATCTGTGGTACGAAAGGTGGAGAGTGTCTGCCTCGCAAGTGCAAGGCCCTGAGTTCAAACACACTATTGCCACAAAAAAGTCATAAACACATTTAATTTCTCCCTAAGTTTTAAGAAGTTCAGCATTTGGGGAGAAAGGTTATAGTTTTCTCCTGAAAGGTGATTTTCGATTTTTTAATTAAGTATATATTTTTTATTGTAAAGATACTGTACAGAGGAGTTAGTTACATGAATAAGGTAATGAGTACATTTCCTATCAAGCATTGTTACCCCCTCCTTTGTTTTTCCCCTACCATCCCTTCCTGCCCCACCTCTTCCCTCCCCTCTCCTCCAGGTTGTAAAGTTTGTTTTCAACATAGTGTCTTGTACATCTCATTGCTACAATGGGTCAACCTGTATCCTTATTTCAGCATTTTGTTATTTCCCTTCCCCTCCCCAAATTAGAAAAATGTATATACAAGATGCAGGGCACTGGAATCAAATACAGTGAAAACAGGGGTTATACCATGGGGGAAGAACATACTAAAGAAACAAAAAAAATCACTTAGTACATTATAAGTACATTAAAAACAACAGCAAGAAGCTGGGCACTGGTGGCTTACGCTTGTAATCCTAGCTACCGAGGAGGCTGAGATCTGAGGATCACAGTTCAAAGCCAGCCCAGGCTAGAAAGTCCATAAGCTTCTTATCTCCAGTTAAGCACCAGAAAACTGGAAGTGGTGCTGTGGCTCAAGTGGTAGAGTGCTAGCCTTGAGCTGAAGAGCTGAGGAACAGTGCCCAGGCCCAGAGTTCAAGACCCACGACCCACAAAATAAATAAACTAATTAATTAAATTTAAAAAAACCCAGCAATAAAGATAAAACCTTGTGCCCTATCTTGGGATTCATTTCACTTTGCATCATCTTATCTGGTCATATGTACATAGCTTTTGACCTTTTCTGCTTGTCCTAGACTTACTAGTTATTGCAAATAATGGAAGCCATGGGACCTATGTTCCTTTGGGCCTGGCTTACTTCACTTCATATAATTTTTTCCAAGTCTTCCCATTTCCTAACAAATGTGATGGTGTCATTCTTTCTGATGGAGGCATAGAATTCCATTGTATAATGTGTGTGTGAATATATATATATATATATATATATATATATATAGGTGAATATATATATGTATATATGTATACATCTATCACATTTTCTTGATCCATTCATCTATTGAAGGGCATCTGGGTTGATTCCATAATGATTTGCGATTTGATTGCTTATTTTCTAAGTCTGCAAGCTGATCTTAGTGTAGAGGATTAACCCACCCTGCAGGGGTTTTAGGTTTGACTGTATGGAAGGGTGTGTGAAGTAGCAGAGTGGGGAGGGAGAAAGGAGCAGAGTGAGCTGGGAAAGGCAGTGTGTCCTGGCATCAGCACCTGAAGGTGGTGGCACTGTATGGACAGTTCAATACTTGGCGCACAGAGGAGGTGGGAAGAGTGAGGGACTGAGTGATCTTGGTTTTGAGAACAGCAGGGATATTTCATTCCAGGAGTTGTCCCTGTTACTTTGACCAACCCACCCTCTCTAGCTGTGTGCCCAAATGATTTATCTTCCCACTTGGAGACATTTTCTGGATTATTCTGATCTTGCTTTCCTGGACATTGAATTCATTTTGGTAGAATTGCCTGACACAGGCATGTATGTGTGTGTGTGCTATTGCATCAGGATTCTAGTGATAGAAATTTTAACAGTCTTCAGCAGCATCCCCTCATTACCAGGTAATCTGGTATGGATTTGTTCTGTCTTACATTGATCTGAACATGTCTCACCATCTCTGAGTTAGGATATCTTGCCTAGCCAATAGCATCTTACAGTTGCACTTGGCAGGCCGTGGTTGTGACAGGCCATCATTTCCTGTACATTCATGAACTTCATCATGTCTGTTCTTATTGCCACTTCACTTGAGATGGATCCACTTCTGGTGCTGCATGTACTGTTTTTCAAATGTTCTCCGAAAAAGAGCACTGTCATTTGGCATTTAAAAAAGTTTCTCATGCTCGTAATCCTAGCTACTCAGGAGGCTGAGAGCTGAGGATTGTGGTTCAAAGCCAGCCAACTCTGTAAGACACTTATCTCCAAATAAAGACTATTCAAAAAAGCTAGAGGTGCTGTGGCTCAAGTGGTGGAGAGAGCTTGCCTTGAGCAAAAGAAGCTCAAGGACAGCACCTAGGCCCAGAGTTGAAGCCCCAGGACCAGCCCCATCCCTCCAAAAAGTTCTGTAGAACACAGAGAGGTATGAACACAGAAAAGAGGAAAATAAATTTATTAGTCTGTGTTTTCCTGCAAAGTAACAATTAGATGTTTACAGCCTTTTTTAAAAAGAGGATATCTACAACTAAATGGAGCTCTATTTTTTTTCCCTTACTGAGAGATGACCAAAATAATTTCTTTTAACATCAAACTTCATCTGAAGGTAGAAAAGCTGCCAACTCCTCTGACTAGATGAAATAAATTTCAGCTCATCAAGAGGCTGGTATGGGGACTGGGAGAATGGCTCAGTGGTAGAGTGCTTGCCTTGCATGCATGAGGCCCTGAGTTCAATTCCTCAGCACCACATAAGCAGAAAAAGCCGCAAGTGGTGCTGTGGCTCAAGTGGTAGAGTGCTATTCTTGAGCTGAAGAGCTGAGGGACAGCACCTGGGCCCAGAGTTCAGGCCCCACAACTGGCAAAAAAAAAAAAAAAGAGGCTGGTATGATCGATCCCCATGTAATAAAAAATTATAATTATAGTCAATTCAGTTATTGAGTTAGTTTAATTGGCTGTTTTTCTTAGTAGAAAAAAAATAAGGTGTACCTTACAAAGTTGATCTTACACATACATCTTATATTGCATGATTTATACCACCCATTGAGTGTGGTTTAGTGTAACCAGGTCTATAGTAATGATCTCACTAGCATCAACTAGATTGAGCAAAATTATAGAGGCCTACAAGTGAGGCTTTGTTTTTATTGGGACTATGCGTTAATAAATGAATCTTTAGAGAGAAGTGACAAGTAGCTCTACAATTTTCTGTTTTAAAAAGGATTTGTTAGCAGTGCTTGCTGCCTACCTGCCTGCTGTAGGAAAGCCCCCTGCTCTTCACTTTTGCCATGGCTAAAGGCTTATGATGTATTTGGTCTTGTCCCTACGTGGTACATGGGCAGCATGGAAGGCTGCCTGGCTTAGAGTCTTAGAGCTGTTGGTGCAGCTACTTCCCTGATGTTTACCAGTCTAGCAGTTGCTCTCTGTCTGGACCTCTGATACCACTTTTACCTAACTGTTCTATGGCTCACAGTCTTCAGGGAAAGCAGGAAGATTTGTTATTGAGAAAATGAAGGGCAGGCTGGAGGTGTGGCCCAAGTAGTAGAGTGTTTGCCTAACAAGCATGAGGCCAACCTCTGAGTTCAACCTCTAGTACTGCCAAAAAAAGAAAAAAAAGAAAAGAGTTCATTAAAAAAAATACTAAGGACCTTTGTCCACTAGTTCCTTAGTGGTTCAATGGCAGTCTGAAGAAAGACTGTTCTATTCAGGAACTGCTCTTATCTTATTATTCCTTTAATCATAGGCAAATTGGAATTTAAATTCATGTTCTAAGATATAGTTTTTCTCTTGGCTGTATTTTTTCTGGGGAAAATAAAGCAAAATAAAACTCTCTCTCTCTCTCTCTCTCTCTCTCTCTCTCTCTCTCTCATGTTCTAACTAACTTCCACTGCCTAATGGATGAGGTTCCTAGTGGGCCTTCATGACTCACATCATTCCAGCCTGGCCTATCTTTTTTATTGGCATTGCTGATTGCTCTGGCCCCTATCTTGTCTTTGATCTCTTCTCACTCTCCTTGGCCCAAGGCGTGCAGCATAGCAGCGGGGAGCCCCCTTCATTCTCTCTGGCTTGGTGGAGGAGCAGCACCCATGCCCTGAGTTCAGACCTCATGACCACTATCATTACTACCACTAACAACTAAAATACAGCAAAGCCAGGTTAGAGTGGGTCACACCTGTAATCCTAGCTACTTTGAGGGGCTGAGAACAGGAGAATTGCAGTTCAAGGCTAGCCTAGGCAGAAAATCTCAAGAGACCTTTTCTCAAGTGGCCCATGCTTGTCATCCTAGTCTTGTGAGCTGCTGAGATTGGAGGATTGCTAAAGGGATTACTATTCCAGGCCCATCTTCGCCGAAAAGCCCACAGGAAGCTTGATGCTTGCTTGGGCTTGTGATCTCAGCAAAAACTTACCCAAAAGTAAGTAGATAGTTGCTCAGGTACATGCCTAAGCAAGACCATTTAAAATGACCTTTTAAAATGACCATTTAAAAGCTAAAGGGCTGGAGGCATGGCTCAGTGGTATCTAGCTAGCCTCATAAGTATGATGGTCCCAAGTTTAAACCAAGATTGTCTTTCCTCCCATTTGAAAAGGTAGAGAAGAAGACAGAGGAAGAGAGGTGAGAATAATAATGTGGAATAGTAGTAAAGTATCAAGGATTAGAACAACAGGGGACAAAAAACAGGAATACTTGTTTCTGAGAAAAAATATGAGGCTATATTCAAAGGTAGGACACCTGATTGCTCTAGTAGAGGAAGATGTATATAAACCGTAGTGGTGTCGCTCTGTAGATCAGCAGTTGTTGAAATGATTAGAAATGAAGAGTGTGTACAAAGTGACAAGTTTAACACATTTTTGAATGGAAAAACATATATTTATTTATATTTACCCTCTATTCTTTTTTTTTCTTTCTGGTCTTGAGGCTTGAACTGTGGGCCTGGGTGCTGTCCTTGAGGTTTTGTGCTCAGCTTAGTGTTCTACCACTTGAGCCACAGCTCCACGTCTCTTGTCCCTGAGCTGTTTTGCTCAAGGCTAGCACTCTACCACATTGAGCTACAGCTGTACTTCTGGTTTTCTGATGGTTAATTGATACGAGTCTCTTAGGCTTTCCTGCAGGGGCTGGCTTTGAACTGCTATCCTCAGATCTCAGCCTTCTGAGTAGCTAGGATTACAGGTGTGAGTCACTGGTGCCTGGCTACCCTTTATTCTTAATTATATAGAAATACATCTGGAGAGAAATAAAAAAACTGTGATAGGAATGTACATTGTTTAATTTTTATTATAATGTTTGTTATAACCAGTATTGTGCTGAAAACTAATGAGAAATACAAAGAATGTGGTAAAACTCATGAGCAAAATGAAAACAACATAAAAAGAGTGCTAAAGAGAAAGTCAGCCTGCCTTTTACATTGTTTTTGTTATTGAGGTTTTGTTTAACTGAGTCATAAAATATAAGTGCTGGAAATTGTCTTCTAACAGTTCTTAAAATTTTTTCTTAGAACCTTTACACTAGAAATGATTGAAAACCCCAAAGAACTGTTGGCAATATTTTTATATTAGAAATTAAAATTGAGAAATTAAAAATCTTATTACATGTTTACATAAATAGCATTTTTGTGACAACAAAAATTTAACGAGAAATTTACCAATGCTACGTATTTTTACAAATCTCTAATTTTAATTTTGGCTCATTAGAACACAGATGGGTTCTTCCATCTGCTTATCCATTTAGTCTGTCCTGATGCGTTGTTTTGGTTAAAATGTAGCTTCACACACTACATAGCTGGAAAATGGAGTCTTTCAATTGCTTTTTCAGATCATTTTGTCTTGTTATGTGGCCTCTAGAAAACCCCACTGCATGCACAAGAGGACAAGATAGAAAGGCAAACACTGTCTTAGTATTGTCCAAACAATTTGGCCTCATGGGCTCCCTGAAAATGTTAAGGACCTCCCAGGCAGCCCCAGACCACACTTTTCAAACCATATTTCTAGCCCTCGATAGCTGAGAAAACCAGAAATTGACATGTTAGGTATTTTCACCAAATGACAAGGTAGGGGGAAAGGCAGAGTTCTAGGGTATAACCCTTCCACTTCCCCTTCCATTCCTCTTCCCCTTCCATTCCTCATGCGTCTGGAGAATTCCTGGATTTAGAATATAATTTGAAGTGGATAATCTTCTAGGATATCAAAATAAGAATTTTTGTTTGTTTTGGGTCTGAGACGGGAACTTAAACTTGGTACCTGATAGTTTCACTCATTGGCTAGCACATTACCAATTGAGCCATGCCTCCAACCCAAGACCTTTTTTTTAAATCTTGAAGTTTTTTTTTTTTCCCTATAGTTGGTGAACCAAAACTTTCTAGAGAAAGTAGCATTAAGATTGTAAGTGGAGGGGCTAGGAATGTAGTTTAGTGGTAGAGTGCTTGCCTAGCATTCATGAAGCCCTTGGTTTGATTCTTTAGTACCACATGAACAGGAAAAGCTGGAAGTGGTGCTGTGGTTCAAGTGGTAGAGTGCTAGCCTTGAGCAAAAGAAGCTCAGGGACAATGCTCAGGCCCTGTGTTCAAGCCCCAGGATTGGCAAAACAAAACAAAACAAAAAAACCCAAAAGACCCAAAAAGATTGTAAGTAGAGCTGGGTGCTGCCGGCTCATGCTTGTAACCCTAGCTACTCAGGTGGCTGGGATATGAGGATTGCAGTTTGAAATCAGTCCTGGTTGGAAAAAATCTATGAGACTCTTATCACCAATTAACTACCAAAAGGCCAGAAGTGGAGCTGTGATTCAAATGATAGTGCACTAGCCTTGAACAGAATGACTCAGGGACAATGCCCAGGCCTTGAGATCAAGTCCCAAGACTGGCCAAAAAAAAAGCGGGTTTGGAAAATGTAGTTTTTAACAAATACATAAAGGTCTAGAAACATTATATTTATAAAACATAGGATACATTTTAACTTGTGCTCTCTGCCTTTTACTAGCTGACGAAAAACTTGATACCATCTTTTCTCAGGGGTCTAAAATAGACACTTGGTTTTCTTTTGGCTTGGTGGTCATTTCATGTCCAAACTAGAGGTGCTTTCCTTGTCTGATCTGTTCAAATGCTAACTGGCCTTCTGGATTTAGTGATGTTGGCTCCTTCTCCCAGACTCCATTGGGGTCTCAGACAGCATAAACATGGATGCCTGAGATGGGCAACACTGAGATACCGCTGCTGAGGCTAACTTCAGCCTGACTGTCGGCCCACAGCTGTGTGGAGAGGACTTGGCCTCTTCCCTCCCTCAGTGTTGGCCCTGGATCCGACCTCCTCTTGGTTTGCTTTTCCAAGTTCTTCCTGTGGCGCTGCCTCATCTTTACCTCCCTTTTCTACTCCCTGTCTACTAGCTCCTTCTTGAGAGATTGTCTTCAGTCAGAGTGGCTTCCAGCTACTGGAGTAGATTCTCATAGTGGTCAGAAGGCACGGGGGAGTGGAGTGAGTGTGTGCGGCCTCCTTGTGGAGGGTGGGGAAAGGTCCTTTTGTGGCGCAGTTGACAGCCCTGTCCTGGCTAAGCCCCACGGCGCCTGCCCTCCTCACTGCCTGTTAGTATTCATTGCATGAATGGCAAAATCCAAGTTATTTCACAAGCAGCTGGCTTTACTCAATATTATCTTTCCTATCATTCTTTTCCACTGGGGATGGGGGGGGCATTTTTAAAAGTGTAATTGTGAAATACCCTATTCATGAGACACAAGTGGGGGAAAGAGTGAGGTGAAATTCTGGGTGTCCTTTTGGCCCCATCCCAATCCCCACCCCACCTTCAGATGGTGGGCTCAGGACATGGAAAATGCCTCTTTATGTGTCTGAGCAGTCCCTGTGTGTTGCCTTGTATCCCCTTCAGAGAGCACTTTGAAGTGAGCCCAACAATATATCCTAGGCCCCTGCCTGGCTGCATCACCCTATATCTCAGCTCCTTCTTCCTTTCCCTGCGACCTAGAAAGGTGTTTTATGGCTTGGAAGAAAGAAAGAGAAATTTGAAATACTGTTGAGAATATATTATGTCTCACCATAGAATTCTCTGATCTTGTCTTTCTTGACTTTTCTAATTTTCTTTGTATGGAACACAATCATGTGTGTGTTTCATCTGTAGTGGAAGCTTACACTGAGATGCAAATGAAAAGAGCACAGGGGAGTGTTTTCTATCCAGGAGATGGAGGGTGTACACAGCGAGCTCACCCTTACCATAATTCTCTGGGGCTTTGTCACAGAAGTTACACAGCTGTCATAAGCTTCCATTTTCTTTTCTACAGATGAGGGAGCCATTAAATGAAATCTAAGAATGTTTGCTTTTTGCTTTATTATTTACTTCAGCAGTTATTTATCAAGTGCCATTTTTCCCAAGTACTGTTGGTACTACTGGAAAAATGGCAGGTGAGTAGCAGACACCCATAGATGATGGCTTATTATCAGGTATGAAATGTCTGGCTCCCCCTTTAGATGGCAGAAATGGTGACTGGATGGACATAAGAGTTCTGGTCCTGGCTCTGTGCCTGATTTGAGTAGGACCGTTACTAGTCACTTAAATGCTTTGCTCTTTTTTCCCCTCCTTATCTATCAAATGAAGATAATTAAGACCTAACCTGTTTACTTTATACAGTTGTTTTGGAACTCAAGTGGAATAATGTGTGCGGAAACATACTTTCATACAGTAATTGTGTGTCATAGTGACTGCAATAATGTAAAATATGGCTTCAGTATTTCACATGCATGCTTCATTGGGAGAATATGAAATTATGGGGGTTTAGAGAGACTTGCAAGATACAAAATGTATTTGTTTTCCTTCTCTTTACAGAAGAAGATAATGCTGAACATGTTCTTAGATACAATGATGGCTGATCCTCCCCCGCAGTGCCTTGTCTGGCTACCTCTCATGCACAGGCTTGCCCATGTGGAGAATGGTGAGCTGAGCTTTTCATTCCATTCTGGTACAGGAACTGAGTATTTGCAGTGTCTTTTCTTGGCCTTTATCAGTGAAAATTATAAGCTTGTTGAAGCTCCCATCACTTCAAGTTGTGGTTTTAACTTTCAAAAGAGGAATACTTTTTTTTTTTTTACTGAAAGGGTGGAGGCTTATTACTTAAGATTCTGAGAATAATACAGGTCATAAAACCTGGTGATTCAGACAAAGCCCTGAGATTGCAGGGCTTTTTATTTTATTTTTTTTATGAGCCTCAATTAGTTGTACAAAGAGAATTCTTTTCTTTTTGGGGTCGGTGGTGGGGGAGGGGGAGAACTGGGGTTGGACCTCAGGACCTTGTACTCATTCGGCTTGCTTGCTCAACTGGCACTCTGCCATTTACAACATGTTTCCAACCCTATTTTTTTGTTGGTGAATTTGGATATGGGGTCTTAGACTTTTCTGCTTCAGTTGGCCTTGAACTGTGACCCTCTAGATCTCAGCCTCCTGAGTAGCTAGTATTATAGGCATGCACCTGTTTTGTCAGGTTCGGATTTCATTTTGGTGTGTCTTTGTGTGTGTGTCCGTGTCTGTGTCCATGTGTGTGTATGTCACTGTCCTTCATTACCCCCCCCCCTTACCAAACTATATTCAGCATGCTTCATTATAACATTTTCACACATGTACATAAACTGTTTGGGCCGTATTGACTCTTCTTTATCCTCTCCATTTTCGCTTTGCCCTTCACTAGTATTCACAACCCAGACAAGTCTAAAACAGCTAATTTTTTTTTTTCTTTTTTTGTCGGTCGTGGGGCTTGAACTCTGGGCCTGGGCACTGTCCCTCAGCTCTTCAGCTCAAGGCGAGCGCTCTACCACTTGAGCTACAGCGCCACTTCCGGTTTTCTGGTGGTTTATTGGAGATAGGAGTCTCACGGTCTCTCCTGCCCGGGCTGGCTTTGAACCGCGATCCTCAGATGTCAGCCTCCTGAGTAGCTAGGATTACAGGCGTGAGCCACCAGCGAGCTAAAACAGCTAAATTTTTAAGCAGGATTTTTGAAGGGACATTTAGTTACTGAATTACTATAGTGTTATTATTCCTTGTGGGGCAGTGTATTTATAGCCATAAGTGTTTTAGTAGTTTCATATGTAATTAATTTTCACAAAATCATTTTGTATCTGCTATGAGAAGCTCATTTGACAAAATGCATTGTTAACCACATGACTATTTTACTATGTCTGTTGAAGTATGTCATTTATCGATCCCATTCTAATAGGGTTGGTGCTACTATTTATCCTTACAGATGTTATAAAATGCCTAGCTATTTCTGATCAACATTTGTCTATATATTATTTTGTTATAGTGGGAAACCAATTCTAAAATTATGTGGTTTTTTTGTTTGTTTAGGTCCTTCATATGTATTGGAATAATTATTCAAAAGAATAAATATTTATTTGCATAAGTGAAAATGGCATTGTTGTTTTTGCTTTTTTTGGGTCTGGTCATGGGGCCTGAACTCTGGGCCTGAGCGCTGTCCCTCAGCTCTTCAGCTCAAGGCTAGCACTCTACCACTTGAGCCACAGCGCCACTTCCGGCTTTTTTCTTTTTGCTTATGTGGTGCTGAGGAATCGAACCCAGGGCCTCAGGCATGCGAGGCAAGCACTCTACCACTGAGCCACCTTCCCAGCCCCTGTGAAAGTGGCATTGTTTTGTATTGGATTATGAATCTAAGATTCTAAGTGTAGAGAGAATAAGAAGGTAACTGTTACATGACACACTACAAAAACTATACTGTTACTACAACCTGAACAATCCTTACCTTATTAGCAGGTGACTCAGCACCACACTAACCTTTATCCTGCCAGTCCTCGACTTCCACCAACATGCTTCCCACCCCCTGCTGCCCCCCCTGTGTGCACTGGCTCTTCACTAGCTTAGAGGAGAACAGAAGAATGGCACAAAAAGCCATATCTGTTCAACCAAATGTATCAGAGTACATTTGATCCCTTAATATTAATATGCCTATATAATTTAATAGGAAGCTATAGTTATCACTTGGAATTCTAAACATATTTCACATTATCCCAGAATAAATACTTCGAATTACAAACACCAGCTGTGCTGATGCTGGCTGGGGGAATTCTAAGCACACACCTCTTTGCACTTGGGTCATTCCTTTGAAATACCTTGGTGACAAGAAGCAAGCAGTGTAGACTGCTCGTCTGCAGTGTTGCTCCTCATTGGCTTTTAGATTAGATTTGGCTCCTCTGTCTTGATCATTGTCCAGATGAATCACTTCTCTCCCTGTTCTCTCCCTCCTGCCGCCAGTCTTTCATCCTGTGGAGTGTTCCTATTGCCACTCGGAGAGCATGATGGGCTTCCGGTACAGATGCCAGCAGTGCCACAACTACCAGCTCTGCCAGAACTGCTTCTGGCGTGGCCATGCCAGTGGCCCGCACAGCAACCAGCACCAGATGAAGGAGCATTCCTCTTGGGTAACTGCTTTGTCTTTCAGTCTGTGTCCACGCTCCACATCTCGTGTGTCACAAACCTGTCCTGAGGGATGTCCCCCTCGTGAGGTGTGCTATCATGAAATCTGAATGCCAGCATCAACACTGAGTACTACCCCATGGGATTTTCAGTATTACCTTCTTTGAAAAGGTTCCTTTTATTCAGTTGAATGGATGTTACAGTGCTTCCTTTCAAACAAAATAAAAAATACATTTCTTCTGATTTAAAAATAGTGCAAGGGATGTCCCTTAAGCAAGAGTGGGAAACCTCTTTTTTCTGCCTGTGGCCACTTGAATATTTTATGACAGCAGTTCAAGCATACAAAATTATTAATATAAGCAGACGGCCATGGGCCCAAGGATCAAATGGTTTCTTAAACCTTGTATGGCTCACAGGCTGGATGTTCCCTGCCCTGAAGATCATGTTTATTCTTTTGAGCTTTCAGTAAGTTTTTCTTTATTTCAGGAAAAATTTTGTTCATGTTAGTAGGGCTTAAGTGGTACAAAGAAAGTAGTGTAAAATAAAGGGATTACATTTTTGCATCTCTTACGTTGAGGAAAGTATTATATTTTCTAACCATTTCATATTAGTGTCCTTACCTTCAGAAGTATTTTTGTTTTTTTTCAGCAGTATTAGGGATTGAATCCAGGGTCTAGCACTTGCTAGGCAGGTACTTTATAGGGTAAGCCATACCTCCAACCCTTATTTCCCACTGGTTATTTTTTTATTCTTTTTTTTTTTTTTTGTCCGGTCGTGGGGCCTGAACTCTGGGCCTGGGTGCTGTCCCTCAGCTCTTCAGCTCAAGGCTAGCGCTCTACCACTTGAGCCACAGCACCACTTCTGGCTTTTTTCTTTTTGCTTATGTAGTGCTGAGGAATCGAACTCAGGGCCTCTGGCATGCAAGGCATACGCTCTACCACTGAGCCACCTTCCCAGCCCCATGTCTACAAGACTCTTTTTTTTTTTGTTGGCCGTGGGGCTTGAACTCTGGGCTTGGGTGCTGTCCCTCAGCTCTTCAGCTCAAGGCGAGCGCTCTACCACTTGAGCTACAGCGCCACTTCCCCACTGGTTATTTTTGAGATTGGATTTTTTTTTCTGGTCCTGGGACTTGAACTCAGGGCCTAGGTGCTGTCCCTGAGCATGTTTTTGCTCAAGGCTAGTGTTTTAGCACTTGAGCCACAGCACTACTTCCAGATTTTTCTGAGTAGTTTATTGGAGATAAGAGTCTTAAGGAATTTTTCTGCCTGGGCTGGCTTTGAATTGTGATCCTTAGATCTCAGCCTCCTGTGTAACTAGGATTATAGGCCTGAGCCACCAGTGCCTGGCAGGATCTTTCTTCTTTTCTAGATGTATACCTGGACTGTGGTCTGCCTGTTTTAGCACTGACATGCTGACTGACATGCCATCATGCCCAGCTTCTTCTGTTATAATGGAGTCTTGTGAGCTTTTATGCTTGGGCTGGCCTGGAATCTTTGTGTTACCATTTTTAGCTAGTATAACAGAAGTCCGTTGGTGCCCCACAAAAGTATTTTTTTTAAACAGCAGTATTTATTTGGAGTTAATATCTTTTTTTTCTGTAGTGGTTGTAAATCACGTATTGTTCACATTATTATTTTTCTTTTCTTTTGTAGAGAAATGACATGTTTTTCTTTCCAGAAAGTTGCTCTGACCCTTGTTTCAAAACTTTGCTTTTAGTTTTGGTTGATTGATGGTTGGTTGGTACACTAAATACTAGAAGGGATATATAGGCCAGGATATAATTAACAATTCAGATTCTTACATCTTTTACCATATTAGACTTCAAGTATTAAAAATCATATAATAGCTGGGTGCTGGGGGCTCATGCCTGTAATCCTAGCTACTCAGGTGGCTGAGATCTGAGGATTGTGGTTCAAAGCCAGCCTGGGCAAGGAAAGTCAGTGAGACTCTTATCTCCAATTAACCACCAGAAAACTGGAAGTGGTTCTGTGGCTCAAGTGTTAGAGCACTTGCCTTGAGCTGAAGAGCTCAGGAACTGTGCTCAGGCACAGAGTTAAAGCCTCACAACCAACAAAATACAAAATAACGGCAACCAAAAAACAACTAATGGGTTCCCCTTCCACTTAACATTTAACCAAAAAAAAAAAAAAGGCAAACAAACTCATTTTAGGGATTAAAGAAAATTAATTTTAGCACCTATGTATATTCTGTATCTCTGATGTTTTCTAGATATATAGATTAGAGAGTCTATCTTTGGTTTTATGAATTCCAATGCTGTTATTTGGTTGAAGGTCATTTTTCAAATCATTAAAAAAAACTTGCATAGTTTCCTTTTCTTTTTAACTCAAATAAAGAGAAGTTAGAGATTTTCCATTTTTTTCCTTATGTAAATTTAAAGTACAAGTGCTCTAATGTGCAAACTTTTGTTAGTGAATGATTCTCCCTTGTCTCTTGTTTCATATCTTAACTCTGCACTGAGATAGACTACTCTGCTACCTTTCCGAGTCATTGGATTTGCTGGATAGTGTTTCTTCTGAAATTCTCTTTCCAGATGTTGGAGAAAGAGCATCAGGAAATTTTTGTTCCTCTTCTTATTAGTTTGTACCTACCTACTCATTTAACTAGTTTGTAATCCTTTCACTATTTAAAGATAAGTGACTGAATACTGCTTTATGATTTTTACAAAAGTAACTTTTTTATACTCTTGGAATTTTTTCATTGGGTTACACATTCTGACAACTACATAAATCACAAGTGAATATTTGTTTGGTCCTTACAGTATTCTTTTGAAGTAGATTGTCTATTTGTCATTTTTATGTTAGTTTTATTGTATTTTTTGTTTTATGAGTTGTTTTAATTTTGATATAGTGACTTAAGATTCTGCTGTGGAGCCGGGCGCTGGTGGCTCACGCCTGTAATCCTAGCTACTCAGGAGGCTGAGATCTGAGGATCGCGGTTCAAAGCCAGCCCGGGCAGGAGAGACCGTGAGACTCCTATCTCCAATAAACCACCAGAAAACCGGAAGTGGCGCTGTAGCTCAAGGGGTAGAGCGCTCGCCTTGAGCTGAAGAGCTGAAGGACAGCGCCCAGGCCCAGAGTTCAAGCCCCACGACCGATTAAAAAAAAAAAAAAAAAAAGATTCTGCTGTGGGAAGAGATTGAGTATTAACTTACATACTTTAGAAGTTAGTATTAGAATGTATCAGCTCTGGATTCTGGTGGTAGATGCATACAGCCAGTATGTGTTATCTGTCTGTAGGACATTTGTTTTCAAAATTGAGGCTCTACATGTAATGAAATGGCCCTTTGAGAAAGATGTGGGTGAATCTTTTAGTCTGGGTACAATGGAATTTCCACCTGATAGAAGTGTTTCAACAGGTTTCTTTTGGTTGAGTTTGTTTGTTGTTGTTATTGTTTTGTTTTGCTTGTTTGTCTTATTTTGGAGAGGCTTGCGGGGACTCCAGCTCAGACGGACTGGGGAACGGACTGCTCTACCACTGACCCTCATCCCTAGGCCCTCTCATCACTATAGTAGTAATCTCTTTGAAGGTTTTTCACTGTGTCTGAACTGATCTTTTTTTTTTGTGCCAGTTTTGAACTGAGCTTCTTTTGCTCAAGGCTAGTACTCTACCATGTGAGCCACAGCACCACTTCTGGCTTTTTCTATTTATGTGAGGAATCCAACCCAGGGCTTCAATTTAAGGCAAGCACTCTACTACTAAGCCACATTCCCAGCCCTGAACTGATGTTTTGGACACATGTTTCTATATGCTTACAATAGTTACATTTAGAGTTTTTAATCTGTGAATTTACATTGTAGATTTGAATTGTATAAGCTTTCATACCTGGAATTTACTGGTTTTTCCAAAAGGTTCTGCTTCATGTTAATAACTTCGTAGTAATACAACACTTAGGCCTTGTTCATTGAGGTAGTTTTCTGTTTTTCTTTTTGGTGCCAGTACTAGAGCTTGAACTCAGGGCCTGTGTGTTGTCCCTGAGCTTTTTGCTAAAGGCTAGTACTCTTATCACTTGAGCCATAGCTCTACTTCTGGGTTGTTGTTGTTTTTTTTTTTTGCTGATTAGAGATAAGAGTCTAATGGACTTTACTGCAGGGGCTTGCTTAGAACCATGATTATCAGATCTTACCTTCCTGAGAAGCTAGGATTATGTGTGTCAGCACTGAGGTCTGGCTTCATTTAGTTTGTTTTTTATGACCCAAACTACCATATGGTAATATATCTCAGATTCATCCTGTTCAATCATCTTGAATTCATTTAAAAGATGCTTTTCTGCTTTGTGGCCAGACACTAATAGGCAGGGGGATACAGGGATATATCCACCACACACACACACACACACACACACACACACACACACACACACACACACACACACACACACA
>NW_012267236.1:9363205-9499036 GCF_000151885.1 Dipodomys ordii
CACACACACACACACACACACACACACACACACACACACACACACACACACACACACACACACACACGGGGATACAGGGATATATCCACTCCCCCCCCACCAATAAGCGAAACAAAAAAATCAGATAGAGATCCCTACTCTGTGAAACTTAAGCTTTAAAGAGTATGAAAGCAACTGCTAGGGGTTGCTAGTGTCATAGTTTTCCTGTTCTTTCTGGACATCTCATCTCCCTTTATCTTTGTGGAACCATGTGAATGGTCCTCACCAGTTGAATGTGGCTAGGGTGATGATATATGTCTTCCAGAACAAGACAGGTAACAATTGGCTGCTGTCTCTACCCTTTGTGCTTTCTAAGCTGGAAGAATTCCATTAGGACCCAAAGGAGTGTGACACCAATGACTTAAAAGAAAACTGGATTCTCAAATGATGGGGTAGAGAAGATTGTTTACCAACCTGTTTGACTGAGATGGGAGTGTGATAAAAAACCTTATGTTGGGGCTAGGAAATTGGCTCAGTGGCAGAGTGCTTGCCTTGCATGCATGAGGCCCTGGGTTTGATTCCTCAGCACCACATAAGCAGAAAAAGCTGGAAGTGGCGCTGTGGCTCAAAGTGGTAGAGCACTAGCCTTGAGCTGAAGAGCTGAGGGACAGCGCCCAGGCCCAGAGTTCAGGTCCCACAACCAGCAAAACAAAAAACAAAAAAACACTTATGTTGTCCAGTGTGGTGATGCATGCTCGAGGCAGGAAGATCACAAATTTAAGGATAGCCTGGGGACTTAATGAGACCCACTTCTAAATAAAATTAAACCTGGGTGCCAGTGACTCATGTCTGTAATCCTAGCTACTCATGATACTGAGATCTGAGAATCGGGATTTGAAGCCATCCCAGGTAGGATTCTTACCCTTCTCCAATCAATCTACAAAAAGCCAGAAGTGTAGGTGGCTCAAGTGGAAGAGAAACAGACGAGTGAAAAAGCTCAGGGACAGCATCCAGTTCCTGAATTCCAGCTTCAATACTAGCGTACACACATACATACAAATTAAAAGGGACTATGGATGTAGCTCAGGTAGAATGCTTGTCTAGAGTACATTTGGGTTCAATCCACAGCATCATATTAAAAACCAAACCAAAACACTTGGTGAAATTTTAGTTTGGGCTACAGCAATTAGTACTAGAAGTACAGTTCATGGAAGCATTAAAATGTGTGGCATGGGCTTTGTAGTCAGGTAGCACACTGATGACCTGAGGACAAAGGGGAAAACCAGAAACCCACTATACAGTGATGACCAATTAGACAAATTTATCATCTGTGATAACTTGGAAGGCAGACTCACCCTAACAGAGTCAAATGTTAGACATGATCAGAGAGGGGCTGGGAAGGTGGCTCAGTGGTAGAGCGCTTGCCTTGCATGCATGAGGCCCTGGGTTTGATTCCCCAGCACCACATAAGCAAAAAGAAAAAAAGCCGGAAGTGGTGCTGTGGCTCAAGTGGTAGAGCATTAGCCTTGAGCTGAAGAGCTGAGGGACAGCGCCCAGGCCGAGTTCAGGCCCCATGACTGGAACCCCCCCCCCAAAAAAAAAAAAGAAATGATCAGAGAGTGATTCTATGAACGAGAAGTGAGATATTATAAGAAAGAGATGAGCTTAAGAAAGAATTAGCGAATTTATAAGCAAAAAGGGAATAGAGGAACATTCTGACAATAAAAAGAAAAACACTGCTTCTGGACCATAGACTCTTCCAGAGTAAGAGCTAAGAGCTGAGAACACCTTTAAGCAATGAAGGCCTAGAAAACATTTTCTGGTGATAAAAACAAAGTGACTAGTCCTGAGATGAGGATCAGACCTAATGCATGGGGTTTTGTTCTCACCTGCCCACCAGAATCACCTTGAACTCACCTGCAGAGCTTCTGGTTTATTAGTCAGAGGTCCATGAAATCTAGACTTTTTAAAAAATTGTCAAGTGACTCTGTTGTACAGCCAAAGTTGGGGCCTTGTTTCATGTGGCCTCCAGGTGGCTTCTGTTAGTTGAAAGCAAGAAGCATAGAGAAAAATGAATGCAAAGCTTGAGAGTTACATCCAGGAGAGAACTGTGTGGTTACAGGCACATAGATCTGATGGGAAAGGAACAGATCAAAGGCCTACTAACTTTCTGATATTGGCAAAGAATCCATGAGCCTAGACTGATGAAGCTTTTGACTATTCGAGCTGTATATCACTTGAGAAAACTGAGTGCTTGCCCTGGCAGGGTAGGATGGTGCATTGTGAGGACTGAAGAGCTCAGCGGAAGGCCATTCAAGAGTCCACTCAGTCAGGAGGATACAGGGTAGTGAAGCTCCTCTGTCCCCTGATATTGGGACTGGGAAAGGAAGATGCTTTTTTAGTTCATCAACTTGCCTTATTGTCCTGATGAAGACTGTGCTATGTCCAGTGATCCTGGATGCTGAGTTGAGTGGGCAGCAGCATTTCTTTTTTGGGTGTGTGAGGTATGGTAGGAGGAGTTGACTGTACTCTATGTATAGAAAATGGGAGCAGAAAGATTATTATTAGTATTATTATTTTTGTCAGGTGCTGGGGTTTGGGTGCTGTCCTTGAGCCTCTTTCTGCTCAAGGCTAGCATTCTACCACTTGAGCCACAGTGCTACTTCTGGCTTTCTTGCGTAGTTTATTGGAGATAAGAGTCTCACAGGGACTCTTGGGCTGGCTTTGAACCATGATCCTCAGAACTCAGCTTTCTGAGTAGCTAGGATTAGGAATGTGAGCCACTAGTGCCCAGTACAGAAAGATTCTTGATTGTTGAAGAGCGGCATTTTCCTTTTCATCCTGGATATAACTAGATTATTCATCCTTCTGTGGTACTAGGTCTCATAAATTCTCAGTCTAGGGACTTTAAAGCTGGTGGTGCCTTCTCTCTCATCTCTGCCTTTATCCTTCCCCTGCTGATCCCATTGGCCCAATGGAAATTTCTCCAAAGGAACTAGTGGAGACAGGAACCCTTAATGGAAGGAAACTGGCCTTCTGAGTGGGTGGAGAGCCCCTCTGCCAAGTCTGTCTAGGACTCTGATAATGATTTTTTTTAATGAAAGATGATTAATCAGGATTATAGAAATGAGGCAATTAGAGATTGTAGGCATTATTAGAAAAGTAAACTTGACAAAGACTTAGATGTCTGCCAATAGACATCTGGGAAACAGCTGGAGTGTTCAGTGTAAAGGCCCTAGGGCAGGAGTGTACTTGTGAATATAGAGAACATCAAGGAAGCCAATGCAGCTGTAGTAGAATGGGCCAAGGAGGATTGAAGGAGAGGAGGTCAAAGCATTGACCAGCCCTTTATCAGGCATTGTGAGGACTTCTACTCGGAGTGGAACCAGGAGTCTGTGTAGGGTTTTGAGTAGAAAAACAACAATTTGATTCATGTTTTAACATGACCTGTATGGATGCCTAGCACAAAGTAAATAATAATTAAAACATAATAGAATTTGTTATGATTTTAGCAATAGAAGTAGTAAAAAGTGTTGAATTGTGGCATCTTTTATTAATCGGGATAATGGGCTTGATGAAGGCAGGGAAGGAGAGGGCAGGGTAGGGCAGATGAGGGGAGGAGAAAGGAGGTGTGGTAGAGGAGGGAAGGGGAGAGAGGCTAAGACTGTCCTAAGAGCCAAGATGAGGAAGGCTGTGGATGAAACACACATGTTAGGAAATGATGCACACTGTGTATGTGTTCGTTGGTATCAGGATTTGAACTCAAGGCCTTATGTTCTCATTTGGCTTTTACAATTATGGCTGGGGATCTCCCACTTGAGTCACATTTTTTTGCTGGTTAACTGGAGATAGGAGTGTCAAGGAATTGTCTACCTTGGCTGACTTCAAACTGCCATTCTCAGATCTCAGCATCCTGAGTAGCTAGGATCATAGGCATGGGCTAGGATTGTAGGCTTGAGAAAGGGTCTAGCATGTAGCTCAAGCTGGCCTTGAACTCATATTTCCTTCTGCCTCCCCAGTGCATAGCATGCCCAGCTCAAGGATTCTGTTTTGGTCATGTTGAATTAAGTTGTTAAATGTCCATGTGGAATTGTCGAGTAGGTCATTGTATATGAGTCTGAAGTTCAAGAGAGAAAGCTAAGGTCGAAGTAGAAATTTGGGAATCATGGACATATACTCTAAGGCCAAGAGGCTGGATGGTAACATGGAATGAATGAAGATAAAAAAGACTAAGGGGGATGAGGGGGGTAAGAGCTGATTGTTGGGGTCCAGATCCAGGAGATTTTGCTGCTGATAGTTAAGTAAGAAGACAACTCTAATGCTTTGTCCAGCCATGTGGGAATGGTTACCACAGGAACTGAAGGAAAAGAGATGGAGAGAGAGAGAGAGAGCAGGTATAGACATTCTTCTGTTCCTGATCATGTCTCCTGGTGATCGCACCTTGAGACATGATTTTTTTTTTGGTGGGTCGTGGGGCTTGAACTCTGGGCTTGGGTGGGTGCTGTCCCTACACTCTTCAGCTCAAGGCGAGCACTCTACTGCTTGAGCCACAGCGCCACTTCCAGTTTTCGAGTGGTTTATTGGAGATAAAAGTCTCACAGACTTTCCTGCCCGGGCTGGCTTTGAACCTCGATCCTCAGATATCAGCCCCCTGAGTAGCTAGGATTACAGGTGTGAGCCACCGGCGCCCGGCGAGACATGATCTTAATATGTAGCTCAGGCTGGCGACCAACTTACCAACCTCCTGCCATGATCATCCTCCTCAGTGCTGGTATTCCAGGCATGTACCACTATGCTTGGCCCTAAGACTGTTTATGAAAGCAGTTCATATTTGGATTTTGGAGGACCAAGAGTTAGGTAGATGACAATCTATTTGAGAAAGAGATTTTATTTGCAAGGATAAAATGGATTCATCTGAGATGTACACCCCAACCCAGAGGCTGGCCTCTTACAGGGAGAGATCCTGAAAGGTTACAGCTTTGGGAAGCAGAGGAGAAACTGCTCACTATAGAGTTTGCAGACCCTGAGAAAAAAAAGGGAGAGGGATGGGCTGAGCTAGGCATGTTCACAAGTGAGTGAGGACAGAGGGTCCTTCCTTCCCACATGGACACAAGAGTGGGTGGTGTGAGTTTTTTTTTTAATTTATTTATTTTTTTGGGTCCAGTCGTGGGCCTGAACTCTGGGCCTGGGCGTTGTCCCTCAGCTCTTCAGCTCAAGGCTAGCGCTCTACCACTTGAGCCACAGCGCCACTTCCGGCTTTTTTCTTTTTGCTTATGTGGTACTGAGGAATCGAACCCAGGGCCCAGGCATGCAAGGCAAGCGCTCTACCACTGAGCCACCTTCCCAGCCCAGGTGGTGTGAGTTTTTATGTCCACACTTGCAAGGTTACATGAGCCTCCTTTTCTAAGATATTTGGCTCATCCTCACTGTCAGGTCTGTGGTGCCCAGAGTGTATGGGTCATTCTTGCTATATAATAAGCCACCCCCAAAGTTAATGAAATAAAACACACCGATCATTTGATTACACCCTTCAATGTGGTGTCAGGAATTTGGACAGGGTTGAGGGATTGACTTGGTTCTGCTTGGTGCTATCTGGGGCCTTAGCTAGCATGACTGAAATACAGGGTGAGTCGAGGGATGGAGGCTTCTGCACTCCTGTGTCCACTGGCAGCCTGGATGGTGAAAGCCCGTTTCAGCTAGAATGTGCTGCCGTGTGCCCCCTTCATGCTGCGTGTGTTTCTCATGCCCCGGAGCCTATGTTTTAGGAGAGAGCACCTATAGCAGAGGCAACCAGACAAGCAAGTGATACAGAAGCACCAAGCAGAGCCGCTGGCCCCTCTCACCTCCTGGGAAGGTGGGCAAGGCCTCTTCTGCTGTGTCCTGTGGGATCTAGGCTTTACTCAGGCAGCCAGACGAGGGAGTGGAGTGGCATGTTTCAACGAGCCCAGGGGATGGGAGACTGCTCTGCGGTCAAGTCTTGCCACAATGTCTGTTTGAAAAATATATATACAGTGTTCACACCGAAGCACATCTTCCTGTAAGAGGTTAATTTGGCCACCGAGTATCTTATGCTTTTCTGCTAAGTTATGCTTATGAAAAGAACCCTTTATTAAAACAAACACATGATTTATATTGCCATCCTTAAATGATTCAGATTTGAAGGAAGATTTTTTCCAAATAAACTATTTTGAATGTAATTTTTTTATTTTTTATTTAACCACTCTTAAATCTTAAATCTTAAACGTCATTTTTCTTGGTCTGGATACATTTGCTTTTCTGATTCACTTTCAGTCAACCTTCTTCTCTTTCCCTTCCCCTCCTCTTCACTTCTTGCTCACTGTCTTTCCCATTGCGGTAAAGCATTCATAATACCAGATTCACCCTTTTCTGCACACCCTTTTCTGGGTGTGCAGTTCACCAGCATCAATCAAATTCTCACTAGTGTGCAATCATCACTACCGTCCATCTCCAGAACTTTTCATCTTCCCAAATATAACCTCTTAGGCCTTTCTTGTGCCAGGAGGGGCTTCAAGTCCACCCCTCCCCTTATTCCCTGCCTCTTTTCTTCCATTCAGACCTCTGCCTATCCTAGCTTATACTTTACAAAGATAAATCTAGCCAATGCTCACATAGCTAATCCATGCAGGAGGGTAGGGAGAATTGAAAAATGAGGAGTGGTATTATCCTAATACACTAACCATACACAGTAGAATGCCTTAGTGGAGACACTTACATAACAAGTTGGTGATAAGAAAATTTCACCTTTCTTCCAGCAGATGGCAGACTCCCCCTCTGGAGGTGTCACCTTCAAAATCTACTAAAATGAGGAAGTGTGGATTTACTTAACAGACGTTATTAAGTAAATGTTACTTAAATAAATATTAATGAGTGGCTTATATATGTATAGTTTGGAGGTATTAGTGGTAGCAAAATTAAACTGTTGTTGGAAGGAGTCAGCAAATTATGTTGTTACAAACCAAGAACAATTAAGATTATGGTTTTATCCTTGTCTGAAACAGTATTTAATTTGTGACTAGCTTCTGTCTCCTGGTATCACTGGAATTCTAAGATACTTTGATATATGTTCAATGAGCAAAGGTGTGCTTACTGTCCATTGTTCTATCCAGTTATAATAAGTCGTTTGCCATAAGTAAATAACTACTTTGAACATAGCGCAGAGCTAGGCAGGAGGATTACATTTTTCTTTTAAGTGTAAGACAATATTCTTACTTGTAGCAAGCAAGAGATGGGACATACACATGAAGAAATTAACTAAATCTACGCAATCTGGCCCTTTGGCCCAGTGCCTGGTTCTTTTTAGGACAAGCTGCTGAGGCCATGTCCACCTTTGGCCGCTGTCTCTGCGATGCTGTCAGTTGGGAGCGGCCACCTCCCTGCCCTCCACAGCCCCTGCACCCACTTCTCATCAGTGCCTTCCACATAGAAGGTCGGCAAACTGCCTCACTTTCCACTCCTTCTCCAGGGTTTCCTTACTCCATCTGCATTGAGATCTGGTGCTCTCTCTGAGTCTCTACTCTGCAGCCCCTGAAAACATGGCTGTTTATCCTTGCTCCCTGCCTGTATTTAAGGGTCACATGTGAAATCATTGGTCAGGTGACCATGTGACTGCTCATCTGAATGAGCTGGTGGAGAGTGAAGGGAGTGCAGAGACCACATGCATCAACTGGATCGCCCTCTCCACCCTGGTGTTCTGTGGCAGTGTAACCTGACCACGGATTTGGTGGCTTCAAACACTAGAAACTGATGGTCTCGATTCAGTGAGTCAGAAGTCCAGGCAAGGATGATATGGCTGGATTTTCTGCTCAAGGCCTCACTGAGTTGAAATCAAGGGGTCAGCTAAGGCTGTAATGTTGTTACTTCTGAGGTTTGGGAATCTGCCAGTTCACTCATTGTAAGCTGAGTTAATATCATTGCAGCTATGAAACTGAGGTCTCCATCTTCACTGCTAGTGGCTAGTGAAGGATGACTTTCAGCTCCCAGAGGCTGCCTGCAGTCCTTTCCATGTGGCTTACTTAGAAATTTGCAGCCTGGGCATTTGCTTTCTTTCAGGCCAACTGGAGTGCATCTCCCTAATTTGCTTCTCTACAACCAGTCAGAGAAACATTGCTTTTAAAGGATGCAATGTTAGACCAGGTCCACCAAGGGCAATCTCCCTTTTGCCATATAATGTAACATAATCAAAAGGAGGAATGGCTCATCAGGTTAAGTTTCACTCAAACATCAGAGAGGAGCATTTATACAAGGAAAGGCCTAATCTAGAATTCTGTCTACACTAGTCATGTTGGTTGTTTTATTTCTTACTTTCCAATTTGCCACTTTTAGAGCCTTACAGCATGACTCTCTTAGTTTAAAAAAAGTTGAAAAGCAAGCAAGTTACTGCTTTGGGGCTGCTGTCAGCTTGGCTATGTCCTTCTCCTTTTCTAATTGCAGTTGTCTCCTGACTAGTCCCGCCCCTGCAACTGCATGGGTCAGATGGGTTGGCTCCAGACCTGTGGTCACCTTACCAACGATTTGAGTGTCTGTGGGGTCAAACCTTTTAATACCCTAGCCATGCAGTTTCTTAATTTCCTCAATTCTGATGATAGTCTCCACTGAGCCTCAGTCACATTCCACCACAGTGCCCTGGGAGTCTCCCCACCTCTCACTTTTCTACTTCCCAAATCTCTGATGTACGTGTCCCCTTCTTTGCTGACAGCTTATCATCTGTCTGATCTCTGCAACTTCTCCCTATTAACTTATCATCTCCTTCCAGTTTCTCATCCACTAACTTGTCTGCTTTTTCTATTAGTCCTGTCCTTCCTCTCCTATCCATTTTAGATATGGCATATGTCTTATACCAGTACCCTTGTACTGTGACTTTTTCTTTTTTAATCTGACTGTCAACCAAAATCATGGCTGAACTAGTTTATCCGCTTTCTCTTAGTATTTATGAAGGGCAGAGTAGTGTTGCCAAGTGTTTGAGGTCACTCCATTTTGGCACTCAGCCTTGTAATGCTATCACATTTCTCTGATCACCATGCTTTCCCTTTCTGTGCAATGGCTAAAGACATATTCTTTTGAACATTCTACCCCCCACTTCCTCTTTAAGTAGATGACTGATGTCTTGATTAGGAGAAAATGCTCTTAGACAGGGGTGCCATAACTTTGTATTGCCAGGTCTGTTCACTGAAAGAAATGAAAGAAGACCCAAGGAAATGGGAAGATGGGCCCTGATCATTGGTTAGAACTCTTAACATTGTTAAAACAGCTACTCAGACCCAGGTGCTGGTGACTTACGCCTGTAATCCTAACTACTCTGGAGGCTGCGATCTGAGGATTGGAGTTCACATCTAGCTTGGGCAGGAAAGTCTGTGAGATTCTTATCTCGAATTAACCATCAAAGTGGCTCTATGGCCCAAAGTAGGAGAGCACTAGCCTTAAGCAAAAGAGTTCAGGGATAGCACCTAGGCCCTGAGTTCAAGCCCCACAATCAACAAGAAAAAAATAGCTACTTAGGCTGAATTCTGAAGATCCTGGTTCAAAGCCAGACCAGTAAGAAAAAGTTGGCAAGACTCTCCAATTAATTAGCAAAAACGTTGAACTGGAAGTGTGACTTAAGTGCCAGTTGTTAGTGAAAAAGATGAATTAGAGTGCAGGCTTTGAGTTCAAGCTCCAGTGCTGAAAATGTTGATGCTTCAAAAGATGCCATTAGGAAAATGAAATGACAACCCATTGAATAGGAGAAAATATTTGCAAATTATATGTTTTACAAGGGACTTGTGTCCAAAACTTTAAAGAACTCTTAAAACTCAGCAGCAACAAGTGTACCTCCCCGCGCCTCCCCCCCCAACAGCCCAACATAAAAGTGGGTAGAGTGATGATCACTGGCAGCTTAGGGGAGGACAAGGGGAATTGTTTAGTGGATATAGAGTTTCAGTTCTGCAAATACAAGTTTCAGAGATTTCTTTCACAGCAGTGTAAGTAATATACTTAACAATACTGAACTGAACTGTATGCTTAAAAATGGTTACGATGAGGACCTGGAGGTATGTCTGACTGGTAGGTGAAGCGGCCCTAAATCACATTTCAACACTGTCCCTACCCTAAATGATTAAGATTATGAGATTTAAGTTATATGTGTTTTGTTTTTTACCATGTTTGTGTGTGCTTGTTTGTTAAGGCTTGATCTCAGGGCTTGGGCATTGTCCATGAGTTTCAAGGCTAGCACTCTTGAG
This sequence comes from Dipodomys ordii, assembly GCF_000151885.1. Taxonomy (NCBI): domain Eukaryota; kingdom Metazoa; phylum Chordata; class Mammalia; order Rodentia; family Heteromyidae; genus Dipodomys; species Dipodomys ordii. The sequence continues at coordinate 9,373,420 of NW_012267236.1, forward strand.
CCACAATTCCACTTCTGGCTTCTTGGTGGTTAAATGGAGGTAAGAGTCTCATGGCCTATTCCTGCCATGATCCTTCAAACCATGATCCTCAGATCTTAGCTTCCTGAGTAGCTAGGATCATAGGTATGAGCCACCAGCTCCTGGTATTAACCGTGTTTTTTTTTTTTATTTTTACTTTTGGTCATGGGGTTTGAACTCAGAACTCAGACTCTGTCCCTGAGCTCTTTTCCTCAAGTCTAGCACTTTACCTTTTTGAGCCACAGTGCCACTTCTGGTGGTTACTTGGAGATAATAATCCTAACCAGGGTGGCTTTAAACCAGGATCCTCAGATCTCAGCCTCCTGAGTAGCTAGGATTACAGGAATGAGCCACTAGCACCCGGCTAGTTATGACTTTTAAAAAGAATAAGCTCAAGAGAAATGGGTCTGAACACACATTTCTTCAGAGAAAATATGCAAATAGCCAGTAAATGCATGAAGAGATGTGCATCAACATTAGGGGGTTGCAAATAAAAAACATGAGATATTGAGCTTGGTGATCAGACCTGTAATCTCAGCACTCAGTAGTCTGAATTAGGAAGATCCTGGTTCAAGGCTAACCTAAGTTACATAGTAAAACTGTGTCAAATATGAGATACTACTTCACATTTACAAGGGTGGCTAAAGTAAAAAATGACAGTAACAAGTGCTGGCAAATATGTAGAGGAATTAGAATCCTTACCTTGCTGGTGGAAACATGATATTGTATGGTCACTTTGGAAAACAGCATGTCAAACACAGAGTTCTAGCTCTAAATATATAGAATTGCAATTCATGTTCACACCCCAGTTGGAGAGTTTGGGGACTTGGGGATTAATAAAGTACAGGGGTATGTGAGAGGATGAACAGAATCTATACAAAATGAGACTTCTTTATTGACCTAAAGGCCTTCCTCTGAAACTGTAGACGTTCTACAACTGTCTGAGGGAATAAGGTAGTGGTATCCTGGCACCATGTATCAGAATGGGATGTTTGAATTGTTGATCTTTCAGTCTCTGAGTGTTACCCAGTTTCTGCTGTGATCTTTGGCTGCACTGTTTATCCTTAAACTCATTTATAGCTGCAACAGGGCTGTTTGAAAACAGAACATTTGAAATGGATCCAACTGTTTCTAAAGATGGATGCTTATCAAAGAAAGAATCGACGTGTTGTTGATGAAACAGTAAGAAGGTTTTTTACGCTGTAGCCTGAGAATTCTTGGAGCACACAGAGGGCAGGGAAGTTTTGTAGGGATGGATGGCCGAAACCAAACGGTTCTTCAAATGAGCAATTTCCCGTAGCTGTCATCACTCAGGCATGCACAGCCCTCTCTTCAGCGTTAGATCTTTGTGGTTCTTCCAGGTGGCCACCAGAACTGAGCTGGAAAGTGAGTGTCCTCCCTGTGTGAGGGAGCTCAGGGCCCCCGTGTGACCAGGCTGGGTGAATTGCTTTCTCTCTGCATTTTCTCAAGTACATATTGCTGCAAATATATGGCTTTCAGAGAAACAGCTTAGGGAGAACTTTTTCTAAATAAATCTAGTAACTGTATATTGTATATTAATTATGTTTCCTCTCTATATAGTTACTATAAAATGTCCAGTTATCAAACATTCATGTGTTACTGGTGATACCTTTGGATCACCTGTGATAAACTAGATTTTTCTCCTGAGCTCTTTTAATACCGCAGCAGCTTCCCCCTGGATGTCTCCAACTGGGTTACAGGTTGGAGATATCCTGCACCCCATCTCACCCCAGACACTGATAAATTCCTACAGTTCTTCATTCCAGTCCATGCTCTTATATTTACCCCATTAGTGGACATTTCCTTCTTGAAATCTTACTGGCTCTTCTGTCATACATAATTCTAATAATTTCTAGTTTACTTTCTTGGATGTATAGGTTGATAATTATTATCACCTCTAGAAAACAATAACCTAACTAGTTGCTGATAGTTAGTTATACCACTCTATATGAAAACAATAACCTAACTAGTTGCTGATAGTTATACCACTCTATGTTTGCCTCTTCGTATTGCCAAGAGCTTTTGTAAATCACTGCTGACCACACTGGCTGAAAGGAATCATTTGTACTGCTTGTTAATTGTTCAAAATACTAGGTTCCCAGCCCTGGGAATCTTAGCTGCCCTGGGTTGAAGCAGAGGTGTTGCTTTGTTTTCAAGTGCCTAGGAGTTTCTTATATTTTCAGACAAGTTATACACACACTGCATCAGAGCAGGGCTGAAGAATAGTGATGAGGGTTACATTGCTGAAATTTGGTGTTTGTACCACACATGGTGTCACTTGACTGCTGGCTTCATTCTCTCCTGATTTGTGGCAGTGTTTATGACAGCCCAGGTGCAGTGAGACAGGTGGAGAACATTTACCCTAGTGTTATTCAGTAGCTCTGAGTACTTGTGAAGGTGTAGGCCTTGGAGAGTATACTAGACATGGAAGCATGGGGAAGAGTATGCTTTTGATTTTTTTTTAAATACAAGAGTCTCTATGTAGCCCAAGCTGGCTTCAAACTTATGGTCCTCCTAGTGCTGGGATTAAAGATGTGCACCACCATATCTGGTGCTCAATTTTCCTTTCTTGGGATCCTGGCTGTCAATGAGTTCACTTCCCTATGACTTTGGTACTCTGCTTTTCTGCTTTAGCTGGCTACATATTTTTTTTCCTAAGCCTAAATTATTGGTCCCAGTCCTATCTCATTCTCTTCTACCATGCAGTCTATCAGTGCATACAAGCCGCAAACAGCTATGCAATGCAAGAGAGCTAGAAGCAACTTTAAAAACAAAGATGACTTACAACACACTAAAATTTTATCTTGCAAAGTAATGTTTTGAAAGTTTTTATAGTTATGTCTTTGGTGTGGCATTTTAATTTATATCTTACACTGACAGTCCACACTACGACAGTATGAAACTATTTGTAGTTGCCTGACACACTCTATTTCCTTTGTTTCTTGGTTTTGAATCTGCTGGTCTAGCTGCTTTTATCTCCTCTCCTCCCTGTTCTCCCAGCCTGCCCATGCTAACTTCTCTGTATCCTTTTAAGAATTAGCTTGGCAATTGCTTCTTTTCCTGATTGGCTAAACTGATTGATGTTTTTTGTTGGTCTGCTGCATCACACTGAATACCTTATTCAAAGCACTTACTAGAATCATCTGAGAATCAGCACTAGATAATCTGTTTGTCTTTCTGTGTATTCCAATAGATGTTAGTTCTCATTATGCTGTTAGTCTTTATGTACCCATCACCTGGTGCACAGATTCTGTTTACTAAGGGACTTAATGAAAGTTGGCTTTTCTTACTTGTTCTGGTTTTAAATTGTGATCATTAAAATGTTCATTTTATGCCAACCTTACTTGCAAAACATGTAATATTTAATAATATTTAATAATATTTAATAATAATATTTAATAATATTTAATTTTGGTGAAGTTGTAGAGAAGGAGATTCTCAAGGATTCTTATTTAGCAATGTGAATTGACACATTTAAAGGACAACAATTTGATACAACAGTTCTCCAAAAAGGAGTACTCCTGGAACAACAGATGTACCACATCTGTATATGCTAGGGTTTTGGTTTGCGGGTCTCCTACCAGCATCATTTGTTATAGCTAAATAAAAGGGGGAGAGGAATATTAATCAGTAGTGAAATAGTTCAGTGTATTATGATACATACATACTATGGAATTCTGTACATCCATTTGTAAATTTAAAAAAAACAGCAACTCAATTAGGGCAAAGCTTGGTCTTAAACTTTGTTTTTGCCTATAGGCATCACAATCTTTTCAGTGTTTTTTTGGGTAAAAATACTGTACAGAGGGGTTACAGTTATATGAGTAAGGTAATGAGTACATTTCCTATCGATTGTTACCCCCTCCTTTGTTTTTACCCTACTATCCCCCAACTTTTTCAGTTTTAAATTGCTGGCATTTAATGTAGCAATTGTCTGTACTTTGAGGGTGCTATACTCATTCTCACAGTTGGTATAGATAGAGCCATAAATTTTGTATTGGTTGTCTGAGGCTTACCTAGGAATGTCAGTGTATTGGTTTTGAAATCCAGTGGGTCTTTTCTTTCTCTAAATGGGAAGCTGAAGCTATTTACTCTTCAATACAAGATACTACTTACTGTTTTGAGTGTGACAAATACCAAGGCTATTGTTGAACTCACTGGAACAGTAATAGTTTCTTCTTCAAAGAGTAATTAGTTTTTAATTTATTAGAAAATGTTTCAGAAGACATACATGCACCAATTATGTTTTATTCTTCATTAAAAAAAAGTAAAATAGCTCTAATCTAATGGCAAGTGTTAATTTAGAAAAACACAAAAGTATCAGAAACTACAAGAGGGATTTGGATACAGAACAGTTTTTCTTTTTTCCTTTACCTAATTAAAAGAATATAGTACTATGAACAACTTTATGCTGAAGATTTGGAAGACCTAAAATGAAATGCACAGTTTTCTAGGAAAATAAATATTCCCAACTTTAGTACAAGTAGCCCATAGTTAAAAGCCTTGGAATGAGAATTAAGGATGTAGACTCCCAAAGAAATCATAAGCCCAGACTGTTTAACAGACAAATTCTCCTAAACTTCCAAGGAACAGAAAATTTTTCATTTTATACATTCTGTTCCACAGCACAAGACTGGGAACTTATCCAACCAATTTTACAAAACACCAAAGTAGTAGCACCAAAAAAAGAAAACTGTAAGCTCTATAAGAATATAGCTGTAACCAGGCACCGGTGGCTCATGCCTGTATTCCTAGCTACTCAGGAGGCTGAGATCCAAGGATTGAGGTTTGAAGCCAGCCTTGGCAGGAAAGTTTGTGAGACTCCTATCTGCAATTAACACTAGAAAACTGGAAGTGACTTCATAGCTCAGAGTGGTAGAGTACTAGCCTTGAGCAAGTAAAGCTTGGGGATAGTGCACACAGACCCTAAATTCAAGCCCTAGGACCAGCACTAAAAAAAAAAAAAAAGAAAGAAAGAAAAGGAAAGGAAAGAAAGAAAGAAGGAGGAAAAGAAAGACAGAATATAGCTATAAAAACATTACATCAAAAATTATTAAATTAAGCCAGGCTGGTCACTGGTGGCTCACACCAATTCAGAGCCAGCCTAGGCAGGCAAAGCTTCCAGATTCTCATCTCCAATTAGAAGTAGAGGTGGGCTCAAATGGCAGAGTGCCAATTGTGAACATAAAAATGTAGAACAAGAGCTTGAGTCCCTGAGTTCTAGCACTGGTACCAACACACACACACACACACAACCACACACACACACACACACACACAATCAACCCCCCCCCACACACAATCAACCAAATGTGGTAATTGTATGTCTCTAATCTTGATTATTCAAGAAGTAAATATCAAAAGAGTCATGATTTCAGGCCAGCCTTGGCAAAAGTAAGAATCTATCTCAACAAACAAGCCAGCCTTGTTGATACATACATGTCATCTCAATTACATAGTCCAGGCTAGCCCCAGGCAACAAAATAAAAAGTAAAACAGAAAACAAACATGAGGTTCTACCTGAAAAATAACTTTAAAAAGTGCTAGAGGTGTTCCTGAAGTGGTAGATCAGTTGCTTTTCAAGTATAAAGGATGAGTTCAAACCCTAGTATCACCAACACCCTCAAAAAAGAAATAAAAGAATAAATTAACATAATCAATTGGCATTTATCCTTGTAGTATATTTGCATTTAAGGCAATTGAGTAGAAGGTTTATTTATTGTACCAACCTAACTGCTAACTCTAGCAACTTGATAGACTGGCATAATTAATTATAGCCTCTTTCCCCCAATAACAGTGATATTTGTACTAGATTAGACAAGACTGTATTGTAGAGTTGAATTTGAATAAAGCTTAGAAAAATTCCTATCACGTTTAAATGAAACCAGGAACTAGATATGAGACCAGGAACTAGATTTAGGCCACAGAGGCTAGATATAGAGCCTCAGGATGCAGGAAATCTGTTTTAAGTCCATTAATGTGAGTAGAACTTTATTTATTGAGAACTAACATTTTAAAGGCTACAGCTTTAGAAGAGCTACTCCTTAAGAAAAAGGGGCTAGGGGAAAAAAAATCCACTAATTCATTCAGACACGATACAAAAAATATATGTAATTCAGGCTCTGTGAGGAGGGGAAAAAAAATCAACCTTGAAGAACTAATCTAGGCAGGAATGCTAGTGCAATTCTCTACTTCCAAATTCCACTGGAAATTCCCAAACTAAAAACTAATGTGTAAGCAATTAACCAGAAAAATGCAATCTCACTTTCATGGTTCAAGATAATAGCCATTAGCCATATGTGGATATTTAATTTTAAGTTAAAAATGAAAGAAAATAGCTGAGTGCTGGTGGCTTACACTTGTGTAATCCTAGCCACTCAGGAGGTTGAGACCTGGAGAATTGTGGTTCTAAACCAGCCTGGGCAAAAGAGTTTACAAGGCACTATCTCCATATTAACTAGCAAAAAGCTGGGCTGGAGGCATAGCTCAAGTGATCACATACCAGCTGTGAGCAAGAAAGGTGAGCTGTGAGGCCCTGAGTTCAAGCTCCAGTACCAGCACAAAAGGAAGATTTTTTTTTTTTTTTGCCAGTCATTGGGCCTGAACTCCGGGCCTGGGTGCTGTCCCCCAGCTCTTCAGCTCAAGGCTAGCACTCTACCACTTGAGCCACAGCCCCACTTCTGGTCTTTTCTGCTTATGTGGTGCTGAGGAATCGAACCCAGGGCCTCATGCAAGCACTCTACCACTGAGCCCAGCCCAGGAAGAAATTTTTTTTTAAAAAAAATGTAAGTTCTTCAGTCACAGTAACAACATTGTCAGTATTAAGTAACCACATGTGGCTGCTGACTACCATATGTAGAAAGTGCACATTTCCATGATCTCTACAGTTCTGTTGTAGAGCACTTACGAGAAGTAGACAGTCCTTCTTCTGTTGTTCAGTCGAATGGGGCTCCCAGGTAGAAAACAGTACCTGTTAAAGGTAAGCTTATTATCAAAAACAAGAAACCTGATGGCAAAGCAATCTCTGAGGGAGAATCAGGAAACATACAATAAAATAAAAATAGATTTAACGTCCCAAGAACTTTAGAAGATAGTATGTTTAAAACATTAAAGAAATAAACTCGAATATTGACATTTAAAAAAATGGAACAGTCGGGCACCGGTAGGTAGCTCATGCCTGTAATCCTAGCTACTCAGGAGGCTGAGATCTGAGGATCATGGTTCAAAGCCAGCCCAGGCAGAAAAGTCCATGAGACTCTTTATATCCAGTAAACCACTAGAAAACTGGAAGTGGCACTGTGGCTCAAGTGGTAGAGTTCTAGCCTTGAGCTGAAGAGCTGAGGGACAGCGCCCAGGCCCAGAGTTCAAGCCCCATGACTGACCAAAAAAAAAAAAAAAAGAACAATCTGATGTAAAAATAGTACCACAATTGAACTTTTAGGAACAAGAAGTGTTAAGAATAAACTCAGTGTAGGAATTAAATATAAAAAGGAGAGATAGGTATAGTGAAAATGAGAGAATTGGAAGTAGATGTGAAGAAAATGCACAGGATGCAGAATACTGGACACAGACTCAAGGAACTAGGAAATGTAAAAGGCAGTTGAAGGATAGAGTGGAAAAACCAAGAATTCTGTGCCAACTTAGCGTATTTGGAGCAAAAAAGAACCAAAAGAGACTTCGGGGAAAGTCTCAACTAGTTTATCACCAGTACAACCACTGCAGGAGAAATAAAGGATATACTCTGAGGAAAATTAAATTGAAACAAGAAGGAAGAATTGCAAGAAATGATGCATATAGTTGAACTGATTACTGTGAGTAAATGTAAGCCTCAAGTGTAATAATAATCATTGGCTAATGACTCATTTTGGTGGGCTTCAAATAAGATGCACTACTGCTAAACAACTATGCTATGAAACCAGTTGAGGCATGATTAGATTTTAAGTTATTAAATGAGGCTGGAGATGCTGGTTAAGATGTAAAGTTTTCGTATTAAAATAGACAAGATTCCTGACTTATCTGGAGATTTAAGGATCCTCCACTGGGGGATGTTTTTCTGCTTGAAATCTCTTCAGATGACATGGCCTGGGGCTTAGCATGAGGTGGATGGGGGTGGGGATAGGGGTGGTTATTGGGGGTGAAAATGACAGGAATGGCCTCAAAGGCACCAATCCTGAGCTTCTTCCAGTAGGCACATGTGCTCTCAAATGTCAGGACCTGTTAGTGTATATTCTGGCAGAAGAGTGTGCTCTGTAAAGAATTACCTTGAGGCAGATTGACAGTACAGAGATCTGACTTCAAGAAATTTTCTTTGGGAGTATCTTAATACCTGATAATGGTTATGTGAGGAAAGCACTCCACCCACACTGGCATCTTCTCATCTGGAAGGACAGCTTCACCACCTTCACTCACTTTCATGTGTCCCCAGTGTGATACTTAGTGTCACTATCCTGGACCATTAGCATCTGTTTCTCTCCAGCACCTGCTGAGAGTGCCTTACTGTTTTGGGTGCCTTTCCCAGTGTTCTTTCAATAAGTAATGTTACCCGATAAGAACGAAAGATGCCCCACTGTAAACTTTACCTGATGTATTGAGTAGTGTTTTGTGCAAAGTCAAGACTGTTAATGCCCAAGTCGTAAGACATAATGCCAATTGTAAGGGTTGTTGATCTTAGATATCTGTAAAAAGGATCTAACAAGTCCCTTGACACTGAGTAGGTTATGTTTTTGTTTTTTTCTGATGACCTCCTTTTATTAACTTTGCATACATTAATTGTAATGGGTGGGGTTCATGTGATTTTTTTTTTTTTTTTTTTGGTCGGCCGTGGGGCTTGAACTCTGGGCCTGGGCACTGTCCCTCAGCTCAAGGCGAGCGCTCTACCACTTGAGCTACAGCGCCACTTCCGGTTTTCTGGTGGTTTTATTGGAGATAAGAGTCTCACGGTCTCTCCTGCCCGGGCTGGCTTTGAACCGCGATCCTCAGATCTCAGCCTCCTGAGTAGCTAGGATTACAGGCGTGAGCCACCAGCGCCCGGCTTCATGTGATATTTAAACAAGTGCACACAATGTATCCCTATCAAACTCACCTGCCCTGTTACTCCCTTATCCTAGCGTGTTTCATTGTTGCATTTTCACACATGCAGATAAACTACCTCAACCATATCCACCCTCTTGGTTATCCCTCCAGCCCTCCTGCTGCGATCCATACCCTCAACAGAGACTATTTTTGCTTTCATTGAGCCACTGCCACCCAGCTGTACAGAAACTTAATTTCACAAAGTCCCATCTGTTCTTATTCTTGTTTTCTGAGCAGTTGCCCTGTGCTTTCCTCTGGTAGATTTAAAGTTATAGGTCATTCTTTTGAGTTCTTTAATACATTTGGAGTTGATTGTTGTACAAGAGAAAAGGTAGATTCAAGTGTCCGTCTCCTACATTAGCAGGTGTCACCTCCATTTTTTTTTTTTTTTTGCTGGTCCTGGGACTTGAACTCAGGGCTTGGACACTGCCCCTGAGCCTAAAGTTAGGGCAGTACCACTGGAGCCACAGCACCACTTCTGACTTTTTTGAGTATTTTATTGGAGATAAGAGTCTCATTGGGATTTTCCTGCTTGGGCTGGCTTCAAACTTGGATCCTCAAATCTCAGCCTCCTGAGTAGCTAGGATTATAGGCATGAGCCACTGGTGCCCAGCTATAATGGTTACTCTTTTAAAAAAAATAATGACAAGATTTGGTGACGATATCAGGAAATTGGAATCTTTGTCAACTGTTGGAGGATTATAATATAATGTAACTTTTATGGAAAATAGTATGGTTCCTGGAAATTTTCTAAAAACACTATCTTAAGATTCAGCAACTCGGGCTGGGAAGGTGGTTAATGGTAGAGTGCTTGCCTTGCATGCATGAGGCTCTTGGTTCGATTCCTCAACACCACATAAGCAGAAAAAGCTGGAAATGGCACTGTGGCTCTAGAGGTAAGTGTTAGCCTGGAGCTGAAGAGCTGAGGAACAGTGCCCAATCCCACAGTTCAGGCCCCATGACTGACCAAATAAATAAATAAATAAATAAAAATGAAATAAAATTCAGCAACTCTTTTGGATATATATCCCCACAAAGTTGAAAATAGGGTCGCAAGGAGGTACAAATATTCACTCACATGCCTAGCATGATTTTTATCTGTGTGAGGGGTTATTGGAGTTTGAATTCAGGGCCTCCCACTCATGCTCTGCTTTTGGCTGTGGCTGGTGCTTTACCATTTGAGCCATACCTCCACTTCTGAAGAAGATAAGGATTTCTCAGTGTAGGCTGGTCCTGAACTGTGATCCTCAAATCTTGGCCTCTTGAAAAGCTAGAATTTAGGCCTGGGCTATCAGCACCTGGCTTCTAGCAACATTACTGAGTGTAGTCTAGAGGTAGATACCACTCAGGTGTCCATCTGTAGCTCCCGAGCTGGGTGGAGGGGGCAAGTTGTTTAGTAGGTTTATAGTTTCAGCTCTGTAGGTTGGAAACATTCTGGAGATTTTTTTTCCACACAATGATGTGAACTTGCCTAACACTACAAAACTACATTTAAAAATGGTTGAGATAAATTTTATAATGTATACTTTACCACAATTTCAAAAAGCAGCTAAGTTCAGTTTCTAGGTATAAAACTATATAATAAGTAGAAGTAAATAACAGAGATGCATAGAACCATTGTGGGATGAATCTAAAACTGGCAAAAGATGTTAAAGAAAGCTCAAATACATGGACAGATGAACACATTTGCATTCAGTGAGTAAAGATGTCAGTTTTCTGCCAAATTACTTATAGATTTGATCAGCTTTCATAAAAATCCCAGTGTGTGTGTGTGTGTGTGTGTGTGTGTGTGTGTGTGTGTGTGTGTTTGCTAAATGACAAACTGATTTTGAAGTTTAATGAAATGGGTCAAGAATAATTAAGGGGCTCCTGCCTATAATCCTGGCTATTCAGGAGGCTGAGATCTGAGGCTCATGGTTTGAAGCCAATCTGGACAGGAAAGTCTTTGAGACTCATCTCCAATTAGCTACTTCTCCCTCTTCTACCCCCCCCCCCACAAAAATATCCAGAAGTGGAGCTGTGGCTCCACTTTGAGCAAAAAAGTTCAAGGACAACAACCAGGCCCCGACCCGAGTTCAAGTCCCAGGATCAGCATAAACTAAAAATCAGAAATTGTAGCAATTAAATCATAGGACAGAAACAGAGTATCTACCTACTAGTATTGGCTAAATGATCTTGAGACAGTTGATTATCCATATAGGATAAAACAAGTCTTTTATTTATTCAGAAAATCAGTGGTATTGATAGCATTATTTCAATCCTTTTTTTTTTAACAGCCAGGCACTGGTAGCTCATGCCTGTAATCCTAGCTACTCAAGAGGCTGGGATCTAAGGATCACAGTTTGAACCCAGACCAGGCAGAAAGTCTCCGTGTGACTCATCTCCGGTCAAGCACTCGCAAACCAGAAGTGGAGCTGTGGCTCAAACTGATGAAGCACTATCCTTGAGCAAAAGAACTCAGGGACAGTACTTAGGTCCTGAGTTCAAGCCCCACGACCCCCACACAAAATTTTTTTGTTGTTGCTGGTTGTGGGGTTTGAACTCTGGGCCTAGGCACTGTCCCTCAGCTCTTCAGCTCAAGGTGAGCACTCTGCCACTTGAGCCACAGCACCACTTCCAGTTTCCTGGTGGTTTATTGGAGATAAGAGTCTCACAAACTTTCCTGCCAGGGCTGGCTTTGTACCATGAACCTCAGATCTCAGCCTCCAGAGTAGCTAGGATTACAGGCATGAGCTACCAGCACCTGGCTACAAAAAATTTTTAATTGTTATTATAAAGGCAATGTACAGAGGGGTAATAGTTACATAAGTCAGGTAGAGTACATTTCTTTTTGGACAGTTTCACCCCTTCCCTTGCTCTCTCTCCCACTGGTAGCATTTTTCACCTTCATCCTTAGAGATGGTTACCTAAGCTTCCTAAATTAGCTCTGTCAGTATTCACTTTAGGTCCGTATCAGAACCAATCCTTGAGATTTTTACAGGAATCACTTATTTATATGTCTAGACAACTTAATTGAATGTATAACTTAAAAAATTCAGGTGCTGTCCTCTTTGGTCTGTTCCTACATTTAGTTAATAATATAGTTCTTAATTACACACACACACGCACGCACACACACACACACACACACACGTTGGTTTTTATCCCTTCCTCACATGTATCAGCCTCTGTTTAATATAATGTAATTACCTGAAATTGACTTTAATGAGTTAATTTTACTTTTTATAATCTAAGTTTTTATAAGTTTTTTTAATTGTGAAAATACTGTACAGAGGAGGGGTTACAGTAACATGAGCAAGGTAATGAGTACATTTCTTATCAAGCATTGTTGTCTCCTCCTTTGTTTAATCTAAGTTTTTGAGGATTGAAATTGGATCTGATCTTAGACCTTGACTTAAGAAGTTTTTTCAAGAGTGTCACAATCATGCTGCTAAGAATATTAAGGGATGCAAAAGCAAATACTTTAATAGTTATATCGTTATTTTAGTTCTTCTGATAAAATGTACATTTGAAGCTTGTGGTTTTGTGGCTGTTATTGGTTAGGATGGAGCTAAAGTAGGTCTGTCTCACATATACTGCATGTGTCAGTGACTAGGGGTTCTTAGGCATAGCAACAAATCAGGAAATTACTGAGATCATAGTTGTACTCTTCAGTTATAAAGAAAAATTAAGATATTCTTTTTCCCCCCACTCCTGGGGCTTGAACTTGGGACCTGAGCACTATCCCTGAACTTACTGGTGTTTTGGGGGGTGGCTAATTTGAGAGAAGAATCTTCAGACTTTTCTACCCAGGCTGGCTTTAAGCCACCATCCTCAGATCTCAGCCTCCTGAGTAGCTAGGATTACAGATGTGAGCCACTAGTGCCCAGCCAGATGTTCTTTTTAATTTCCTTTTGTTTTTTCCTACTTGCAATTAAAAAAAAAAGCTGATGTGATATTGTTAGGCAAAAGAAATTTAGAAAATTGTAATCAAATAACATACTCTGTTATAGGAACTGCTCTGGAAAGGCAAAGATGAACATAACATGGCCTTTCCTGTCAGGAGCTCTAATGTAACAGAGCTAGGAAAACAGACTGCAGTGTGCCATGGCAAGTGCAGCAGTGAGAGCTGGGGAAGACATCTCTGCCCTGTGGAGCAGTGAGTCTCCAGAGAGGAAGGTGATACTTGCAAGCAGGTTTGAGATGGGAACAGAACATTTACTGTAAGACAGATTGGGATAGGTCTGTAGCAGCTCCAGGGGCCTAAAGTGGTGGTGTGTACAGAGGAACTGAGCAGCTTTATCATTTGTGTTTGTGAGAGATGAGAGAAAAGAGCCTGACAGGAATGTGCTCATGTGGATGTGATGAAATCCTTTTCAAGCTTATTTCCCAGCCTGAGAAAGATCTTAAGCAGAAGACAGATTTGCTCTCAGAGGCAGGGCAGAAGATGGGCAGGAGGGGAAGAATTCATATCACATTATAGCTACTTGTTGGACAGAGGGAAGTGGACAGCAGTTAGGGGAGAAGTTCAGGACTTCTGCTTTGTTTAGTTTTGTGCGATTGGCAGGAGACTAGGTTATAGCTAGACTTTTCTAGAATATGTGTATCAGAGGGCACTGTGATAGGTAATTTGGAACCAAAATAAGTTTCTGAAGATAGTGATACAATTCAACCATTATTGTAAACAGATATCAATTAACTTTACCTATTTGGTCTCCCAGGCAAACAGATTTTTGTTTATTTTGTGTAAAATTAGTCTAGCAAATAGCATAAAAACATTAAGTAGTGATACATGTCTGAAATCCCATCACTTGGGAGGTTGAGGCAGAAGGATCCTGAGTTGAAGGCCAGTCTATACTACAACAAGACCATATTTCAAAATGAAACAAAAACAAAATAAATCAAATGGAGATGTGGTATTGATGATGTGGTATTGATGAGGCCCATGGAGGCCTACACTTCCAGTTAAAATGGCACATGTGTGTTACAGATATATTAGAATGAACTGTTTCAAAAGAACATCTTTTGAATCGGATCTTTAAGAGAGTTGGGGGCAGAGTTTAGTGGACAGAATGCTCAGGGTTTGCCCTTCAGTATCCTCCCCCCACCAAAAAAAAAAAAAAACGTAGATAAGGGCTTTAGAAGTAAATGTTCTGTGTAACTTACTTTATTTTTGTGCATATTTACTATTCATTATCATAGTGAATAATTTTAGGATTTGGTGTTTCCACTTCCACACCTACGTGTTGTTGTGCCAACTTACTTTTGTGCCTTTGTACTTAATCATTTAGAATCATGTATCTGATGCTGACTGCTTTTATATGTGTATGTACTCATTGTATCTGCCTACACAGCCCAGACCCTTAATGCAAATGCTCTGCTTTCTGTTTATTTGGAAATAGTCTGACATTTAGGGATGTAACTTAGTTGATTTGCTAGTATTCATAAGTCATTCGCTCTTAGCGTATCTTAGCCTTTTAGTTTTGTACTGATCAAACTTTAACATCTTGCCCTAAATAATCCAGAAGTATCAGAAGAGGAAGATCATGCAAAGGGTACAGAAAGATGTCCAGAAGGGAAGTTAGCACAAATTTGATAGTATGACATAATAGAACAAGGGAGGAGCCACAGAAATGAAGGGGCCACTAGTGTCATTGGGACCACTGCAGGCTCCTTTCTGCAAGTCCCACTCACGTTGATTAGAATGAAATCTGACTTGTGTATGATGTTGTCAACAATTATTTTGTATGTCTTTATCTTTTTAAGAGTTAATTCTTTATTTCCTTATTCTCTATTTTGACCCAGAAATCCCCTGCAAAGAAGCTGAGCCATGCAATTAGTAAATCTTTGGGGTGCGTACCCTCCAGAGAACCCCCACATCCTGTTTTTCCTGAGCAGCCAGAGAAACCACTTGACCTTGCACATATAGTGTAAGTATTTGCCTGAATGTAGACCAGACTGGGAATGGGGGTCTTGCAAAATCCCTTCGGATCAAAACAATATCACCTCACATGTATGATGAACTTTCTGTGTGTTGCTTTTGTACTAGGGAACTCAGACTTTAAGCTCTCATTTCTTTAAATCACTATAAATATCTACATGGAAACCTAGCTCTTAGTTTCTGAAACCTAAATAAGTATAGCAGTCTCCAGAAGCATAAATGCACTGAAGAGTAATTTTTGGGCTGTTGAGCTGGGTTGCCTTTTGTGATTGGCTTCCTACAAATAAACCTAATAATTTTGTCTCTCTGTCTCTGTCTCTTTCTCTGTCTCGCTCTCTCATTCATGCTAAATAAAACAAAACTAGAGAGAACAAAAACAAAAGATAGACACATACCAAAAGGCAAGGAGGAAAAGAAGCAATCAGTGAATGAATGATAGGCCTCAGTCTCTAAACTATGTGTTTACTTTGAATTAAGTGATGGTAATAAGCTTATTCTTCTAGATAAAGTTGGCAGATTTGGGATCATTAGTCTTCAACAGGTGTGTGGAAGACTTTCTGTTCAGTTCATTTTCTTTTCCCTGTCTAATGCAAGTTAGTTTGACTACAGAGCTATTTTGATCTTTTTCTTTCCTTTCAGTGATTCAAAAACACTTCTTCCCCCACCCCCGCTTTGGTCTGAGACTAAGCTTCAAACTGTGACCCTTTTGCTCTACCAGCTAGCCACGCCTCCAGCCCTTCAAAACACTTTTATATTTATTAAAAATCAATAATTCAGAAAAGCTTATAATAAATACAACACACCCTGCTACACTTTACTCTCACTTGTGTCTAGGTTTTAGATCTAATCATTGCCTTTATAATGCTACGTTACTATGAAAATAATGCCATGTCTTATCAGTTTTAGACATTATTGAATGCAATGGGCCAATTTTTTTTTTTAATTTTTTGCCAGTCCTGGGGCTTGAACTGAGGGCCTGGGCACTGTCCCTGAGCTTCTTTTGCTCAAAGCTAGCACTCCTCCACTTGAGCCACAGCTCTACTTCCAGCCTTTTCTGATTATGTGGTACTGAGAAATCGAACCCAGGACTTTGTGCATCCTAGGCAAGCACTCTACCACTAAACCACATTCCCAGTCCCAAATTTATTTTTAACTCTTAGGTTTCAACCCATCCCAGTTTTTCTTAAAACTCTTTCTTGTAACTTCCTTTAGTTTCTACTGCATAAACTGAGCACAAGCACTCGCGTGCGCGCACACGTGCACACACACATGCGCGTGCACACACACACACACACACACACACACACACACACACCGCGTACCCCTTCCTACCTTAGCTATTGATTTTATTACTGAATTGACTTCCTTATACAGTGGTTTTTTTTTTCAAATTTTTTATTGTGATTAAGTGGTTACATAATTTCCCAAATTTCACAGTATTGTGGATAGTGATGCCCAATTAAAGTTACAAACACATTCTAACTTTCCTGGAGCAAAATGTCTATCATGGTCTTTAACATTTATGAGTTCTATAAACTTTGTGATACAGTTATTTCTTCCACATTGGGTGGTATGTACATTTGTTTTGCATAGCATCAGCTGTTCCCTCTTTCCCACTTGTTCCCTTCCTCCCATCACTGCCATTAAGTTGCTTAGTTCATTTTGGTCAATGTCCAGTGCAGCTGATGGGTCCCGCTGTTACATGTTTTCCCCTGATTCCCTCTAGTTCTGTGTCATCTTCCTGGTTCCCCTCCGGTGTACACATATATACCATACATGTGATCAGCAGCATGGGGTTATTTAGTAGTGATTCGACCAGATGAGTGGAAGTCCTTTGTTTCTTACGTCCTGTTAATTTTTTATACAGTGTGTTTTAAATTCATGTTCTTTAAATGCCCTCTGACTGTGTTCTAGCATACCATTTGCCTTTTGTTTGTAAAATAATTTTTGTTGTTGAATTTCTTAACTGTGTCCAATTCTTGGTTAATAATTTTTTTTGGGGGGGGAGGGTCAGTTGTAGGCTTGAACTCTGGGCCTGGGTGCTGTCTCTGAGTTCTTCAGCTCAAGGCTAGTGCTCTACCACTTGAGCCACAGTGCCACTTCTGGTTTTCAGGTGTTAGTTGGAGATAAGAGTCTAACGGACTTTCCTTCTTGGACTGGCTTTGAACTGCAATCCTTAATTCTCAGTCTGCTGAGTAGCTAGGATTACAGGTGTGAGCCACCAGCACCTGGCTTGGTAAATAATTTCTGTGTTGGATTTTTTTTTAAAATTCTATGCCTGCTTCAAGAAGTTTTTTTCTTTTTCTCTTATACTCTAAGGTATTCCTCCTACATAGGCCCTTAATTTATCTGGTATGGATTTTTGTGTATACTGTGATGTAGAGTATTCACCTCTCTCCTCTTCTGCATTTGAATAACGACTTTTTCAGCATGATTTATTGGGTAATTTTTTATATAAAAAATTTTATTGTTATTATAAAGGTGATGCACAAAGGGATTATAGTTGTGTAAGTCAGGTAAAGAGTACTTTTCTTTTGGACAGCATTACCCTTTCCTTCGTTCTCTCCTAGTTTTTCCTTCTCATCCCCACCTGCAAGTTATTAGTTCATTTTCAATATAGTGTCTAGTGATTATTGGGTAATTTGTCATTTCCCATTGCCTTGTGGTACCACCATTGTAAAATTGAAGTTTCCAGATATGCACAGGCTAGTTTCTGGGCTCTTTATTCTGTTCTGTCTCTGTATCATTGTCATACTATCTTAATTACCATTAAAGATTTATTATCTTTTCAGTAGTATCTCATCTATTCTTTTTCCTTTGTTTTCTCTTTCATATAAACTTTGTAGTCAGCTTACTCAATTTCCCATAAAAATTTTGTTGCTGGATATGTGTGTGAGTAAGTAGGGGTATGTATGTGTGTGTGTTTCTGTCTGCCCATGTGTCTGTGTCTGTCTGTCCTGGGGATGCTGTTTCTGAGCTTTTTTGCTTAGAGCAGTTCTCTATCACTTGAGCCACATAGCTCCACTTCTGGCTTTTATGTAGACTTGATTGGAGATAAGAGCTTCAGTGACTTTCCAGTCTGGGCTGCCTTCAAACCACAGTGACAGATCGCAGACTTCTGAGTAGCTAGAATTGCAGGCATGAGCCACCAGCACCAGGCAGGAAACTTTATGTTGGAGATTTATTTATTCATGAAATTTGTTTATGAAATTTAAAGATCAAATTGTAGAAAATTGGCAACTTCGCAGTATTAAATACTCCATTCCACAAATATGTTTTTATCTTTCCATTTACTTAAATAACCTTTTGTGACTTTGAGTAAAGTTTTATAGTTTGACATAGAAAGGTCTTTTGAGTCAGGTGTGGTGGTTCACGCCTATAATCCTAGCTACATAGGAGGCTGAGATCTGAGGATTATGGTTCAAAGCCATCCTGGGCAGGTAAGTCCGTGAGACTCTATAATCTCCAATAAACCACCAGAAAACCAAAAGTGGCGCTGTGGCTCAAGTGGTAGAGCGCTAGCCTTGAGCTGAAGATCTGAGAGACAGCACCCAGGCCCAGAGTTCAAGCCCCATGACCAACAAAAAAAAAAGAAAGGTCTTTTGTATGTTGGATTAATTCTTTTGTGTTTGACACAGTTTCTCATTGTGTAGTCCAGGCTGGCCTCAAATTTGAGAAACTCTTGTCTCAACTTTTTGATTGCTAGGGTTATAGGTATGTACCACCACTCTCAGCTAGACCAATCCTTTTCTACTGCACTGACACAATAGAAAATTGTTACTGTAGAACAGGCAGCAATTGAAGCATTAGAAACAATTGGTAAGTTCAGAATTAAGAGGGAGTTTGAATAGCTGATTTGTTGAATCATAAAAGGTAATACGATAGAAAATTAGATTAAAAAAATCACAAGACCTTTCTTAGAAATGATGATAATAAAGCTGTCAACTATCTCAAGATCTGTTTAAGGGTAATACATATGAAAATGCTTTTAAGAAACTCATATGTCATAAATAACTTCAAAAATGTTAAGGTCTTTTCCTCAAAATAAAATACATTGCATCATGAAAATATAAATTCCACAAAGGCTAGGACTTTGGCTTCTAGTCCATAGCATTTCCAGTGCTGAGCCTTGCTCCCAAAGCATTATAGGTACTTACAATATGTTGAATGAATGAATGAATGAATGAATGGATACTGTAGATGATGACTTCTACAGATTTATTTTTATATGAAACTTTTTCTCCTTTCATGTAATTTTTTGTCTCCACACTTTCTTAAAGCCTCCACTAGATGTCAGGCATAATTCCTTGGGTTTCTTCCTGTTGGAGTTGACACAATTGTGTAAACAAGGTTTTTCCAATAAACCTCAAGCCTTGCGTTCACATTTTAGCACTCTAGCCAGCTTCCTTCTAAGTTTCTGAGAGAAATTAGTTGCTTCTTTTGTTCAAAACATTTTTATACTTTTAACTCTTAATGTCTCTGGTAGACTTGTTTGCTCTTATAATTCAAACTGTTATTTCTTAAGATTCAGTTCTCCAATCACATGATTTATAAGCCCGATTACTTTCATTTGCTTTAGTCCCCATTATACTCCAGTTTATGGTTATTTCTTACAAGTTATTATTTTTTTTTTTTTGGTCGGCCATGGGGCTTGAACTCTGGGCCTGGGCGCTGTCCCTCAGCTCTTCAGCTCAAGGCGAGTGCTCTACCACTTGAGCTACAGCGCCACTTCCTATGGTTATTTCTGAGAGGAACAAAACAGGCTGATGTTGGCTTTGTGTCTATATTCTTAAGTTCCAGCAAGAAAGAACTAGGACCATTACCCTCCACATGCCCCTGAGATTTATCTAGTCTCCCAACAGGGGCTGACTGACTGTCATCTTGTAATGTGTTCTTTTTTCTTTCCCCCAAAACACTTTGTGTATATTTATTTTAAAGTGTACATTTAGGAAGAATAGTTGAAAAATGTATAAAAACCATTTGTGTAAGCCAGGCGCTGGTGGCTCACACTGGTTAGCCTAGCTACTCAGGAGCCTGAGATCTGATGATCATGGTTCAAAGCCAGCCCAGCCAGGAAAGTCCATGAGACTAGAAAACCAGAAGTGGCACTGTGGCTCAAGTGGTAGAGCGCTAGCCTTGAGCTGAAGAGCTCAAGGACAGCACCCAGGCCCAAAGTTCAAGCCCCATGACAGAAAAAAAATCGTTTGTATTTATATAACCCCAATATTTACATGGCCCCTTAAAAGATCTTATTTTATTACCATACAAAATGTATTCCACGCTGGGCATATGGAGCTCACCCATGCTTGTAATCCTAGCTACTCAGGAGGCTCAGATCCAAAGATCATTGTTTGAAGGTAGCCCAGGCAGAAAAGTCCCCTTGAGACTCTTATTTCCAATTAACCCCTCAAGAACCAGAAGTGGTGCTGTGGCTCAAAGTGGTAGAGCACTATAAAAATTTTTTTTGTGGTCTGTTGTGGGGCTCGAACTCAGGGTGCTGTCTCTGAGCTCTTTTTACTCAAGGCTTATGTTTTACCACTTCAGTGAGCCACAGCTCCACTTCTGGTTTTTCTGGTGGTTAATTGGAGATAGGAGTCTTAGGGACTTTCCTGTCCAGGATAGTCCTGAACCATGATCCTCAGATCTCAGCCTCCTGAATAGCTAAGATTATAGGCATGAGCCACCAGTGCCTGGCAAAAGTCAAGATTTTTTATGTTTTCATGTTGCCTATTTTTGTATGGTCCTTACACTCAAGTTGTTGTGTGTGTGTGTGTGTGTGTGTGTGTGTGTGTGCACGTGCACACACAAGCGCATGTGTCGGTCGTGGAGCTTGAACTCTGGGCCTGAGCGCTGTCCCTCAGCTCTTCAGCTCAAAGCGAGCGCTCTACCACTTGAGCCACAGCACCACTTCAGGTTTTCTAGTGGTTTATTGGAGATAAGAGTCTCCCGGAGTTTCCTGCCCAGGCTGGCTTTGAACCGTGACCCTCAGATCTCAGCTTTCTGAGTAGCTAGGTTTACAGGTATGAGCCACCAGCACCCAGCTACACTCAAGTTTTTAAGTGAGTAAATATATTTTTTTAAAGAATAATATTTTGCGAAGTGAAAAATATATGAAGTTCATGATTGTTCATAATAGAGTTTGGGCCATATTCATTCATGGTTGGTGTCCATTGCAGAGGCAGAATGGGTTTATAAGATTGTGAGCTCATCCCCTATGACTCAGCAATCCCACTTTTGGGCATTTACCCAAATGATCACAAACAAGACCATCCTAAAGCTACCAGCACAACTATGTTTATTGCAGCATTACTTACCATAGCTAAGATATGGAACCAACCCAGATGCCCTCAGTAGATGAATGGATCAAGAAAATGTGGTATATATACACAATGGAATTCTATGCCTCCATCAGAAAGAATGACATTGCCCCATTTGTTAGGAAATGGAAAGACTTGGAAAACAATCATATGAAGTGAAGTAAGCCAGGCCCAAAGAAACGTAGGTCCCATGGTTTCCCTTATTTGCAATTACTAGTATATGTCTGAGACAATCAGAAATGGTCAGATAAGTTGATGTTAGGCAAAATGAACCCCAAGATAATGATTCAAAATGTTTTTTTCTTTTTTACGATTGTTTCTAACACTTATATAAGATGATTTTTTTTTGTTGCTTTGTATGTCCCTCCCCCACAATATAACCCCTGTTTTCACTGTATTTGATATTGATATACTTTGTGGAGGGGAAGGGGAAAAAATTGTTTAAATAGGGATGTGGATCCATTGCAACAATGAGATGTACAAGACGTTATGTTGAAAGACGAACTTTACAACTTTGGTGGGGGTGGGGGGGTGGAAGGGCATGGGGAGATGGGAAGGGGAAACAAAGGAGGAGGTGACAATGCTTGATAAGAAATGTACTCATTACCTTGCCCATGTAATTGTAACCCCTCTGTACGGTATTTTCACACAAAAAAAGAAAAGAAAATGTAATAAAATATGTACACTTTCGAGGAAAAAAAAAAAAGATTGTGAGCTCATGGCTCTCAAAGCCTGAAGTTTTTACTATGTGGCCCCTTACAGAAAAAGTTGCCCAACCTCAGCTGTTAAAGAAGAGTGGAGAGGGGCTGGGAATGTGGCTAGAGTGCTTGCCTAGTATGCATGAAGCCCTGGGTTTGATTCCTCAGTACCATATAAATAGAAAAGGCTGGACATGGTGCTGTGGCTCAACTGGTAGAGTACTAACCTTGAACACAGAGAGGTTCAGGGACAGAGCTCAGGCCCTGAGTTCAAGCCCCAGGACCAGAAAAAAAAAAAGAAGAAGAAGAAAAGAAAAGAAAAAGAATAATAGAGAAAAACTTCTTCCATTCCTTTTTCTGAATGCTCATCATCTTTGATGTGATGGTTCACCCAAAGGGGAAGGTTCATTTTTATCTCTTGTTGGGATACCCCGGGTTGTTGGTTGCCTAGAACCGATCTGCTTCTTAGTAAAAGAACTTTATTGTTTGTCTCTTGATGCCTTTGTGTGCATATAAATATATGCTTCAAACAGCTATGCCAATTTTCTCCATACTCTACAACAAAACAAACTTAACTAAGACAATTGAAAAATACTGTTATTTAAATTCTAAAAATACAGTTTAAGCAATTCAATGTTCTTGTTCCCTCTTAACTGCTCTACTTAATACTTAGGCTCTGTATGCATTACTTTGATCTGAAGAATGTATTGTCTTCCCCACCCTTTATTGACGTCAAAAATTTTTCTTTTTGAATTTTAAAACTAGATTTTAAACACTAGAGCTTTTGGTGCTTGTGAACTCAGTGTAGCACAGTAAATCTGCCTTTCTTGTTCTTATTCACCATGACTTAAAATGGATCAATAGAAATCTTCAGAGCAGGAATCATGTGAGGCCATTTGTAACCCAGGTCTGGCTTCTTTTGCATGTTGTTTAGTTATTGAAGCATTGTTTTTGGTGACATTTGCTTTGAAATACCAGGCGAGTCTGGAGTTGGAATTGGCTTTTGTGACAAGGGTGTTGTTGGTAAATTGTTCTGAACCAGATAATTTGCCTGATCTTGGCAGCCTTATTTTAAAGCCATGTTTGTTTATTTCGAAGAGTTACTGCATTTATTGTATTCCCAAACAAATTGTCAGATGCTGCAGAATTCATAATGCTGCCAGTCTTCTGTATTTGTGTGTTGCACATAGGGCTCTGTGTCTGGTGTAGGTGGAGTCTCTGTTGAGGATGCAATATGATCTTTCCATGGGGTGCTAGGTAGATCTGATGCACTAGGCACTCTAGAGAGTAGCTGACTCTGAGTCTGAACCTATTTGGAAGATTGTAATTTTCAGCTGTTTCTGATGGGTAAATACTATATTTTTATTCTTAAATTATAATTCTCTGCTGTTAAATGATTTTGCAAATGGTATCCTGGGTGACATAATCACCAGTGATCCATCAGGCACCTGAGATCCTAAGCTTGTATCATTTACCTTCTGGGGAAAGAGCAATTGATTTTTTTATTCTTCTGCTCATACATGTGAAGATTGGCATGACTCTTGGATTACTACTTCCGTCTTCACTTTGCTACTATGATTTGGGAAACAGGTCAGCTGAGGAACACGTTGTCCCTTAAAGCCATCAGCTACAGTAGGTCCTGCACTTAGTATTTTCCATTTCAGGATGAAGATCCCAAATTACTCACTCTGTGCTTGGAAATACTGCCTATCTTGGAAATGTCCCTCTTCAGAAGTAAATAGCACAGAGAGAGTCATGCTTCATCTACAAAAATCCTAGAAATAGGATAAGATTTTTGCCCACATATGTGTGTGTGTGTGTGTGTGTGTGTGTGTGTGTTGATGTGGGGAAAACATGCATATATCTGAGAATACACATGTGTAATATTTATGTGGTATGTGTGTGTGTGAACATGTGCAATAGAGAGGAATGGCTCTATCAGTAGCAACTATAGTGATTGACTGGTGTACAGTAAGGAGATCCTACATTATTTAATACAACAAAACTTGGCTTAATCCTAAGAGGGTAATTGTTTACAAGTGGCTGTGACTCTATTCTTCTGAGTTATACTCTGCCCTCGGAATCTTTTCATCCTATCTGCACTGCACTACCACAGAGTAAAACTTTGCTTTTAAATTCTAAATCTCATGTGGCCCTAAATCCTTATCCTTTAGTTATTGTTGTTTTTATTGTGTAAAAAATGTATACCAGGGCTGGGTATGTGGCTTAGTTGTAGAGTGCTTGCCTAGCGTGTATGAAGCCTTGGGTTTGATTCCTCAGTACCACATAAACAGAAAAAGCTGGAAGTGGCATAGTGGCTCAGTGGCTCAAGTAGTAGAATGCTAGCCAGCCTGGGCCGAAAAGTCTATAAGAATCTTACCTCTAATTAACCATAAAAAAGCCACAAGTAGAACTCTGGCGCAAGTAATAATTATATATGTGGGTTTGTATGTATGTATGTGTACATAAATAATATAACTTTATAATATATTACATATAACATGTAAATATATTAATTATATTAACTATACATTACATATATTAATATAATTATAGTAATATATAATTATACAATTATGTAGTATAATTATATATAAATATATATGTAACATTTTGCTACATTTTAGCATATAGTTCAAAAATGTTAAGTATAATCATGCTGTGAAACAGATTTCCAAAAAGTTTTCATTTTGCAAATATAAAACTATCCTCATTAAAAAATTATGCCCTTTCCTCACTTTCCATAACAATCATTCTTTTTGTGTATGAACTTGACTACTTTAGATACCTTATAGAAATGGAGCCCCTGTGCACTGTCTTCTGTGTCTTGCCTGTTTCTTGTAGTACAATGTTCTCAAGTTTGAGGCACGTGACAGGATTTCCTTTCTTCTTAAGATATTTATTATTTATTTATTTATTTATATTTTTTGGTTGTGGGGTTTGAACTGTAGGCCTGGGTGCTGTACCTGCACTTTCAGCTTAAGGCAAGCACTCTACCACTTGAGCCACAGTGCCACTTCTAGTTTTTTGGTGGTTAATTGAAAATAAGATTCTCAGAGACTTTCCTGCCCTGACTGGCTTTGAACCGGATTATAGGTGTGAACAATTTTTTATATATTCATTTTGCTTATCCTTCTGTCAGTGGGCACTTGAGATGTATTGCTTCTCTCTTGACTGTTCAGAATAGTGTGCTATAAGAATGATTGTGCAAATTGTCTCTTTAAGACCCTGCATTTGGCCAGGTATAGTAGTTCACACCTATAATCCCAGCCAGGATTATAAGGGAAGGTGAATATGTAGTAGTTCTTTAAAAAATTTTTTTGGTGGTACAAGGATTTGAACTTGGCCTAGTGCTCAGTAAGCAGGCCTCTACCACTTGAACCATGGCCCCAGCCTATTTCTAATTTCTGAGGAGTCTCCATACTGGTTTTCATAGAGGTTGCACCATTTTACTATCCTGCCAACAGAGCACAGAGCTTCATTTGCTCCACAACCTCACCAGTACTTACTTTATGTAGTCACCATTGCCATGGATGTGAAATAATATCTCATGATTTTGATTTGTCTTGACTTTCTTGTATGTGATAGTTTTATTGAAGTCTAATTTATGTTATAAAATTTTCTCACTGTGACAGCTAAAATACTTTAGCTAAATTTACACGATTTTGTAACCAGCGCTTCTGTCTAGTTTTAGAATAACCCATCATCCAAAAAAGTTCATTTGTATCCCTTCGTAGTAAATCTCAGCTCCCACCTCCAGGCCCAGACAATCACCAGACTACAGTTAGTTCCTCCTGTCCACAGAGGGCATGGGAAGAGGCCAGGTGGGCAACTGGGACTGCAGGTTGTACCAAACCTAATGTACACATTCATTTCTTTTTTTTTTTAATTGTGAAAATACTGTATAAGAGGGGTTACAATTACATGGGCAAGATAATGAGTACATTTCTTATCAAGCATTGTAGCCTCCTTCTTTGTTTCCCCTTCCTACCCATCCTCCCTCTTGCCCCCCCCATCCAACCCTCCTCCCCCCCACATTCATTTCTAATAGTTTAATTTATAACTGAGGACCCTGAGAGATGAATACTAACAGTAAAATGGACCAATTATAACAAAATAGTGTAACAAAAGTGATTTTAAATTATGAATCCCATATTTCTAGGACTTTCCATCTAATATTTTCAAATCATATGTAACTGAAACAGAAAGCATAGATCCAGGGGAAATGGCTGTGCTGCTTGTTTCTATACATTTGGTTTTTCTAGATGTTTCATTTAGACAGAATCATACAGTGTATATTGTTTTGTGCCTAATTTCTTTTATTTTCAGACTGCTTTTGAGGTTTATCCATGGTCTTTTAAGTACAAATAGTTTTTGTTTGTTTGCTTTTTTGTTTTTGCTGGTCCTGAAGCTTGAACTCAGGGACTAGGCCGTGTCCCTGACCTTTTTTTGTTCAAAGTTAACTCTACCACTTTATACACACTTTCACTTTGGCTTTGGGGTGACTACCTGGACATAAGAATCTCAGAGACTGTTACCCATGTTGGCTTCAAGCCAATAGCTGGAATTACCAGCATGAACCACTGGCATCCCGTTCCAAGTAGGTTTTTAAAAATCACACCCCCTGGGGCTGGGAAGGTGGCTCAGTGGTAGAGTGCTTGCCTTGCATGCATGAGGCCCTGGTTTCGATTCCTCAGCACCACAGAATTAGAAAAAGCCAGAAGTGGTGCTGTGGCTCAAGTGGTAGAGTGCTAGCCTTGAGCTGAAGAGCTGAGGTACAGCGCCCAGGCCCAGAGTTCAGGCCCCACAACCGAAAAAAAAAACAAAAAGAGCTCCTTGACATTAATATTTAATATGTCCATCTTAAGAAACTGATTTAACTATTATTTCTGTTGTCTTTATGAGCACAACTATTTTTCAAAATTTTCTTTCCAGTTCTGGGGCTTGAACTGAAGGCCTGAGTGCTGTCCCTGAGTTTTTGTGCAAACATAACCTTTCTGAAAGCTAAAATATGTAAATGTTAGACATTGGTGGCTTACCGTTGTCATCCTAGCTCAGGAAGTTGAGATCTGAAAACCAGGCTTCAAAGCCAGCCCAGGAAGCAAAGTCCATCAGACTCTTTATCTCTAATAAATACCATAAAGCTGAAAGGGGCGCATTGGCTCAAATGGTAGAGCACTAGCCTTGAGCAGAAGACTCTCAGAAACAGTGCCCAGGCCCTGAGTTCAAGTCCCAGGATAAGCACAAAATAAAAATAAGGCCAGGTGCCAGTGGCTCACACCTGTAATCCTAGCTACTCAGGAGGCTGAGATCTGAAGATGGAGGTTCAAAGCGAGTCTAGGCAGGAAAGTCCGAGAGACTCTTATCTCACTAGAAAACTGGAAGTGACAGTGTGGCTCTTGTGGAAGTGGCCATGCCTTGAGCCAAAGAGCTGAGGGACAGCACCCAGGACAGTCCCATGACCAACACAAAATAATAAATAATCTACTACATATGGGAAGATAAAATAGATACCTCAGAAATTGAACCAGCATGAATTGAAAGCATAAAACCAACTTATATTAGCATTATAATACATTCATTTTGCACATAAATGAAATGAATAAGTAAAAATGAATTGTATGTGTATGATGCTACACAAAAGAATACATACATTGAGCATCTTTCATGCCTCCACACAAATTTATGGTGTTAATAATATGTTTATCTGATTGCAAAGGCATTCTGAGTTATAATCTCTTCATTTCAAAATCCTACTCATATTCACCAAGTTGTCAGGTAGGAAACAAATATTTTATTCCTGACCCTTTAAGAAAGTTGGCAGTTAAGAGTATACCACAATTAATAAGCAACCAAGGCCCCAACGAGAACTTCCTAACCCAAACCTATCATTTTCATGGGTTTGAAATCAGTCTATACCATAGTTTCAGCCAGGACATTGAAACTCAGAAATTGGACTTATTGCCATTTTTATAGGGTGATAGTCCCAGAAACCTTTCAGGAGCAAACTAATATTGTCTGTGGAGAAAAACCCAGTACTGAGTCAGATAATAATGCCCACAGATAAAGTTTCAAGAAACTTGAAAAGATCTAGGAAACAGATAACCATGGGTGGGCCCCAGGTGGATAGCAGTAGGAGTACTGAGAAATGACCAGATACATAATCGTTGGATATATCTGAGCTGATAGGTTTGCAGATACATTGGACATGGGGTTGCTAAAGAAAGTCACTTTGGCTTGAATAACTAAAAGGATGGAGATGACAATTATATAGGATGACTTTGAGTTGGTAGAGATCACCATCTAAATGAAGATATCAGGCAGGCATTGAGGTAAGCTTGGAGATGATCATGGAATACATATGCTTTGGAAACAGAACTTTGGGAATTGGTGTTTTGATGGGGGAAAAAACAGAACAATCAAAACACTATTACTAGTGTCTTGTTTTTATTTATTTTTCTTTTTTGTTTTTTTTAATGTCTTATTTTTTAGATGATTATTTAGTAGTGGATTTCAGCAGTTATTTTCTAAAGTATACTGTTAAGACACTTGAAAAAATTCAAAATACCTAATATTTAGTTTGGTTTCTGGTGCGCTCTGATCACATTAAATTTTGGTCAGAGGTGGAATTTTTTATGATGGCGATTTTTTTGGTAGATTTCTTTTATGGTTTAGTATCTGAAAGTGTTTTTCAAAATATCCCCTGTGTACCTAAAGATATCACATTGTTGAGTTCAGGGTTCTCTATATTTCCATTACATCAAGATGATTAATTATGTGTGCAGAAAAGATTAAATTCAATTTTAAAAATAAAAAATGCATAGCCAGGTGCCAGTGTCTCACACCTGTAATCCTTCCTACTCAGGAGGCTGAGATCTGAGGATTGTGGCTCAAAGCCATCCTGGGCAGGAAAGTCTGAGACTTTTACCTCCAGTTAACCACCAGAAAACCAGAAGTGGCATTGTGGCTCAGAGGTGGTAGAACACTAGCCTTGAGCTGAAGAGCTCAAGGACAGTGCACAGGGCCAGAGTTTAAGCTCTAGGGCTGACAAAAATAAATAAATGCATGAAATAGTTGCATGTAACTGGCCTAATATTATAGAAGAGACTGTTGTAAAATTTCCATTAGGGATATTAGACACAAAAGAGCAGCTTTTATATGGTTTGTACAGAAATGAAGATGACATCCTCTGGGTACTTGTTTGGTGACTCAGAGCACCTTTAGTGACAACGGAGACACTGATGTCACAGACATAGTTAAAGACTTTGGAGGATGCTGTGTTGTGAAACTGAAAAAAGCTGAATCTCTAACAATTTTGTGGTTTTAAATAGTATTGGTTGCAATAGAAGGAAAAAGAGAAATAGGATATAGTAGATGTGTAAGTGATAACAAGGTTTTTTTTGTTCTTCTTCTTAAAAATATAGGGGAGCCAGTGGTTCACACCTGTAATCCTAGTTAACTCAGGAGGCTGAGATCTGAGGATCACAGCTCGAAGCCAGCCCATCAGGAAAGTCTGTGAGACTAGTATCTCCAATAAACTAAAAAAAAAACTGGAAGTAGTGCTGTGGCTCAATTGGTAGAGTGGTCACCTTGAGCAAAAGAAGATCAGAAACAGAGTCCAGCCCCATATATATATGAAGCAACCCTCATATGTAAGACACTCTTTCCCAAGAGAGGATCCCTGAAGACTACCTTGACTATGTAATCCTTTAGGAAAGGTTTGAAACAATTCAACTTGGATGCCTTATTGATCGTGAGCAGTAAAATAACTATCAAAAAAAAAAATTACTGGCGGCTCCATAAGATTGCCACCATCAATAGGAATGACACCTCGGAAGGTACTGTCAGCCTTCTGTCTGCATCAGGGTTCTTTACCTGCCTGCCAGTGTATCTATGTATTGTTTCCCCACTAGGGACAGGAGAAATAGGGTTGAGAGACTAGTCAGGCCGCAGCGACAGCTCTGTGTGTGTGTGTGTGTGTGTTAAGTGAGTGCATAGCATTGGTAGATACCAGGGTAGACAGTTTGTGTGTGTGTGTGTGTGTGTGTGTTAAGTGAGTGCATAGCATTGGTAGATACCAGGATAGACAGTTTGTGTGTGTGTGTGTGTGTGTGTGTGTGTGTGTGTTGAGTGCATAGCATTGGTAGATACCAGGGTAGACAGTGATCGAGGAAGGCCTCATTTTCTGTTTGTCAATCCTTCCATAGTAAGTTAGCCTTAACTAGTTTTTGTTTTTTTCAGAGCTAATAATTTCAGATATTAATTAGGTATTTTTGCATCACTTGAAAAATTAATGGATAATTTCTGACTATTTCCAAGTATTTAATAGTTGTGTTGTTTTGTTGGCAGTGGTAGGGATTGAATGGTGGACATATGTTTGAACATAAAGCAAACTAGCCTACCTTGAAATAAGTTAGTAGTGTTTGAAATTAGGAATTTTGTGTCTTCCAACATTATTTCTCTTTTGGAAGTTGGTTTTGGCTGTTCTATGTCCCTTGCTTTTCCATATGAATTTATAATTAGCTCATTGACTTCTGCCATGATTTTGATAGTGATGCATTAGATCCACAGGTCATTGGAGGAGAATTTTGCTATGTTAACAGCTTTAGGTCTTCCAGTCCATGACCATTACTAGTCTTTCCATTTATTTAGCCTGTCTTTAGTTTCTTTCAATGATGTTTTATGGTTAACAGTATATTTGTTTTACATTTGGGTTAGATTTGTTCTAGGCATTTACTGTTCTTATCTTCCACACCCACCCTCAACCCCCAATTCTGGTCGTTGGGCTTGAACTCTGGGCCTGGGCGCTGTCCCTCAGCTCTTCACCTCAAGGCTAGCACTCTACCACTTAAGCCACAACACCACTTCTGGCTTTTTCTGCTTATGTGGTGCTGAGGAATCAAACCCCTGGCCTCATGTATGCAAGGCAAGCACTCTACTATTGAGCTACATTCCCAGCCCCCATTTGCTGTTCTTATAAATAAAATGGTTTTCTTGATTTCATTTTCAAGTTGTTCACCGCTAATACATAGAAATACAACTGACTTTTTGTGTGTGATCTGTGTCCGGAAGCAGCATTGAAGGTTAGCTCAAATAGTCCTTTTTGTTTGGATTTTTTTTAATCAAGATTGTTTTTTGGGTAAGCTCATATTATCTGCAAACAGAGATAGTTTGAACTCTTCCTTTACAAGCTGGATATCTTATTTTATTTTCTAATAGATGTGGTGCAACCTCACTCTTTTTTCTTTTTTTCCCTTGAGCCTGGGTCAAGCCTGAGCCCAGGTTGCCTTAAATTTGTGATCCCTCTGCCTCCACCTCTCAAGACCTGGCTATTACAGGCTTGTGCTACCACACCTGGCCCCAAGATGGATTTAACCGGCCTACGTGACTTGATGTGTTCAGTACACGAGAGCAGGGCTTCTGCTTCCAGATTTGTAGGTATTCTCTCCTATTTAGTCATCATGATTTCTCTTACTCAAAGGTTTTCACCATCACAAGTGACCTGTCTGCTGTTCTTCTTTAAATTCCCTGTCTAGACATTTGTTCCATTTAGAATTCAGTTCAAGCAAGCCCTTGGCCAACGGGCACTTCTGGGTTTCATCTAATACGTTGTTTGAAGTAGATGAGAATGGGAAGTAGAATCATAAACTTTCAGATATGAGTAGGGCTTAGTCGTTATTGAACAACTTGTGCTGTATCCCTACCATGTTCCTAGTTATGGTTTGGGTATGTACAGTGACTACAGTGAACTACTGAGGCTCTCAGTTCTTGAATGAGACCAGTCAACAAATAAGCTGTAGTTACCTATAATGGCAAAATGTGCTAAATGCTGTAAAAGAAAACCATAGGATACCACGAGTGAACGTAGCAGGAACTTCTCACTTAAATTGTGCAGTTAGGAAAGGGTTGCCAAATTGTGTGTGTGTGTGTGTGTGTGTGTGTGTGTACATGTGCCAGTGTACCATCCAGCACTGGGGCTTGAACTTAGGACTTGGGCTCTGTCCCTTCAATTTTCTACTCAAGACTAGCAATCTACCCCTTAAGCCACAGTTCCACTTCTGATTTTTTTGTGCATTATTTGGAGATAAGAATTCTCTGGAGGGACTGGGAATATAGCTTAGTGGTAGAGTGCTTGTCTAGCATGCGTGAAACCCTGGGTTCAATTCCTCAGTACCACATAAACAGAAAAGGCCAGAAGTGGCACTGTGGCTCAAGTAGTAGAGCGCCAGCCTTGAGCACAGAGAGGCTCAGGGACAGAGCCAGCCCCTGAGTTCGAGCCCCAAGACTGGCCAAAAAGAAAAAAAAAGAATCCTATGGATGTTCCTGCCCAGGATGGCTTTGCTTTGGTGCTTAGATCTCAGCCTCTTGAGTAGTTAGGATTAAAAGCATGAACCATCAGCACCCAGCAAAGTTGTCAATTTTTTTAAAAGCAGTGGAACATTCTATTCATTTAAAATCTTCCGTGGAGTAGAGGTAGAGCTTCTGATAAGGAGCATTCCCTGGTCTGCTCTCTCACCTGGTTATTGACAGCGTCTTGTGGTATAATCGGTGGCTTTCACTGTGCTGTTATGTCATACATCATTCTTTGTTTTAATTTTTTATTTTTTTAGATTTTCTTTTATTATTATCATTATTATGAAAATACCGTACAGTGGAGTTACAATTACATGGGTAAGATAATGAGTACATTTCTTATCAAGCATTGTTGCCTCTTCCTTTGTTTCCCCTTCCTATCCCTTCCCATCTCCCACACACACACACCCCTAAACCCCCCCCCCCCATCATTCTTTCAATCCCTTTTACCTTCAATATCCTCTCCTTTCTCCCTTCTCTCCTCTTCTGGCCCTTTCCTGCTCAGACCCCGCCCCCCCATTCATCTTTTACCCACTATTTTTCACATTGCTCTTCATATTCTGTACTATAGTCCTCTTTTTATCCTTAGAAGGCTCTAAGCTTTGAAAACTATTATTCATGGTTATTCTATGTCTGAAATAAGTCAACTCTTTCATTCTAACATGTGCATCTATTTTTTCTTTGGTCTTTATCTCTTTGTATCAAAGCGTTTATATTAAAATTAATGTTAGCTGTCTGATCTGTTGGTCTGGCTCCTCTCATCTGTTTATTTATCTAAGTAAATAACGGAAATCTTAGGCACTTAGGTTGTTGGTGTAGGACTTACTTTTTATTCCCTCTGTTTTTACTATTTTATTATTTTGTTTTCTTTTTGCTTTGCCATGCTGCAAAAAAAAAAAAAAAAACAACACTTTCCTTCCTGGAAATTGCAAAAACTCAAAGCCTGTGTGTGAATGCAGCAACCTACAAAGTAGTGAACATGAAGGTGGGTGGGAAGCTGGGCTGTACTATCTGGGCAATGACTGCACAGAGGAAGATTTTTGTCCTAATTTGAGAGGCTGGTAGAAAATTGGTGATTTGGGGCAAATGATGACACTATGACTGCTGAGGATATTATAATTTTAACCGCGAGAAATCAGACAAATGTTAATAGCAATAGAATGGTTCTCTGAACGCTGGTAACCTATTTGAAAATTGTTACATTAGTTAAGGAACACTAACAAATAAAGGCTGGGATATGATAGGGATGAAAACCAAGAGCTGTCTACTAGATGAAATAAGCAACAGCCATAGCATCCCCGAGTGGCAGGGACATTCTTATCACCTGACTGTCCTGTCAGAAGTATCTCTTGAGTCTGTCAGCAGCTTATACTGTCTGGCTCTTTTGTTTCAGCTGCCCTCTGGTGAGCTGCCTTGATGAATTAAGGAGCTCTTTGCATCAAGGGGATAGGTGTATCCCATTGTCCTGCGTTTTCACCCTCCTTGCATTTACTTCTCTTCTGCCAAAAAACCAGAACCAATTCCCTGGCTGGCTGGGCAGACAGTACCACAGACTACTTTCTCGTCTAGCAGTTATGAGAGATCTGTGGGGAGGAGAGGGCGCTTCTTAAAGTCCACACCAGGATAGATTCACTAACTGGGTTAATTGGGTTACTGATTTGTAGCAAGATTTGGATTCTGTTGAAGGTGAGTGTGTTTCATTTTTAAACTTCCAGAGTGTTACCTACCTAATGTGTTGTACCTGACTTGGCTATATTTGCTTCAGGGACTTGCTGGAAGAGTGTAGCCCTGTGTTTTGTACCTACTCTTTCCCAAAACGCTCTGTGGGACAAGCTTCCTTATACAGAAGAGCTTTTGTCATGTGATGATTGTGTTTGCTTAGAGATAGCAATATCATACCAGATCCCTAGAGAAAGGAGCAGCATTTGTCACAGAGCACAAAGGTTTGGTTGCTTTTCCTTGCCTTTGTGTTCTGCTGCTTGGCTGGTGATGATTGTGTTCAGTTTCAACAAGCTCCCAGAGCATCTAGAACATCCCAGGTTCACCGTACAAGGGCAGCCAACTCTGTCTTTCTAGAATGGTAAAAACAGCACATCCTTTAGAGCTACATATTTGTTTCCATTTTTTAGATTTCAGCAGTGACATACCATGCAAATGTCAAGAAATGACATTGCCTGTTGTGCTCCACTTAGCCTCTGTGAGCAGCAACTTGCTGAAACATTTGAGTTTTCTTAAACACAGGAGTAGATGTCTATTAAAGTAGTAACAACTTCCTTTGTTTTTGTTTTTTTGGGTTTTTTTTTGGTCCAGTTGTGGGGTCTAAACTCTGGGCTTGGGCGCTGTCCCTCAGCTCTTCACCTCAAGGCTAGTGCTCTACCACTTGAGCCACAGCGCCACTTCTGGCTTTTTTCTTTTTGCTTATGTGGTGCTGAGGAATAGAACCTAGGGCCTCATGCATGCAAAGCAAGCGCTCTACCACTGAGCCACCTTCCCAGCTGCACAACTTCCTTTACATTTAATAAACAAGGAAAGAGTCATGATGCAAAGTCTTTAAAACAATACATTTCTGTTGATTTGTTTTATAAGACACTTGACTACTTTCACTGTGTAGTAAAGTAATATTAAACTGAATAGTACTATTACCCAAAGTTAATTTTTTCATTCTATCATTTTACAATTTGGTCCTTTTCTGGAGCTTGAGAGAGAGAGCTCTATGTTCCTCTGTATCTCTAGATGCTATCTAGTATAAAAGCATAAAAAGTAGTGTGAGAAATCTTTCCATCCTGAAAACTGCCCACGTCACAAATGGCTGTGTTGAACTACTAGAAATAGAAATTTAGCCAGGCACTGGTGGCTCACACTTATAATCCTAATTACTCAGTAGGCTGAGATCTGAGAATAGCGGTTCAAAGCCAGCCCAGGTAGGAATGTCCATGAGACTCTTACCTACAATAAACTACTCAGGAAAAAGTCACAAGTGGTAGGGCCTTGAACAAAGGAAGCTTAGTGACAGTACCCAGGCCCTGAGTTCAAGTTCCAGGACTGGCAAAAAAAAAAAAGTAAAAATCATAGGGCAGGGGTAAGCATATTGGCAGTCTAAAGGAGTTCCTGCAGAAGAGATTCTGTCCAAGGACCTAAGGATAAGGGGACAAGGGGGCAGTGCCTCCTGCAGCTTTAGAACTGTCTATGTTTCTTTTGTATATTCTTTAATTGGCAATGTGGTTATTTATCTGCATATCTTCCTCCAAATCTATATAATTAGGCCAATGACAAAAAGATAATCTTATCTTTCTTGAGTAAGCAATTAGGAAGTGTGCCTCATCCTTTTTTCAAGGGAGTGCCAGTCCTGGGGCTTGAACTTAGGGCTTGGGCATTGTTCCTCAGCTTCTTTTGCTCAGGGTTAGCACTGTACCACTTGAGCCACAGCTCTACTTTAGACTTTTTTTTTTAAGGTGGGGGAGTGCTTAATTAAATATAAGAGTCTCACAGACTTCCCTGCCTAGGCTGGCTTTGAACCATGATCCTCAGATCTTAGCCTCCTGGTTAGCTAGGATTATAGGCATGAGCCACTGGAGCCTGACATTCTTATCTTTTGATTAAGCAGTAAAGCACTGGAGAACACAACCTCAGTACTTGGCCGGGGGGAGGGGGAGGGAGTAGGAAAGCACTGGGGTAGCTCAGTGATAGAGTACTTGTGTCTAACACTACCCCCTCCCCAAATTTTTAACTACCTTTTCAGATTAGCAAATTATTTTCTACCTTCTACATACATAACCTATCTGCTTCCTTCTCCTTATTTTTTTTCTTTAAAAAGCATATCTTATTAACCAAGAAAGAACCTTTCAAATTTTTGGACGACATCATGTTTGGTGTCCATTTAGATATGGAACTCATTAGTGCCTAAGGTTACCTTGCTGATATTACTTACTGTGAAGGAATACTTGGACCATCTGGTGACATCATCATCATTCAGCTGGTTTTAGATATGAAAGATCAACAAAGCCCATTAGATGATGGTGCTAATGGTTCTGTTTTATTTATTGTGTGTATACGCTGGTACCAGGGCTTGAACTCAGGGCCTCACACTCTTGATCAGTTTTTTGTTTTTTTGGTTTTTTTTTTTTGCCCATGACTGGCACTCTACCACTTGAGCCAATCAAGCATTTTGCTAATTAATTGGAGATGATCCTACAGACTTTTCCACAGGGGCTGACTTCAAACCACAATCCTCCAGGCCTTAGCCTCCTGAGAAGCTAAGAATTAGCTACTATGAGCCACTTGTGCCAGGCTTACCTCTTATAATTGGTATTAATGTTTACTTCTCACTTGGAAGTATTCATTCCAGCTTTGTCTTCAGAGAGCATTTTTTGAGCCAAAGTTTTTGGGTGTATTATATCTTCCAAGATTGCATTATAGAGATACTGGCTTTCCTAATGAACTGTGGTTCTGGTGGAGAGATCCAAATAGACCTCAATGCTTGTGAATACCTCTTTCATCTTGGTTTGCAAGCAGGCTTCTTACCTTTCTAGCAAAACATGTTAGGAGTCCAAAAAAAGGTATGAAACTTGGGGCTAGTAACCATGAGTTTATAGAATGCAATGTGATCATTACTGTCTGGCTTTGAATATTAGAAAAGAGTTCTCTAAATGTGTGCCAGAGATAATAGTTGAACATGATATCTGCCAAGATACATAAAGACTTTTGTATCATCAGACCAAACAAGATGCTACAAATCATGAAATTTTATCACATGAATTCATGTTCAAGGAATTACATTTTTTCTTCTATTGTTATTTTTTCTGTAAGAATGTCAGAAAGGAAATTGAATGCAGTAGTATTTTAATATTTAAACAAATGGGGTAACTGTATTAGTTCTGAAAAATGCCTTATCTTACTTTTGGAATGGATTACTAATAATACACTAAAGAAGCAAATTCCAGGGCTGGGAAGTTGTCTCAGTGGTAGAGCGCTTGCCTTGCATGCCTGAGGCCCTGAGTTCGAATCCTCAGCACCACATAAGCAAAAAGAAAAAAGCCAGAAGTGGCGCTGTGGCTCAAGTGGTAAAGCGCTAGCCTTGAGCTGAAGAGCTGAGGGACAGCGCTCAGGCCCAGAGTTCAGGCCCCACGACCAGACCCCCCCCCCAAAAAAAAAAAAAAAAGAAGAAGAAGCAAATTCCATTGTGCTCCCAGGACCAGTGGTTTCTGGTACAGGTAAGTGTGAACAACTATTCAGCTGACATAGGAATTGTCCTACATAGGAATTGCCATGTTTCAGCTAGATAATTCATTTAAAAGGCCCAGAGGCAAAATACAAGGACTAAGAATAAGCTAATCTCTCTGTTCTCTTTCATAATATTTATTTATTTAATTTAGTAAAGGTGATGTATAGAGGAGTTACAGTTACATAAGTAATGAGTACATTTCTTTTTGAATAGTATTGCCCCCTCCCTCATTTTCTCCTGCTTCCCCCTCCCTCCCAACAATTGGTTGTCTGTATTTCATTGCAGCTAGCATTGATAGGCATGAAAGTTTACTTGTCTGGGAGACAGGTAGTCACAGGAGTCAGATGAATAACTTGGAATTGAATAGCCTAGGAAGGCATTTTTCTGTTCTGAATTTCTTTTTCTTTTTTTTTTTGTCTTTTTTGGTACTGGGGATTGAACCCAGGAGGTTACACTTGCTAGGCAAGCGCTTTGCCACTGAGCTACATCCCAGCCCTGTTCTGAATTTCTTATTTAGCATTTGTTACCTAAGTGAAGGAAGATAGAACAATAAACATTGGGGGCTGGGAAGGTGGCTCAGTGGTAGAGCGCTTGCCTTGCATGCCTGAGGCCCTGGATTCGATTCCTCAGCACCACATAAGCAAAAAGAAAAAAAGTCGGAAGTGGCGCTGTGGCTCAAGTGGTAGAGCGCTAGCCTTGAGCTAAAGAACTGAGGGATAGCGCCCAGGCCTAGAGTACAGACCCCACAACCAGACACCCCCCCCCAAAAAAAACCAAGAAACATTGTACTATGGCTTAAAAATCAAGAGTTCCAAGCTGGGGAAGCTGGTAACTCATGCCCGTAATCTTAGCTACTCCAGGAGAATGAGATCTGAGCATTTTGTTTGGAAGGCATCCGCAGCGGGACAATTCATAGGACTCTTTCATTTCCACCCTAATAAAGCCAGAAATAGAGCTGTGGCTCAAGTGGTACAGTGCTAGCCTTGAACAAAAAAACCTCATGGATAGTGCCCAGGCCCTAAGTTCAAACCCCAGACTGTCATATAAACTCAGGTTGCCATCCCTGAGTTCAAACCCCAGGACACACACACACACACACACACACACACACACACACACACACACACACACACACACACACACACACACACACACACCAAGAGTCCTAACACACACACACACACACACACACACACACACCAAGAGTCCTAAATCTATTCCCTGCAAATTGCTTTCCATTTTGGATCCTCTTCATTTAAATAGAAAAATTTATTTTTAAGTTTCTTAACCAGGAATGAAATTGCTATTCAAAAGGAGGGAGAGAGACTTAATAAGTGATGGAGAGACAGACATCCCTCTTTAACCTCTAGGTTCTCTGGTTCTTCTGGGCCTTTATTTGAATGTACTGTGAAATAATAAAGGAGACAGTTTCTTAACATTCACCAGCCTTGGTAAATGTGACCTCCACACAGACATCTTATGTAATTAACTCTTCTCTCAAAGGCAAGGGAAAATTGGCAGCTAGACAAGAGAGAAGGACTTTCTGGCTTGGCTTTTCTTGCTTCTGAGGAACCAGTCTCTCTGAGAGGCAGTTCTTGCAGTGTAGGAGAGGAAGTGAGAGATTTCCCAGGAGAAATATTTGGCAATAATCATGTGGCTCCAGATGCAAGAAGGAAACCTTTTGTGGCTGACCCCAGAGGAGAGAGAGGGGTTGGAGAATGGCTGAACAAAATAATAAGATTCCTTTTGATGAGTTTGGATTTATTTGTTCAGGAACTCTCACAAGATGGAGAAACAGGCTTATAATTCCCCAAACCAGAAGCTGAGTTACCAAAAAAAGTTTACTTTCAAATTTAAATTTGGATTAGGCTATAAAAGGCCAACATTCTAATTAGGGCATAGGTATAAAATTTAAATTCACTGTTAAGATTATAGAACGAAATAGTAAAAGTTTGCTTCAGAGTCTTATTTATGAATTTAGTATTTAACATTGAAATGTTTTGGTTAAAAAAGTTTGCAAGCAAAGTGAGGCAACCGTGAGCTGTAACTGACAAGTGTACATTTCAGTATTGTGACCTTTGAGAGGTATAAACATCTAATAATCTTGAAGAGAAATTAATTCAATTAAAATTAAGTGGTGTGCAACCTCCTATACATGTCCCAGTGTGAGGATTGGCACTAGGGTTTCAGGGCCATTGCCCCTGCACCCATCCATGCAGGCTCTGATGCAGACCCCACACCTAGCCTTTCAGCTCAAGTCCACCCTGGGGCAGCTAGTAATAGCGTTAGAGGGCCAAGATAGGGCCATCCCTTCGCCCATACCCTGCCCTTTGACCCAGGTCCCTGACACAAAGGAATGGATCTTCCCTGGCACCATCCCCAGGAACCCTGTAGAGGCTGGGCCCCTGTGCTCTGAGGATCTGGGGTCTGAGCCCTGCTGCTAAATGACCATGTCCCAGCTCTTTCCCCAGGCTTGCATGAGTATGCATGTGTTTTTCTAGGCTTCTGTTCCATATTGTAAATATAAAGACTGGAAAGTGAAGTTCAGTGCTTGCCTGGGCTAGATAGCCAGACCCTGTCTCAAACAAAACTGTATACAGTGGTTCACACCTGTTATTCCAGCTACTTAGAAGGCGGAGATTGGAAGGATGGTGGTTCAAAGCCAGTCCAGGCAAAAAGTTATTGAGACCTCATCTTAACTAACAAGCTAGATAAGGTAATATGTACCTGTTTTCCAGCTCTAGAGGCTGTAGATATTGGAATCATGGTCTAAGGCTAGCCTCAGGCAAAAACTGAGACCCTACCTGAGAAAAACAAACAAAAAACAAAAGCAAATAATCACAAAAGGCTGGGGGGGTTGGTGGAGAGAGGCCTGAAAATGTTCAAGTGGTAGAGTTTGCTTAGCTAACTCAAGGCTCTGAGGTCAAACTAATACCAAGAATGTTAAATGGCAGAATTCTTATCCTTGTACATTAAAAGCTTCAAAACAGAAACAAAATTCCAACCTGAAGTGGTATCTTTATAGTTTGTTGGAACCCCTGGCACAGGCTGTGTGGTCCTGTGGCTGTGTGTGTGTGTGTGTGTGTGTGTGAGAGAGAGAGAGAGAGAGAGAGAGAGAGAGAGAGAGAGAGAGAGGGAAGGAGGGAGGGAGGGGAGAGGAGAGAGAGCACTCCTTGTTGAAATCACTCAGGCTTGAAGTATGGATTTCTGTGCCCAGTCCCCCTGGGTACCACCATACTTGTCAGGAATAATGGTTGGTTCCTTTGCCCTTACCATTCTTTCACTGTTGCTGGGAATGATTAATGCAATGTAATGTCTTCTCTTTCAGCCCTCCTCGCCCTCTGACTAATATGAATGACACCATGGTTAGCCACATATCCTCCGGAGTGCCCACTCCTACCAAGAGGTAAGTATGTGTGCCTCAGAGTTGAGGACAGGCTCCTGCCACTGATTTGCTATGTCTGATTTTTCTCAGAAGCAAGGCCCAAGAAGCAGTACATTCTCAGGGGTAGGAAAGATCACCATCCTTCCCCCTCACCCCCTCAAATATCTTCTAACCCCATTTCCTGCTTTCATCCTCCTCTTTCTCTGCTGACTCTTGCAAACAGCTACTGAAGTTCAGCTTTGAGCAGAGCTTCAAGTGGAAATTCATTGTGATGAGCAGTGAACAGGGTGTCAGCAGATTACATATAAGATTCAACAAATTTGCATTTGATTTGGATTTCAGACAGAGATTGCTTCTGCTTCCCTGAAGACTATATAACTTAATTAGTCTTATATGAAATATTCCCCTGAGTCATTCTATGTATGATTCATTACCTTTTAAGTTGAAAAGCTGAAGTCCGTAACTCTTAGTTATACAAAAGTTTGCTTTTTGGTCCTTCAAGGAACAAGAATTCTGAACTTCTTTCTCCTCTTTATTTAATTTTCTCTTCTCCAAGATTCTCTTAGGCAGGGCTTGAAAGACTGTATTAAATGGCATACTTTCTGTTTGATTTAAGCTGTCCTATGACCAGAGCACTGTAGAAGCTCCCTCACGGGCAGAACCATTAAGGAATTTCTTTCAACAGTCATCCCTCACAGAGAAATAACCACAAAAAAAACCCTCCCAGCACACCCAGCACAACTTACTGGAAAACAAATACTTTGTGCCATATGTGCTGAGCTCTTTGGGTTACTTCAGCTTTAGAAATGTCATCTCCTTAATAATCATTTGACCCAGTACTTGTCACTTCAGACCAACAATGTTTGTTCTTATTGGCTAAAACTCCTAAAGCAACATTTGTCAAACCTGACTGATGAAAAGAATCTCCTGGGGGGACATGTTTAAAAATACACATTTCTGGGACCATGTCAGACCCAGTGAATTTATAACTCAGCCAAGGATAGATTGTGAGAGACTGCATTTTTAACAAGCATTCAAGGTGGTTCTTATCATCAGACATGCTTGGGAAATAACCTTAGCAGGAAGTTAAGTAGCCAGCTTCAGGGCTGCCCTGGAACAGAGTTCCTGGGACTGAATAAATCAGCGACCTGGTGGTACACCTTTATCCACTTGGGGAGACCAGGACCTGACCAGGTAAGAGTGCCTGCTTATGGCCTTGTTGGGACACTTCTGGCAGGGAAACAGCCAGGCTGCCCCCTTCAGGCAGAGCCAGGTGATGCAGTTATGCTTGGGGGGCCAGGGAAGGGAGGGGGAATTGGGCCCTACAGGCTTTTGAGCCAGACAGAATGCCTGAATTTGGATCCTGGCTCTCACCAGACCTTGAAAATATTTCTTTCTTTTTTTCTTTTTCTTTTTTTTCCAGTCCTGGGGCTTGAACTCAGGGCCTGGGCACTGTCCCTTGGCTGGTACTCTTGAGCCATAGTGCCACTTCCGGCTTTTTCTGTTTATGTGGTACTGAGGAATCAAACCCAGGGTTTCATGAATGCTAGGCAAGCACTCTACCACTAAGCCACATTCCCAGCCCCTTGAACAGACTTCTTCTGTTTTCATTATAAAATGGAGGTAATGATAGTATTTATCTTGTGGGGTTTCTGTGAGTGTTTAATATACTGTTTGTGTGAGTGTTTAATATACTGCCTTTATTATTCTGTCGTTAAGTGAAATGAGTCCAGCAGGGAGGAGGCAAACACTAGCCAGGAATGTTGTCCTCTTAAGGAGGACACAGAGCAGCAGCTCTCCCAGCACCTGGGCATGACAACCATCCCTGCAACCCTCAGTCTTAAAAATTTTATGTTAAATATCCACAGCATTCACATTCTCACTGCCAGGCAGGGAGTTTTCATTTCAAATCCAGGAAGCTAGAGTGTTGGAAGAATTCATTTATGTTAATTTCAGGAGCACCATCTATTAAGTAGGACTTTTTGCTATCTTAAGTTCTTTTTCATTTACTACGTTTGTTCCTCTGAGTCACCTAACTACATGAGGGCTAGAGGTGTTCTAGGTACCATGAACAAGATGTGAGTCATTCAGTGACCCCAGTTGAGTATAGCTGCTAGGGTCTGGGAGAGGGAGTGCATCTTCTGACAGGGTTTTATTGCTTGGGAAGACTGGTAGAAGGAGCTCAGGAGCTATAATATCACAATCAACCCTATAACTTTAAATTTGCTATATTCGACCCCATGCCTCCCTGTGATTGTCAGTTCCAAAATGATACCTGCCATTATTTCAGGCTGCTTCAGATGATATAGAAAATCCTGGATTAAGACTTTATTTTAAAGATAGCATTTCAACTAGACTCTTGTTCTGGGTAAAAGTAGTCCTAGAACTGATGTCACCATCTCTCTAGACACCATCAGCAGACTGAAGACAGCCAAAGCACAGGCCAGAAAGGAAGGCTGAGCTCTGCCTGCAACTTACTAATAAGAGAACTCAGTAGCAATAAAATTTTGGAGACATCCAAGCAAACGAGTGGTAATGATTTAACAGACAAGAGAAAACAAAATTCAGG
This sequence comes from Dipodomys ordii, assembly GCF_000151885.1. Classification (NCBI taxonomy): domain Eukaryota; kingdom Metazoa; phylum Chordata; class Mammalia; order Rodentia; family Heteromyidae; genus Dipodomys; species Dipodomys ordii. The sequence goes on from NW_012267236.1 coordinate 9,416,994, forward strand.
CTAGAGACATAGCTCAGTGGTAGAACACTTACCTAGCAGGCACATCTTAGGTGCAATTCCCAGAGAGAGAGGAGAAGATGAAAACCTAAGCTGACAGAGAATGTGGAAGAAAGCTATGGGGGTATGGAGTGGTTGGCTGCTAGTCACTGGATAGTTTAGAGGTAACAAGGAGTCATAGCCATAGGCTTCTACTCTGAGCTGTCCCTAAGAAAAACTCTGCATGAGTTTCTTTCAGGAGACCTATTTTCCTCCTGCCAGGTCACATTCAGTTCTCTCAAGAGTTGAATGGTGCTTCCTAGTCTGTACTATTCCATGTATGGAGATGTATTGTGTTAGGGAAGACACCATCTTAGGTGGGGACAGCTAACTGTCAGACCTACCAAGTGTGGATAGGCACTAATTGCTAGGAATCTTAAGTAAGGACAAGATGTTTAACATTTAGAACATTTTACCTCAACATATCCTTCACAAGAAGGAGAAGCGGTTTGTAAAAGAGAATGCCACAGTGTAACTATTACCTCTGCACTGTGGGACATGACCAAGTTATCTTGAGTTGCATTACAATTATAATGCAATGTTAAAATGGCCTCTGACTGAGAGCCATGGTCAAGAGTATAGCAAGTTATCTACAGGATAGAATAACACAGCAGAATGAAAACCACAATCCTCTGGATTTTTAGATTGAAAATTACAGAGGCATTGGGGAAACTGAGAAAGGAGCCAAAATGAAAGCCAGAAAGTCTCCATACCATCCTGTTTGTCCAGCCCACCTACTCTCTTCCTACCTAGGGATGGTAGGAAAGTACAGTTTGATTGAAAAGCAAGAATTATAGATGGCTTCGGGAAACAGCCAGCTGGTTTAAATTCTTCGTGACACTGTCTCTAGGTCAGAACAGATTTTTTTTTTTCTCTAGAATGTTTTTTGAAAGACAGAGAAGCAGAGTAATTGAAAATTAACACGTAATTGGATGGAGCTGCAGGGTCCTTGGTTTTGGCAGATTCCCAAAGTTTCTCTAGGCCTGGGCAAACCTCCAGATTTCAGCCACTTCTAGGTTGGGATTTGATTCCATTTCCATTCCAACATGGACTGTTCAGTTCTGACTGAGATTAGTACAAACAGAATCATTCTAAATCCATACTTCAAAACCTAACTTTGAAAAAGTGAAGCTTACGGAAGTGGAGTAACAGGTAACTTCCTCCTCCCCGTGGATGCGGCTGCATCCAGGCTGCACCTGTGTGGACTAGTGGTAGAACAGACAAGATGGGAGAAGTGGGTATGAGTGAAAGACGGTTCAGTGCTGTCAGGTTCACACTGAGAAGCTAGGGGCGAGGATGGGTTCTGGAGATTTTGGACGTGGGGTACTGGGGAAGATGAGACCTAAAAGGCCTAAAATATTACTATCTGGCCCCATGAACAAAACAATAATTTCAGTTTGTTGAGTTTATAGAGTAAGGATGTTAGAAGGATGACCCATACTGGGAACCAGTAGCTCATATCTATAATCTCAGGAGGCTGAGATATGAGGCTTGAGGTTCAAAGGCAGCCAAGGAAAAAAATCCATGAGACTTATCTCAACTTAGCCACCAAAATGCCAGAAGTGGATCTGTAGCTCAAGTCATAAGTAAACAAAGAAGGTAAGAGTGAACACTCCGGTCCTGAGTTCAAGTCCCAATGCCAGCATTTTTAAAAAATGAAAGGTAACGTGTAGATCTAAAGACAAACTATAATCTTATTAGACTTGAAAAATTCAGAGCCAAGGAATTATATTTCGGAAATCTATTTTTTATGGCTCCTAAATGACTCAAGGTAGAAGATTATTTCTTCCGATTACAGCGGGTTTAGGAGGCCATTCTCCCTGCTTCATTAACAGTGTCTCCTAATCACTGCAGTAGCAAAATTCAAAAGGAACAAAAATTGACTCCTGTGGAACTCAGACTATCCCATATACTGATGAGTCTGTTTCCTCGCTTCCTTATCCACAGGCTCAGTGATGGGAACCATGAGCATAGCTGTGCGCTTGTGTGCCTGGGATATTGAGGGACTCTGATTCAGAGAACAGCTGGTAATTAGAACCTGGTAGAAGGACTCCATCTACCAAGGAGAATCATATTGGTGAATAATTATCCTCCAGTACACTAGAGGCCATTTGCATGCTTTTTAGCAAAGGTCTTTGGAGGTCAGTCTCCTACTGTTGAAGACTTTGATACTATGGTCACTAGAAGAATTCCTACTGTTTGAATAGAAACAAAAGTATTGGAAAACATTGTCTTAAATTCTGTTAAAAGTCACTTTGTAATAATACCCATATTCTGTGTTTCATTTATTCTACAGATGTGAAACTTGATTGAAGTACTATGAGAAAACTGCCACTCATTGTGGCCCATTAGTGCAATCTGAATCACATAGAATGTTACCCAAAGATAGATTGTGCTATATTCCACAGAAGAGAATAAGTGGAACTTCATTGCCTACCACAGTGGCCTAGCCAGTGACTTCCTGTGGGAATGGCTCAGATTCAAAAGCTCTGCCATCCCCTACTATTGCTGTGTAGGTTTATTTCTCTCACTGTTGCCAGGTGTGTGCCCTCAACCATGAGCAGAAACTTGGTGGAGCAGCAGGAGTGTGGAATAGGGCCAGGCCAGGTCCAGCTTTGTCACTTACCTGTTGTCTGAACTCTTTATATGTAATTACCTTTTTCAAATTAATTTATTAGTTCACAATTATTTGCTGAGTACCTGGTCTGTGTCAGGCACCATTTTAGGAAGTGAGTTTGTCTGTATAAAGATTAGTCCCTGCTTTCATGAAGCTTCCACTCAAGTACGGAAGACAAAACCTGGGGAGGGAAGGGATGGTAGGCGAAAAACAAAGGAGGAGGTAACAATGCTCTATAGGAAATGTACTCATTACCGTACTCATGTAACTCTAAACCCTCTGTACAATATCTTTACAATAAAAAATATATACTGAGCCGGGTGCTGGTGGCTCATGCCTGTAATCCTAGCTACTCAGGAGGCTGAGATCTGGGGACTGCGGTTCAAAGTCAGCCTGGGCAGAAAAGTCTATGAGACTCTTGATCTCCAGTAAACCGGAAATGGCACTGTGGCTCAAGTGGTAGAGCACTCACCTTGAGCTGAAGAGCGCAGGGACAGCACCCAAGCCCAGATTCAAGCCCCATGACTGACCCCCCCAAAAAATATATATATACATATATATATGTATATGAATATATATACACACACACACACTGAAAAAAAGACAAACCCTAACAGTTTTATAACATAATAAAAGTGGTGGTAAATACCATGAGGAAAAACAGTATAAATGCAGTGGAGGGTTAGATTTTAGAGTGGGTGGTCAAGGAAGGGCTCTGACAAGAGGTGACAACTCATCAGGAAAATCTTATAAGGAAAAAAAGAGCCCTGAAGGAGGCAGAGGAATAATGTTCCTGGCTAAGGGAATAGAAGGAAGAAAGACCTCAGAAAGGAAATGGATCTGGTGCGTTCCTAAAATAGCTGAAAATCAATATGGTGACCAAAAGGGTAAGCTGGCACAGAGTTACCTAAGGACCAGATTATGTAGGAGATAGGATCCTCTTGTTTTTTTAGAAAAAACAGTTTTGGGGCTGGGAAGGTGTCTCAGTGGTAGAGCATTTGCCTTGCATGCATGAGGCCCTGGATTCGATTCCCCAGCACCACATAAGCAAAAGAAAAAACAGTTTTGCAGAGTATGTTGGTTTATGCCTATAATCTCAGGATTTCAGGCTTCTAGAAGTAGAGGCAGGAGGACCAGGAGTTTGAGGGCCAGCCTAGGCTATATGATACGACCATGTCTCAAGAAAGCCTCTGTGTGTGTATACATATATACATATACATATATATATATATATATATATATATATACACACAAATATGCACATATGTTACTATTCTTAATTGAGTAGGTTGTGTACACACAAATAGTACAGCAAGTCACTATATACTCGTATCTCTGTTTCCTCTAATAATAACATCTTACATTTGACTTGATACAAGTCATAACTGAAATACCAACATTGAAACCAGGTATTGGTGGCTCACACTTGTAATCCAAACTATTCAGGAAGTTGAGATCTGAGGATCAAGGTTTGAAGCCAACCGAGGCAGACAAATTTGAAAGGCTTTTTTTTTGGGGGGGGGGTCCGGTCGTGGGGCCTGAACTCTGGGCCTGGGCGCTGTCCCTCAGCTCTTCAGCTGAAGGCTAGCACTCTACCACTTGAGCCACAGTGCCACTTCCGGCCTTTTTCTTTTTTTTTTTTTTTTTGCTTATGTGGGGCTGAGGAATCGAACCCAGGGCCTCATGCATGCAAGGCAAGTGCTCTTCCACTGAGCCACCTTCCCAGCCCCAAATTTGATAGACTTTTATCTCCAACTAGTCAGCAAAAAGATCCAGAGGTGTGGATCAAGTGGTAAAGTGCCAGCCAGAGATGTGGAGGTGTAGATCAAGTGGTAAAGTGACATCCTTGAATGAGAAAAGTAATCAAGAATGTAAGGTCCTGAGTTCAAGCCTCAAAGCAGCATAAAAAAGGAAGGAAAGAAAGAAGGGAGAGAGAGAGAGGAAGGGACAATTTCTTAGTCCTTTTCTTTTTGTGACCTTGACAGTTTTGAGGTCATAAAACATGTCACTGGCTATCCTTCACAACTTTCTCATGGTAATGTGCTATGTTATCTGGGTTATGGCTTTGGGGGAAGAGTAATGTGGAGGTGAGGTGACTTCTCACATTCTAGGAGTCCATGCTGTCAGTATGACTTGCTATTGGTGATAGTAGCTTTGTTCACTTATGCAGGATAATGTCCACCATATTTCTTCATGCTTTCACTACTCTGTTCTTTGGAAGTGATTTAGTAAATACAGTTACCATTCAAAGCAATGTGGAGGAGATTATGCACTATCCCTAGAGAAGGAAGTACTCTATCCCCCATTCCTCTTATTTACCAGTCATTTACATAATCAATTAAGACTCACAGACATTTATTTTCTGCTCTGGACCATAATGTAATTCCATATTGTTTATTTGTTGCTCAAATTGTTTCAGTTTTGGCCATCTCTCAGGTTGGATCCTGAAGCTCTTTGATGTGTCATTTTCTGCTATATACTTTTTTCTATTTTTAGGCCTTTCTTACTTTTCTGTCAGTGCAGCATGCTTTGGGCTCTCATATTTTCCTTGCCCTCGCCCAGAATGAGACCTTTCTCTATGCAACCCTGGTTCCTTTTATTGGCTAATGACATTAGAGATCATTATCTCGTCCAACATTATCTGTCCATCTGTGTCTGCATCAAGCTTTACATGAGTTAAGAGAAATGTCTGGCTCTAGTCTGGTATCAATTGTTCCCTCTGGCTGTTGTCCCTCTGTTATGTGTAACTTCCCTCTTCAATGGTGAGAACCTGACACCTGTCATACATTTGCCCACTTGGTCAGTCCTAGTAGCTTGTATAGCAGTCTTAGAATTACTAGTCAGGACCCTTGACTTATTTCCCAAAAAGAAATGTTGAGATGTAATTTATATATCCATTCAGAGTGTACACTTCAGTGGTTTTAGTATGTGCAATTGTGCAAACATCACCACAATCAATGTTTGAATTATTTTCATCACCCCAATGTTGATTTATTACTAAAAGATCACTCAGTGTAGTGTGGAGAGTCAGCTGGAGGGCAGAGTAGAAGGAGGATCTAGTCAGGAGACCGTTGGTTTGACATGAGACATGGTGAGAAGCTGCTGCAAATTACGGCAACAGTGGAGGTGATAGAAATAGAGCCAGTGGACTTGCTAACACTTTGAATATGGATGTAGGGGAAAGAGACTGCTAAGAAGTCTTCATTTTGGACCTGTTGGCTGGGAAACGGGTGGTGACCAAGTTAGTGGGAGACTCAAGGACTCAGGCAGTTCTGTTTTCTGCATCTTCCTTTCATCTCTATCTCAACTGAATCTTTCCTGTTAACCTACAAATCTGTTGATATTGCTCCTTTTTTTTTGAAATTTATTTTTTTCTTTTCTTAATTATTTTTAAGTAGTTGTACAAAGAAGTTCCCATTCTACAAAACATTGTATGAGTACAAAGCGTCTAACAACATTGTCACCCATCTCTTTTAACCCATCCCTCCTCTCTGAAATTTATTTTTTAAAAAAATCGCATCTTGGCCTCAGTCATCTCCCTCCCTCCTCCCCCATATGTATACATATCTCTCCTTCCCATTTCAGAGGAACTTCTTGAGAAGGAGTTATCTATAGTGAGTGTCTTCAACATCTATTGGACCATCCTTTTTGGAGCATACCCCAGCCAGTTTCATCTTCCATCCTGCTGCCAGAACTGTGCTGGTCAAGGAAACCAGAGATAGCCATGGCACTGATTCCAGTGGCCAGCACTCAGTGCTTGTATTTCCTTCCTTGAAGCATGTTTATACTTGGTTGGATATTGTGCTCTTATCTTTTCCCTTATGTTTCTTCTTGTTCTCCTTACTAGTTTTTTTTTTTTAATCTCCTTGAATTCTAAATGATAGTCTATTAGAGGTCACCTTGAGTGTTGCTGAAGAATAAAGAGATCATCCCATTCTTGTCATTTCTCAAAAACAAAGCCTTATCAAAAAACTTTAAGCATCCAGATTCTGACCACAGGAGGCAGAGAAACAAGTAAAATGGTACCACAGGAAGCATTCAAATCCAGATAGCGTTTTCTTAAAGGTGACCTGGTTTCTTCACAAAGAAATGTCATAAATAAATAAGGAAAGGGGGAACAGTTGTAAATTAAAATCAGAAGGGTAGCTGAGCAAAGTGGTTCCTCTCTGTAATCCTAGCACATGACAGAGGAAGAACTCAGATTCAAGGTTTGCATTCATGACATAGCAAGATCTTGTCTCAAAAATTCCAAAAATCAAAACAAAAACCCAGAAGTCCATTAGCCAGATATAAACACAAAAGATGTACATAGCAAATGCAAGTAGGAATTTTGTTTGGATATTGATTTTTAACTGCAAAAGGCCTTTTAAGATTTAAAGAAATATTTAGGTGGCTGAGACACTGAAAATCTTTGTTAGTTTTTTTTTTTTTAAGGCAGGGTAGTGATGTTGAGGATAAATAAAATAGTTTTACTGTCTGACAGATATACAGCCACAAAGATTCTCAGGTGAAGCAATTTCCTGAGATTTTTTTTTGGGGGGGGGTTCCAGTCATGGGGCCTGAACTCTGGGCCTGGGCGCTGTCCCTCTCTACCACTTGAGCCACAGAGCCACTTCCGGCTTTTTTCTTTTTGCTTATGTGGTGCTGAGGAATCGAACCCAGGGCCTCATGCATGCAAGGCAAGCGCTCTACCACTGAGCCACCTTCCCAGCCCCATTTTCCTGAGATTTTCATTATCATGAAGCTGAATAAATTAAAGAAGACTGACAAAATGATGGCGTTTGTTGAAGTTTGGTGATGGGTTCATGAACAGGAATCATGAGATGATTCTATTCTTTACAAGTTCTAACTTTTTTAAGTAAGAGGAAAAACAGACCATATGCTTAAGGACCTTCATGCATCTATAAGAGTGAGCCACACAGTGCTGTCTCTCAATGCAATTACAGTCCTAGTGAATTTGTCTAAGTACTGTTATCCTGGAGATATGCTAAAGACACTTTCCTTATAGGAAATAAAAGTAGTTACCTGGTAGCCTGTGGAAACACTGAATATTCATACTCAATGCTCATATTCATATTTGATAGACATGAGCTTTAGAAGTATAACATGAGGGGTCATTTAGTAATATGAAATAGGTCGGTACAACTGAATAAAGTCTCCTCTTAAGCCTGGTCCAGACCCCACAGGTACTATGAAGTGTAGTTCCTTGGTTGTTCTTCCAGTGGACTTTTTCTTTTTTTCTTTTTTCTTTTTTTGGGGGTCTGGTCGTGAGGCCTGAACTCTGGGCCTGGGCGCTGTCCCTCAGCTCTTCAGCTCAAGGCTAGCGCCCTACCACTTGAGCCACAGCTCCACTTTCGGCTTTTTTCTTTTTTGCTTATGTGGTGCTGAGGAATTGAACCCAGAGCCTCGGGCATGCAAGGCAAGCGCTCTACCACTGAGCCACCTTCCCAGCCCCTCCAGTGGACTTTTTCTAAAACATGATTCCTCTCCATAGCCCTGGGCCTACTCAGAACTGGTGAACACGGTTCTTCCTCCTCAAGGGCTGCTGGCCAAAGCTAATACCTAAAAGGCTGCTTGAAGTCGTTTTCAAAGGATTTGTGAGTTGGGCATCCGTGGCTCTTGCCTGTAATCCTAGCTACTCAGAAGGCTGAGATCTAAGCATCATAGTTCAAAACCAGCCCAGACAGGAAAGTCCTTGTGAGACTCTTCTCTCCAGTTAACTACCAAAAAAAAAAAGCCAAAAGTGGCGGTGTGGCTTAAGTGGTAGAGCTCCTGCCTTGAGCAGAAAAGCTGAAGAATAGCACCCAGGTTCTTGAGTTCAAGCCTCAGAAACTGGCACATGCGCGCGCACATGCACGTGCGCACGCACACACACACACACACACACACACACACACACACACGATTTGTGAAATGGATTACCAATGGACTAACACTATATTCCATTACACATTGTAGCTTTTTTTAAAAAGTTTTTCTTATCATGATTTATTTTCTACTTTTGTTTGCTCATTTTAATCCATGTTCATTTCTCCCTCTGTCTGTGTTTGTGTCATGCTTCCATCATTCCCAGGTTACAGTATAGCCAGGACATGCCCAGTCCCCTGGCCGATGAGCATGCGCTGATAGCCTCCTATGTGGCCCGCCTGCAGCACTGCACACGGTTGGTGGTAGAGCAGCAGCACCAGGCGGGTGGCCAGGGGGAGGGGGAGGGGAGCGAGAGCTGTCTTACATGGGGTTACCATGGGGAAAAACTCTGTATATGGCGTGTTCCTGAGCAGCTGCCAGCTATGATTGGCAGAGTTAAAATAACTACTAAAGCATTGGCTTCCACAAGAGCACAAGTCTTGCCAGCTTGGCACTCACCTAAATATAGAGTAAGAAAGTCACCTCTGAAGCAGGCCCCACCGGTTACACTGGAAGTGTATGTTCACCTTTCACCTCAGAGACTGACAGTTCTAGAAATAGATTATTTTGGTGTGTTTCATATTTCTTATTCCTGTCCATTCATACCTAAATAATGAAATTTTTCTATTGGCCTTCAAAGTTGAGGGCTAATCAACACTGTCCCAAAGTGAGATTCTTACTATCTCTAATACCATCACCCTCTTCATCCTTTTGTATCTTAACCATGCCCTGTCTGTTAGCAGAAGTCCATCATTGTTCATTATTTAAACCAGTGATTTCAACAATGTTTACGAGAACCTTGCCACCTAAAGGCTTCTTACAAACTTTATCTCCTTCCTCATTCACTAATAATTAGATATATCCCTACTGGGATATCTGACCCCAGAAGCTACTGTCTCACTGTTTTTATGGGACTGTGACTGATTCCCTCAGGAGACTGAGAAGTAACAATGTTATATTCAGGTAGATCCAAAGGCTGTGCCCACCCACTCACCAGCCCACACCCACCCCAACAACTCTTCCCTCAAGCAGGATGACAGATCAAATACCAATGATCTGAAGCCATCCCTCCCCTCTACACAGTGCCCAAGAGGAGGTGCATGCCAACTTGTAAATCCTTACTTTAAGATTTTTTTTCCTAGAAAGGAAAACCAGAATTTATAAATTATTTCAGCCTGAGACTGGAACTTTAAGTTTTAATTTTAGTTTTGACCACCTCTGGCCCAAGCTCCTTGGAAAGGTCATTTGAGACTTACTCCTAGTCCCTACGATAACAGAGGAATGACAATCAGTGGGGAAAGCAGACTGTGAAAAGTGCTCCCTTAATATTGTGGCCCATCCCATTCCCCTGTAGTCTTCCCAGTGTGACTAAGAAGCAGCATTCCTTCGGGACCCTTTCCTCTCCTATACCTTGGAGGACCAGGGAGGCCGTAGAGCATGGGAAGGAGGAGAGGCCTGATGCACATGGTATCATCTAGAGCACCTTCTTGTCCACCAGGTTTCTGTGCAGTTGTTACAGCTTCTTGGTCTCTCAGAACAGTTGTTTTAGCCTAAGGAGGATAAATGACTTTCTGTCAGTAAGGACAGTTGTCCAGGTCGATTGAAAGCTTCCATGGTAGAATAGTAGCAGAATGTTAAAACAGACTGTGACCTGATTATTTCAACCTACAGAGATTTATAATAATATGTTTAGCTGAGTTCCTCATGTCTCATGGTTTAGGCACTAGGCTCCCGGAGCAAGAACCAGTGTCCAGTGGCCCTGGGATAGCAAGATGAGTGGGTCAGTCAGTGTTGTCTCTTTTCTTGATGTATGGTCTAAGGAACTGAGCCCCCCACTTCCTTGGTGAAACCCAAAATTTCCTGACTAATTCTGAATATATATATCAACTTAGGCAGAGGAATAAGGAACCTTTCTGATTGTCCTCAAATAGTTTTCATTGGCCTTGAGCAGTGCCATCTACACTTGTATATATTTAAGTAACAGGGAGGGCTAACTTCCATGTAAGAGGCAGCGTGACGGGGGCCTTATTGTGTCCCCTGTTAGCCACCATAGGTCTCACTTCTTAGGCTGCCAGTCCCCCGTGGCATTACCCATTTGTTCTAATCATCATTCATTGTCATGTTGTTGGTTTTCTTTTTCATTTATAAGATAAAGATATTCTTGTTTCAGGTAAACACCTTTAAGGTACAAATACAGATAATCTCAGACTTGGGACTTTGACACTTGTATTAAAACCAACTGGTGGTAGCATCCTCTTAGTACAAGATCTTTGGAGGAGACTGTAATTATACTCCAGAAATTACAATGTATTGACAGATGCTGTGTTAAAAGACTTAAAATCCATTTTTTAAAAATATATCCCAGAAGAAAAAAACTAAATTAAGCTTACTGAATTAGCCATATACATAGTAAGATTCAGGCCAGCCTAAACTTTACCAAAAAGAAAAAAAAAGAAGGCTGTAGAGATAGAAAAAGAAAGGTTATTTTTTTTAAAACCAAGAAAAAAAAAAGTCAGGAAAACCTTTTTATTGATTTAACTTTAACCTTCCCACATTTCCTCTCAGTTTAATAAGATTTGGTGATTATTGAACTCATGTCTTTAAATTCTCATCTTTTATTTGTCATGCTACCAAATTCTGATCGAATTTTTTTTTTTTTGAAACTTTAGTGACCTTGGGCCAAGATACAGCCAATTGCCAGCAAGCCCTTCTGGTCTCTGCTGCTGTCCTAAAGCTTGTGCCACACTCAAATAAAGAGAACTATAGAGCCACAGTTCCTGTTAATCTAGAACTGCACTTATGCTGGTACACAGCGGATGGCATAGGGACTAAATTAAAGAAGACAGTTATATACATAGACCTAGCCAACTACTCCAGAACCTTCTTTCACCCAGGTGCCATTATCTGATATCCATCACCGTGGGTCTTTACTTTTAAATGGCTGGTCTTCCTATTCAGGAATAATGGACTAAACAAGGTGTGGGCATGGTTGCTCACACCTGTAATCCCAGACAGGCAGATTGAGAGTTTGAATGCAAACTAGACACAGGAAGACAGAAAAAGAGACTCATTCCATAGCATGGCTTCCCCACTGGCTCAGACAATACTCAGTATTTGTTTTTAATAAGGTTGTAATTTCCTCATGGTCTTTTGAATTCAAGAACTAGGTCTAAAAAAGCATGAGGGATTTAAATTTATTTATTTATTTTTGTCTGTTGTGGGGGCTGAACTCTGGGCCTGGGCGCTGTCCCTCAGCTCTTCAGCTCAAAGCTAGTGCTCTACCCCTTGAGCCACAGTGCCACTTCCGGCTTTTTTCTGCTTATGTGGTGCTGAGGAATCGAACCCAGGGCCTCATGCATGCAAGGCAAGCACTCTACCACTGAGCCACCTTCCCAGCCCGGGATTTTTTTTTAATTAGTGTTCTTTTTGTTTGTTTTTAGTTAGAAATACCCTGTCTCCGATTTTGTAGGTGCTCTTTCTTGCTCAACAAATGCCTCTTGGGAGGTGTGGGCACACTGGGAGCGTGCTGCTGAGGACGCCCCACATGTAGCGACATCACTTCTCCAAGGTCACCTTTGTCTCAGGGAGATGTATCCATGACTAGGCCTAAATACTTTGATTACTATTATTATTTACAAGCTTTTCTCTTGTATGTTCTTTCTAATGAAGCAAGAACTAGAGATGTTTAATAGGTACCTACTGGATGTTTATCTCCTCAGCAGTGTTCTGGACAGTCCTAGCCGACTGGACGAGGAACATCGGCTCATCGCTCGTTATGCTGCCCGACTGGCTGCAGAAGCAGGAAACATGGTAAGTGAACACAAGATCCTAGTAGATAGCAGAAATCATTATTCTAATGTACAAACGATACAGAAAATGGAAAAAAAAGTTACTTAAAATATAATAAAGTAATCGTGTGTGGGGTTCATGCTTGTAATCCTAGCCACTTAGGAGGCTGAGTTCTGAGAATTGCAGTTTAAAGCCAGGCCAGGAAGGAAGGTCAATTTCCAATTAACCACCAAAAAGCTGAGAGTTGAACTGTATCGTGAGTGGCTCATGACTGTAATCTTAGCTACTCATGGCTCAGAGCCAACCTGGGCAGGAGAGTTTGTGAGAAGACCCAGAAATGAAACCACACAGCTAGCCAGGCACTAGTGGCTCATGCCAGTAATCTTCTTACTCGGGGAGCTGAAATCTGAGGATCCTGGTTCAAAGCAGGAAAGTTTGTGAGACTCATCTCCAGTTAACCACCAGTGGCACTATGGCTCAAAATGGTAGAGCGCTATCCTTGAGCAAAAAAGAGCTCAGGGACAGCAACCAGGCCCTGAGTTCAAGCCCCATGACAGACAAAAAACAAAAACAAAACCCACACAACTGTAGCTGGAAAACTTACATACCTACATGGAGAAAGCAGAAAGTAGACCTCTGTCTCTTGTATTGTACAAAAATCAACTCCAAATGAATCAAAGATCTTAATGTAAAACTTTAAAACCTTGAAACTATTCTGGGAAAACATAGGGAAAACTCTGGAAGAAACAGACATAGGTAATTATTTCCTGAATAAAACTCCACTTTCCCAGCAAATAAAAGCAAGAGTTGACTGCACCAAATTAAAACATTTCTGCACATCAAAAGAAACAATTACCAGAACTGGAAGAGTGAAGAAAATCTTCAGTGGACAGACTATACAAAGAGCTCAGAAAACTAAACAGCAAAAGAACAAACAATATAATTAATAAATGGGCAAACAAATCAAACAGTTCTCAGAAGATATACAGATGGCTAATAAGCACTTGAAGAAATGATCATCATCCTTAGCTATCAAGGAAATGCAGTTTTTTAAAGGGGTGAAATTTATCCTGTGACCCCCAGTTCTGCTCCTAGATATTTATCCAGGAGAAATGAAAACATCTGTGGTCAGAGGCTTTAGACAAGAATCTTCATAGCAGTTCTAATTGTATTAGTTGGAATGCCAGATATATTTATCAACACATGAATAGACAAACAGAAAGTGGTATATCCATACAGCGAACTATTACTTAACAACAAAAACAACAAACACACTAAATCCTATAACAGCATGAGTGAATAGCAAAAGCACTATGATGCATGAAAGAAGCCAAACACAAAAAGCACATTGTGTTTTATTTCACGTAAATGAAATTCTAGAATAGGAAAACTAACTTGTGGTGATAGAAATCAGATCAGGGTTGTTTATAGAAATGGAAATGTTGAAGGGGGGGTAAGGGTGTAAAGGAATTTTCTGGGTTGATGGATCTGCTCCACATTTTCATAGAGTTGTGGTTACATGCCTGAGTACTTTGGCCAAAACTGATTGAATGGCACAGGTAAGGTCCAAACTTTGCATCTCAATTAAAAGAAAAAAAAATTCAAGAATGGTATATAAGTAGGTTTGATGGAAATGGTTACAAATGAGAGGTTTGCAATTTATTCCTTACAGTTTTTATATATTCATGTCAAAATATTTCTCCCTTTTCCTCTCTTCCTTGTTAATCCTTTCCTAACATCTACTCTTCCTCACAGCCTGCACATAAAGTTTATTTGGGAAATTTTACTTCTGTGGCTGTGCTATGCTAGATGGGTCACTATAGTGGACAAATGATTCCTGCCCTCTGGGAACTAACAGTCTAGTGGCAAAAAACAAACAAGTAATTGTACTATTAAGTATAATTGCAAATTATTACACAAAAGGAGGGGAGGGGTGTACAGGGAGCTATGAGGCTGGGTTTGTCCAGCAGATGAGGACCGGGTCACCTCTGTGTAAGTGTTACTTGAGTTGGGATCTGAAAGTAAGTTAGAAGAGAGTTCAGTTTCCTGAAAACCAGCCTAAGAGCTGGTTTTTATGCCACTGCTAGCCTGCCCTGTGCTTGGGTTTTAATTGTCCCTAGGTTCTATAGGTGAAAACTTGCTAGATGCAAGGTAGAGATTGGAAGCGAGGCTTCCAGAGCATGGCCCGGATGAAGGTATGCTGTGACAGGCCACTGAAGGCCAGCACAGAGATCAGATAAGAAAGTCAGTAGGCCTGCTTCTGCAGCAGAAGTCTTTCTGGAAAATTTAAACCTTAGACCTGTTTATTCTTGAGTTAGGTGCATTTATATTACTCCCTACTTTCAGAAACACTGAGATGGAGTGTGTGTGTGTGTACACATGTACTAGGGCTTGAACTCCGATGGAGTGTGTGTGTGTGTGTGTGTGTGTGTGTATGTGTACACATGTACTAGGGCTTGAACTCATGGCCTGGGCACTGTTCCTTGGCTTTTTTGCTGAAAGCTAGTGCTCCACCCACTTGAGCCACAACTCCACTTCCAGCTTTGTACTAGCTAATTAGAAATAAGAGTCTCCTTCCCAGGCTGGCTTCAAACCAGGATTCTCAGATCTCAGCCTCCTAAGTAGCTAGGATTACATGTGTAAGTGCTCAGCTGAAAGGTTTAACATAAGCTTAATAACCCCTAGGTGCCTGACAGGAAAATACAAACCTCAGGAGGCTCTCACAGAACCTGAGAGCTTGTAATGTTCCCATGAAGCTACTAAACATGGACCCATATGCTTCAAAAGTTAGATATTATAGTTGTTGGCTATAAAATAATGGTGAAATTTCTAAACACCTAAAGGGGGGCATGTAAAAGACAACAAAAGAAGACATTAAAATATCTGGGCTGGGAAAGTGTGCTGTGATAGGCTGGTCAGCCCAGCTTGTGGGAGACACTGTTTCAGTCTATAACACCAAAACAAAGACCAGAGCTGAAAAAAAGCCAGCTAGAAATGGAGAGGTTTGTTTTTTCCAGTTAATAAAAATTTTAAAACTTAATAGATGTCTTAAATATATTAGACACAGCTGAATAAAATATTTGTAAGTTGGAAAATGTATGTAAGAAAATTTCCCTAAACATAACACAGGAGTTGGGAGATTTGAAACAGCATGTTCAGAGATAGAGGACAGAGAGCAGTCATCTAATTGAAATTTCAAAAAAGGAAATAGACTTAGGGTGAAGAGTTAATGGCTGATAGAAACCCTCAAGATTAAAACATTACAGTAAGTCTCAAAATGTATAAATGAAAATAATTGCACCCCAGACATATTAGTGCAGCTTCAGAATACAAAGAGATCTTCAAAAGGCAGCCAGAAAAAAATCATAGTACTAGCTGGGCACTGGTGGCTCAAGCCTGTAATCCTAGCTGCTCAGGAGGCTGAAATCTGATAATCATGGTTTTAAACCACCCAGGGCAGGAAAGTCTGTGAGACCCTTTATCTCCAATAAACTATTCAGAAAAAGCCAGGTGTGTTGCTGTGGCTCAAGTGGTAGAGTGGTAGCCTTGAACACAGAGAGGACAGAGCCCAGGCCCTGAGCCCAGAGCCCAGGACTGGCAAAAATAAAAATAAATCATAGTACCTCAAAGGATTGGCAAGAAGATTTATCTACAACAACAACACAACAGTTTTTTGATAGAGGGGGGAAAAAAATATGAGCCACGAGCATGATGGTACATGCCTGTAATCCCAATCCTTGGAGACTTGACATAGAAGGACAAGAGTTCAAGGCCAGCCTGGGTTACCTAGCAATACTGTCTCAAAAATTAGCAACAATAATAATATTTTTAGTACTTTTTTTTTTTTGGACAGTTGTGGGGGCTTGAACTCTGGGTTTGGGCGCTGGCCCTGCGCTCTTCAGCTCAAGGCAAGTGCTCTACCGCTTGAGCCATAGGGCCACTTCCAATAATAATATTTTTGTAATTCATCTGTCTGCATCTAGTACTGCTGATATATTTTATGCTAAAAGTTTAAGAATTTTCTTTGTGGAGAAAAAAAGATAGTTAAATATCTTTAATGTACCAAAACAATGAGCTAAAGTATCAAGAGGAAAAATATAAATACTTGACAGGTCCTGAGAAAGGTCACAGTAAGATTCATGTGAAAAGAATAATACAAGTAGCTAACATTTATTGAATACTCTGTGGCAGTGATTTTTCTAAATGCTTTGCATATGGGTCTGGGCACTATCCCTCAGTTCTTCAGCTCAAGGGTAGTGCTCTACCACTTGAGCCACAGTACCACTTCTGGCTTTTTTTTCTGCTTATATGGTGCTGAGGAATCGAACCCAGGGCCTCATGCATGCAAGGCAAGCACCCTACCACTGAGCCAACTTTCCAGCCCCTATTTGAAGCAATCTTGTGAGAAAACTAAGCCGGAGAGAAACTACCTAGGGCTGGGCTTTGTAGTACAGCCTGTAGTTCCAGCACTTGGGAGATTGGGAGCAGGAGGATTGGAAGTTTGAGACCTGTGCTATATAATGAAATGAAACCTTGTCAGGAAGAGGAGGAGGGAGAGGAAGGGGGGGGGGAGGAGGGAAGGGAGAGGGAAAAGGAGGAAGAGGAGGGGGAGGGAAAGAGGGAGGAGGAGGGGCGGGAAGGAAAGAAGGAAGGATAGTAATAAAAGAGAAATGAAGTTACTTTTATTCTTCTCCCAAAAAAATAATTTTTCCCTTTGGGTTTATTTAGATTTCAAAATTCTTTTCTTGAGAATCTTATTTCAGGTCACATTATCTGACTCTGACATTGCAATGTAAAGGTTAGTGAAGTGGAACATAATAGAGAAAGAAGTCTGGGCAAGGAAGAGAGGACTACAGAATTAGTGAATCCTAATGTGTGCCCTTAGCCACAGCTGTCCAGGTTATTTTAGACATTAAAACATGTAAATAAATGAGTTGAGATGTGCTGCATTGAAGTTGAATTTTAGTAAGTATACTTAATACCATAAGATAGCCTTGGTGACCATACATAGGCACTTTCAAAATGCTTGAAATAAAAAAGCAGCAAAGCCTTTGAACCTGAGATCTTCATCTCCTTAGCTGGGGGCCAAGATAGGGATGTTTACATGATGGTTTCTGATGGTTCTCTAATTCTCCTGAAAACCATCATTGTTAAGATAGTCTGGGAGGAGTACTGATAGGGTTCCTTTCATCTTCCATTTATTTTGCTATGTGTGGTTATCTTATAAAATATTGGGCCTCTCAGGAAGAATTCTTCTTGACTAGATTTCTGTTAAACTCGGGCTCCTAATCCTCTAATCTCACACTGATACAAGTGCTTTGCATAAAGTGGGTATAGTGCTCAAAAGAATTTATTTATAGCCTGCCAGATAGGCTTTGTATTGATTCTTCTTCTTCACAGACCTCCCTTCCACAAAGAGAGACCTTTAAATCTTTGGAGCCTCCTAGGGCACACCCAAGCCATGCTCCCGATCCTCCCAGTCCATGAGTGCCTGTCCAGCGTGGCCGAGCAACCTCGGCTGGCATGTTGCTTAGTTGAGCCAGGGGACCAAATACATCCTTCCCATGTCCCTAATTTTCTTATGTAAAACAAAACAAGAAATGTTACATGTGGCAAGCCATAGGTTTAACAGCAGATTCTTAATTTCATCTAAAGCATCACCAGCATTGGATGTAATCACATGTCTTGTTTGCCTTTTAACTGTTCTCTTTTTTCCAATGAAAACTTTAAAACTCATTATAGAAAACTCTGGAAGAATGATAAAGGGAAGGGGAAACCAATGTGCTTCTTCATTAAACATTTCTGAGAAGCTTTTTTCTAGTTACTGTAGCCCAGCCTTCTTTGCTCCTCATTTTGGCTTCTCCCTCACTCCTGGCTTCTTAGACTTAAGAGATCAGCTGTCTCCATGTAGTGTTTTCCACTTATTTACTGACATGCTATGAAACACGGCCACATACTACCACATGAGAAGCATTTGAAAAATATGTGCGATATATAGATTCTCAGCTTTGCTACAGACCTGCTAAGTAAGAACCTCTGGGCTTAGGATCTATCGATCTTTACTGAGGGGAAGGAGGGAGGAAAAGATTCCCAGTCTTCTGATTTACAGCTGGCTTGGGAACCACTGCCTTAAACAGCATTATTGGATTTTTGAGAGAGGTTAATAATCCACAGCTCTCCATTTAGCCTCCAGGAGGCTGGATGGCAGGCAGACCACTATGGGTACAAAGACAGTCTGGGAGATGTCAGGAGCTTCTCTTTGGGATTCATCTTGCCCGGTTCAGGAGCATCTTCTCTGTTAGAGGCTACAGAAATGTATCCTGCTTGGTTATACTTTGCTAACTATGCCAGCTTACCTTAGTTTTGTAACATCTTCCCCATGAAACCAAAGGGCTCTTGTGTCTTACTTACCCTGCCTTCTCAGGTGTGTCTTCATCTCCTTGAAGGTGATCGAGTTCTGTAAGACTACCTAAACCAGTATGTCAGAATGGAGAGGCACCTTGTCCTTTTACAGTTAACGGGCCACCGCATCAATGCATGCATGCCCTGCGTTCTCAAATATTAAACTTTCACTCTCCCAGGGTGGACCTCTGATCCCTAAGGTTTTTTACCTTTCATTGCTCGAGACTGGATCCATCCATCCAGTCCTTCAACCTAACAGTCACAGTCATTGCTAGGTACTTGATTATTATTTAACTTTCCAGTGATCTCTTACCCTTTGTGCCCCAAACCTGTCTTTCTTATACTAGTAAGACATTTGAGAAGTATTTTTTCCTTCAACTATTCTGACCTAATAATAGAATTTGAAATAGTAGCCACCATTCTGAGAGCCTTCTATATCTAGAACTCTGGGGCAGATGGTTCAGAAAGATGATGTCTGGTCCTCAAAATCTGGAGGACCGCTATGGTTCCTGACGTGATTTTACAGATAAGAAAACTGAGTCACAGATAGGCAAAATTACCTGAGCACAGGTCCCCAACTAGATTTTGAGATTAAAATACATGGTTATATGGTTTCATGTAGGAATATGGTCTCCCTTAAACACACTTGTGATCACTTTCCATATTTATAGAAAGTTATACACAACCAATGAGGTTTTATTTGTTTGTTTGTTTGGTTGTGGTTTTTTGTACCTATTCTGGGGCATGAATTCAGGGAGTGGGCAATGTCTGTGAGCTTTTTTACTCAAGGCTGACTGGTGCTCTACCAGTCAGATCTGTACTTCTGGCTTTTTAGTAGTTAATTGGAGATAATATTGTCGTGGACTTTCCAGCCTAGGCTGGCTTTAAACCACAATCCTTAGATCTCAGCTAGGCTTACAGGTGTAAGCCACCAGTGCCCAACTTGTATGTTTATTTTCCATTTATTTTCAAGCATTCATTTATTTGTTCTTGAAGTTCTCGGGTTTGAACTAAGAGCCTCACATTTGCTAGGCAGGTGCTCTGTCACTTGAGCCATCCATCTGCTCTATTTTATATTCATTGGCTACTGTATTCTTAAAGAAGATGACAAGGGTCAGAAATGTCAGTGGAGATTTGAATCCTACCTACAGGATTTCTCCAAAGATATATACAAATAGCCAGTAAGCTCATGAAAGTATGTTCAACATAATGGTTACTATGGAACTACAAAATGCATCCATGATGAGCTGTCATTTCACACACTGGGAAGACCAATCAAGAAGATGGTCAAAGGTTGATAAGAACATGGAGGCCTTGCCCTATGACCCAGCAAGTCCGCTCCTAGATATATAAGAACATCTCTCCACAAATAATATTCAGAGTAGCTAAAAATGAAAACATCCCAAATGTCCATCAACTATTAGATAGACAAAATATGTATGTCCATGTTGTAGAAGATTATTCATCTATACAAAGGAATGAAGTACTAATGCATGGTACACCATGGATGAATCTTAAAAGCATTTTGCCAAGTGAAAGAAATTAAATATTAAGGCTACATATTGCATGATTCCACTTATTATATGTACTGGACAGAATAGGCAACTACCCAGAGGCAGCGTAGAAGGGTGAATGTCGAGGAATAGAAAATGAGGCTGGAGTAGGATTGCTAACGGCATGGGGTCTCTTGGAGTGAGCTAAAATATTCTGGAATTAGATAACGGTGATGGTTTCACAACTTCATAAATGCACTAAAACCACTGAGTTACACATAAGAAAATTAGATTGTATAGTACATAACGTTTGTTTTTTTGTTTGTTTGTTTTGTCGGTCATGGAGCCTGAACTCTGGGCCTGGGCGCTGTCCCTCAGCTCTTCAGCTCAAGGCTAGCACTCTACCACTTGAGCCACAGCACCACTTCCAGCTTTTTTGCTTATGTGGTGCTGAGGAATTGAACCCAGGGCCTCATGTACGCAAGGCAAGCACTCTACCACTGAGCCACCTTCCCAGCCCAATATTTGTTTTTTTTAAAAAAACATAACTCTCAGTGGGCTAATTACAACAAAAAGTTAATACGAATTGTAACCCTCGTGCATTATCACTGGGATTCAAAGAGGTCCAACCACTGGAAAAGTTTGAATCAAGCAATAGAGCTCCTACCTGCAAGCATAGGGCCCTGAGTTCAAACCCTAATACCACCTAGAAAATAGGAAAAAAAGTTTGAAGAAGTAAAAGGAAGTGTCTAACAGTTCTTCAAATGTTAAGTATAGTAACCATATAACTCAGCAATTCTAGACCAATGTGTTTATGCAAGAGAAATAAAAATATTAAAACAAAAACTCTTAAATAAAAATTCAAAGCAACTTCACTTGTAATAACTAGAAGCTAAAAATGATGAATAATACTCAGCAATAAAAACAGAAGAACCACTGTCTCCTGGAGATGAATCTTAAAAACTCACGGCACACCAAAAACTCCTTGTAGTATGATTCCATTTAGGTGAAATTTCTAGAATGGCAAAACTGGTCAGGAAGAACATCCAGTTGGAGGTAAGAGCAGCAATTTGTGACTGACTGACATGAGGGAAGATTTTGGTAATAGAAAAGTTCTAAAACTAGGCTGTCATCATTGGTTGTACAGTTGTTTAAGTATACTATGACTAGCTGGTTTGTACATGGAAAATGGGTATATTCATGGTATGTCAAGGAAAAGTCTGTTTTTGAAGAAAGTCTGTCTCAGACTCTGGAAAACCAATTGTCTCCCCGCTACAGACTCGCCCTCCCACTGATGTGAGCTTTAATTTCGATGCCAACAAGCAACAGAGACAGCTTATTGCAGAACTAGAAAACAAGAACAGGTAAGAGTGGCCCACTCCTTGAGGCCATGAGTATCTCATGTGAGTATCTGGTTCTCATTTTCTGACAGACTTTGACCACACAGGAAGATCCCAGCTGAGTGAATAGAGTGGCCCACGTCCAGGAAATGCCCAGGACTCTGGTGCCTATCTGCGTGTTATTGATTCTGATTTTCCAAAGCCCCAGTCCTCCTTCCCTCCATAGATTCTTTGTCCTAGGGCCCCTCCCTCCTGCCAGTGTGTCCCCCTCCCACAATTCATTTCTCCAGTCTGCTTCCCAGCTGTATTTTGCTCTGTCTAGTCATCCTGTTCTGGCCCATTACGCTACTTGTGCCTGACTGGTCTCAGGGGGGAAAAATGCCATTTAAAATGCCTTATAAAGGCATTGCAACCAGACAACACACCACTGTGCACTGAAAGGTTGAAACCGGGACAAGGAGAATGGACCTAGTGTAGCCTGCATGAGAAAGGAAATTGGCCTGTGGTCCAGGGAAAACTAGGAAACTCAGGGAGATGCAAGGAGACTCGAGGCAGGTCAGCCCAGGACCTGCCCTCAGAGGCTGCAGCTGCAAGCAGTTCTCTTCCTCTCCTCAGAGAGGGGCGAGACAAAGAAGGTATTCAAGTTATCTTTCTCCTTTCCCGGGGATTTTTCAAGACAAAAGAGTTATGCCTTTTTGTCCATTTCACACTTTGGTCATTTAGCAGTGATCCAGATAAGGTTTGCAGAGGAGGCATGGTGAGAGAATTAACCTGTAAAGGAAGAAGCGTGAGGTCTGTGAATTGCTGGGCAGCCATCTTTCTTTCATCATTCTCTCTAGAGAGATCCTGCAGGAGATCCAGCGTCTACGTCTGGAGCACGAGCAGGCGTCCCAGCCCACGCCCGAGAAGGCCCAGCAGAACCCCACGCTGCTGGCAGAGCTGCGGCTGCTGAGGTAGGTGGTACCGCTGCACATCTGTCCCCACTCTGTCCCCACACTGTCATCTGCAGAGGAAATTTCAGTCTCTGGATACCAACTCATAGATGAATGCTGCCAGTCCAGTTTGACTGCTTTTAAGAGCCTCATCCTCAATCCCACTGAGAACTTGGGCCAGCAGGACAGAGCTAAGAAAATTCCTTGCTCCCTCAAAACCAGGGATAAGTGTTTGAAGAAGGCTGTTGTGCTGCAGTTCTTGTGCTCTTGCTAAGTGTTCTGACTTAGAGACCCAACAGGAATAGTGCTTGGCCTTTCCTGAGAGTCGATTCTCTTGGTGCTTCAGGGACCGAGCAGGACTTCACTGGAAAAGTGTGCTGCTTCTTTCCCCACCCCCTCTACAACTTGAAACCAAGACAGTGGTAGTTTTCCACCTCTTCTTAAGTATAAAATGACTCGAGGCTCAGGAAACTGAGGAGGCAGAGCAGGGTCAGTTCCAGTGTGAAGCCCTTTGGACGTTGCTGGGGAAGCTGATCTGCTCTTAGGCCCTTGCTTCCTGTCCATCCCACACACACCTGTCTACTCTTGGTAAGTAAAGGTACCGTGGAAGACACGCTTGGTGGCTTGATTCTCAGCAGAGCTCTAAATACCCACACAGTGCTTGGTGGTGTTGCAGTTGCTTTTTAATACACTGTCTTCTGAGCTTCTGCACAGCTGGACACAGTTGCTTTTCCTTTCTTCTTTTTCAGCTTTCTTTGTTTAAGTTATATAACCTCATCCATGATCTCTTTTCCTATAGACCAGAGATTACTGTTTTCCATAAGTATCCTATTGTTTAGGTTTATATCACTAATAAGAATTTAAACTCATGAAAATCATTGGAGGTATAGAGATTCTCCTAAACACTAATTCCAGGTTCTCCGTTTAGTTGGGCTGAAATTTTAGTTGCTCTACGATTCACTGTCACACATTTGGGTCATTGGTGTGGTTGATGTTATCTTAAGAAAGACAAGAAAATACACAAACAGTGGACTGGCACTATAAGATACATATCCTTTCCTTCCCCACTCAGCTCAGACAGAAGTGCCTTTTTATATCTAGGAAAGCAAAAACTGTCAGCCTGTTGATAGAACTAAAGTTGCAGAAAGTGCCCAGATAATCTAGAAGGATCTGAAAAGTATCATATATTCATTTAGTTGGCACAAGGCAGAGTCCAGAGATGTCAACAAGAAGCAGGAGTTTTAAGTTCAAGGGGGATGTAAGCTTGAGAAAGCAGAAAGTGGTCACTTTCAGGAGCTTCCATATCCGGAGGAAAGGAAACGGCTTTGCCAAACAGGCTTTGCAACCTGGCATGTTCTTTGATGGGTTAAACAAAACTTTCAAACTTCCCAGAAGAATTTCTTTAGGATTTTGAAATAGAAAAATAATTCCTTAAATTGCTAACCCTAAAAGAAACTGGTAACCTTACCTACATTAATATTAAAAACTTTTGTTTATCAAATGGCACATACAATACCACTTGTAGGTATTTGACCCCCATCTGATTTTGACCAGTTTGTGTGGAACTGCCCATTTCCAGCCAGTACCACACAGTGAAGCTTTGTTTCTGACGGGCTTCTCTCTTGGACAGGCAGAGGAAAGATGAGCTGGAGCAGAGGATGTCGGCACTGCAGGAGAGCAGGCGG
This sequence comes from Dipodomys ordii, assembly GCF_000151885.1. Taxonomy (NCBI): domain Eukaryota; kingdom Metazoa; phylum Chordata; class Mammalia; order Rodentia; family Heteromyidae; genus Dipodomys; species Dipodomys ordii. The sequence continues at coordinate 9,441,195 of NW_012267236.1, forward strand.
GAGCTGATGGTCCAGCTGGAGGGGCTGATGAAGCTGCTCAAGGTAAGAGTGGAGTGATTACTGGTGTCCTCCCCTCCCCCACCTCTCCTTCATCTCCATCACAGCCTCAGCTCCTGCTTCCTGGTGGAGTCACAACAGTATGAGGACAGTCTTGACTGTAGGTCTGGAACCAGTCTCTGTAGATGTAGCCTACTTAGGTATAAAAGTCATTGAGGCTGATAATAATAAATGTGTAGTAGAAATAGAGTGATGTTCTTGAGGAGTTGCTTTTATAAAAAGGATGTTTATTTTTACAAATGGTATTAGGTTTGTATAAATGAGCAGTATTTCTCAACTACTTAGGTTCTTTTAAGATAAATTTTTAGGTATTGCACCAAAAATTTAACAAACATCAAGCGTCCTACTTTAATAAGTACAACAGGTAAACTTGGGGTGTTTTCAGAGAAACAGAATCAATAGAAGATACATAGAATTATATTAAAGGACCTTCTATGGGATTATAGAGGCAGAGAAGTCCTGGAATGGGCTAGCTGGAGACCCAGGAGATCCAGTGGTACAGTCCAACATGCGTCTGTGTGACACCCCCACTGCACAGAGTGGGTCAGGGGCATGGACATTCAGCTGTTGACAAAAGCTGGAGTTCAAAAACCAGGACATTTCCTCTGTCCAAGTGCAGGAAGAGATAAATGTTCCCTCACCAGAAGAGAGCATACTTGCTTTTTTTAATCTATTCGGATCCTCAATGGGCTGGATGTTTGCCCACTTCGGTGAAAGCAGTTCTTCTTTAGTCTACTGATTCCAAAGCTGATCTCTTCTGAACACTCTCAAAACATACCTGGAAATAAAGTTTACCTAGTTTTCTAGACATCCCTTAACTCAATCAAGTTGACATATAAAAGTAACCACCCCCCCTCCCACACACACACCAATGTAACCAAACCATTCTAAGTACTTACTTGGAATAAAATTGTGTATTAGCTTTAGGTTTAGTATACTAGTGTCATGGATAAATTCAGAATAATTTAATTTTTTTTTGGTCGGTCATGGGGCTTGAACTCTGGGTCTGGGCGCTGTCCCTGCACTCTTCAGCTCAAGGTGAGCACTCTACCACTTGAGCCACAGCGCCACTTCCAGTTTTCTAGTGGTTTATTGGAGATCAGAATCTCATGGACTTTTCTGCCCAGGCTGGCTTTGAACTGTGATCCTCAGATCTCAGCCTCCTGAGTAGCTAGGATTACAGGCATGAGCCACTGGCGCCCAGCTTAAATATTTCTATATTTGTTGAAAAGTATAAAGCAGAGAAAGGCATGGCTGACATTTCAGTGCCCTCACCTGGACAATTTTATTGGCACTGAGCAGAAATCCTTCCCTGGTTACACAGAAGTGATACCAAGTCATGTGTTCCTCCTGTTGATGTCTCAAGTCCTGTCTATAAATGCTGGAGACCCACAGTGATCAGTGAGAGGGTCCAAGGGGAGTGAACTTAATGCCATGATTCATTGAAAGCTTAAGTTTAAAACAGTACTCGGGACAGGATAGAAAGGGATGATGAGACTAAAGGATAAGAGGAGATATATGTAGTCAGCCAGGCTGAAGGTGACAAGAGTAGCAACGTGGGAACTTTTCAGCTTCTGCATCCTAGAGCAACCTCTGAATAATGAAGTTAGTGGATACTGGCAACTTGCCTAAATGTCACCCTTGTGTTTTAGATGAACTTTTGACTTGCTCAAAATAATTGATTGTCTTGTGTTTTAGGCTTGAGCTGAGATTTTTTCCCCCTCACTTGGTCCTGGTATTTGGGTTGTTTTGTTTTACATGTGTTCCTGCATTGACCCTGTTAGGAGGATTTACCTTCAGAAACATTTCATGGGATGATAAGGTGCTCAGCTATGATTTATATAAGAGGTTTCTGCAAATTGAAAGGAAGTAGGGGTGCAGCTCCCCTAATCATCACGGTCCATCTCCCCTTCAGTTGGGTTGTTCTGCCTTGCTCACATGTACCCCGTAACCTTGGGTACCATCCATGTTTGTTTTCTTTTTTTTGTTGTTGGTTGTAGGATTGAACTCTGGGCCTGCGCACTGTCCCTCAGCTCTTCAGCTCAAGGCTAGCGCCCTACCACTTGAACCACAGCACCACTTCGAGCTTTTTCTGTTTATATGGTGCTGAGGAATTAAACCCAGAGCCTCATGCATGCAAGGCAAGCGCTCTACCACTGAGCTACCTTCCCAGCCCTCCATGCTTGTTTTCAAGGCCTACTCAGAATGAGTTAGTCCCTGGAGTGCTAACCTAAACCTCAAACTTCTTTAAATTTTTAGCTATTACTTTATACTTTAATAAACAAAACCTCGGAACCCCATTTGTAGGGTCTTCCGCCAAGTTTTGTTTTTTCTCTTTTTTCTTTCTTTTTCTTTTCAGCAGTATGCACTCTATCCCTTGAGCCAAGCCACCAGTTAGGCTTTTTGCTGTTTAAGTGGAAAAGGAGGTTTTGTTTTGTTTTTGTTTTTTTTGGTCAGTCGTAGGGCTTGAACTCTGGGCCTGGGCACTATCCCTCAGCTCTTCAACTCAAGGCCAGAGTTCTACCTCTTGAGCCATAGTGCCACTTCTGGCTTTTTCTGTTTATGTGGTGCTGAGGAATTGAACCCAGGCCTCATGCATGCTAGGCAAGCACTCTACCACTGAGCTACCTTGCCAGCCCCCGAAAAGGAGTTTTGAGGACTTTTCTGCCCAGGCTGGCTCCAAACCATGATCCTCTTGATCACCTAACTAGGATTATATAGGCATGAGCCACTGGCATGTGGCTCCTGCCAAGTTCTTAAATACCTTGTCATTTGTTTACCTGACAGACTGTAGCCATTCAGACTGGGAAGTATTTGCAAACACAAGCATTGGAAAGTTCTTTTTATCTACTGAATAGAATTCATGGCAGAAACTCTGATGTCCTTAAGTGTCTTGTTTTCCTCAAAACTAAAATTACAGCAAAATCTTAGTGTATTATATACAATCCTAAATAGTTATACATGGGAATCAGTAACTTCCACTAAAGTTTCAAAGATGTGTCCTGTATTAAAAAGTACATTTAGCCAAGTGCTAGTGGCTTACACTTGTACTTCTTGCTACTTGGGAAGCCAAGATCTAGAAGATTACATTTAAAGCCATGCCAAGTAGAAAAGTCTTTGAGAATCCATCTCCAGAGTGGTGCAGGTATGGCTCAAATGGTAGAGCACCAAACAAACAAGCTAAGCTGAGCCATTGTGCGCTCCTAAGTTTGAACCCCAGTGCCACCAGAAAGTACATTTTCTGCTAAGTATTGTGGCACACATCTATAATCACAGCTATTTTGGATGTTGAGGCAGGACGATTCTCAGTTTGAAGCCAGCCCCAAAGTTAGGGAGATGTGACCTTGTCTGGAAAATAAAATGAAGCCAAGCACTGGTGGCTCACACCTGTAATCCTAGCTACTCAGGAGGCTGAGATCTGAGGATGGTGATTGAAAGCCAGCCTAGACAGGACAGTTTGTGAGACTAATCTCCAATTAGCCACCAAATAGCCAGAAGTGGAGCTGTAACTCAAGTGGTAGAGCACCACCCTTGAGGATGAAAGCTAAGGAACAGCACCCAGGCCCTGAGTTCAAGCACCAGTACCAGCACAATAAGTAAAATAGAAACAAAATAAAATAAAAACGAAAGAGTTGAAGGTTTAGCTCAACTGGCCTGATACCACAAAAAAAGGAAAGAATATATTTGCCATAATAAAAGTACTCTTTAAAATTCTAATTTTAATTTCAAAGGACTGTCTTTCATTGATGTGTTCAGTCTGCTAGCATTTAGTTCCCTCATAAAACAGCTGTAAGCAGTTAGTCAAATGGACAATCAGGCCACATGGTCTGGGAGGCTCATAAATTAAAACCCATCACACAGTCAATTTCCATTTCATGGGGAGGTAGTTTAGTCCACCTCCCTGCTTCTGTAAAATATAAGTGCTTTATCTTTTTATCTAAAAAAATCATTTAAATAAGTATATATAGGAAGTGCCCCCATTGTTTATTAATTCACTCAGTCTTTCTTTTTTTAACAAGGCAGGTAAAAACTAATATCCTAGTGTTTTTTTCAGTGTTTGGTGAACAGTGGTGATGAGACTTGGTGCCTGTCACCAAGGGTCCTTCTTGTTTATTTTTCTTTTAATGATTTAATATCGGGTATCCATGTTTTTACACACAGTTTTCCTTATGTTTTGTCCTCTGATTAATGAGTATGAAGATACCCTCTGCCTCAAATATCTTATTTAATCTAGAAATGGTATGTGTTGGTATTTCAGTTTCTGACTCTTGCTCTTGGCCTATTCCACTTTATTTTTTCAGTTTTCTGATACTGCTTATGGGTTAATTTGCTTAATTTTCTGTGTTGCTGCTGTTTCTGGTTTGGAGTGAAATGGTTTTTGTTTTGTTTTTGAAACAGTGTCTATGTACTCAGGCTCTCCTAGAATTCATAACCTCTTGCCTCAGCCTCCTGAGTACTGAGATTATAGGTGTATACCATCAGGCCTGGCTGGATACTGCTTTTGAAAAACAGTTTTCGATTTCAGCTATATTTTCAAATGTTTACCTAGAGTTAGAACGTAAATTTTTGTATAGAGGACATTTAGTATTACTTTGGCTACCTAGCCAAGAGATTCATCTTTACCTGTGAAGAGATTCACATGTTTTTAGGTGACCTTGATACTTTTAGGTTTGCACTTTATAATTAAGCTATATGACCCCCTTTAAATCAAGCTCTTGTCTTTTATCATCAAACAGTGTTTGCTGGCCCCAGCTGACTAAGTGATAACAAAGTATTCTAAAACCTTGTATCTGACTACTATGTTGACTGAGCCTTAAAGACTTTATCTGAAAGACCTTTGTGCATTTCAGTTCATTGCACCATCCTAGGTGACACTTCACCGAAGTCTACCTTCCCAAGCCCATCCTCACCTGACCTGCATATGCCTCACAGCATACTTCATGTCCTGGGACCGAGTTCCATGCAGTATCAGCCCCTGTGCAAGCAATGTCAAACATTGCTTTCTGAAATTTCCCTAGTCTATTAAAGGGAAACAGTGTTATCTCCAGTACCAACACTAGGGTTGGAACCATGAGATTCGGGAAATGTCTTAGTTCTAAGCCATTGCTGATCTGCTGTCCTCAGACAAGATTTTGGCCTGTGAGGACCACCTGTCCTGAACCACTGAAGTAAGGAGACTGAGGCTCCTTACTTGATTTCCCCTTGGCCCTTGATTTCCCCTGTTTGTTTCCCTAGATGGTTTGCTTTTCTATTAGTTTTAAGTGTCTTCATCTGGTTTGCTTTGCTTATGTATAACATTTTTGTTAGGTTTAATTCCACATACCTTATGTGGTTTTGGCCTATATAAGCTTTGTGCTTGCTGTTTCGGGGCTGCTGGTCTTTGAGACATGGGTCCACCAGCAGTCCTTGGGCTCTCCAGTAAAGACTCGTAATTTGGCCTTTTAACTGGTGACTTCTCAGTTTCTCACAACCAAGTTTCCTTATTACACCACCATCTCAATTTCCATTCCAGCTTAGGGCCAACATTGAAAACACATTGTTTGCTTTCTGGGTTTTTTCTTTTTTTTCTTTTCTTTTTTTTTTTTTTTTGTTGGTGTTGGAGTTTGAACTCAAGGCTTCGTGTCTAATTACAACCACACCCTGTTTTTCTACTGAAAGCACTAACTTTTTGTGCAGGTTACCCTCAGACTGATTCTCCAGACCTCTTCCTCCTGAGTAGCTGAGATTATAGGTGTTAACCACCATATTCAACAAAAACACATTTGTAAAGCATTCAGTAGTTTTCCTGTAGCTCTATCTGCCTCACGAGTGTTAGGAGTGTCCAGCCCCAAAGCAAAGTCTGCTCGAGAAGGAAGATGCCTTGTAACTGCAGCACTAACACCTCCTGCCCAGAGCCATGCTGCCAAGATCGAAAGGCAAAAGCTGCTGACTTCTTCAGGTTGACTTGAGTGGATGCCAAGAGCCTATGCCTGACCCCTAGGGGTGAGGTTGCCTCAGTCACTGGCAGCTGGCTTTCATAATGAAGAACACATTCCTGGGCTGAGCCAGAGTCTCCTCAAGGGATCTCTTGGTGCTCATTTAAATTCTAGCCCATGTCTCTCCAATTGCAGGACTGAAAGATATTTTCCCAGCCCTCTCCATTCTGCATTTCCTTTGGTTTTCCCTGGTCAGTGTCCTTTTATTCAGAGCTGCAAACCCCATGAGAGAAGGACCCATATCCAGCCTAAGTCCTCAGACCTATGCTCAGCAGGGACCATCTGCATGCATGGATCCAATTTTAACTGAACCCTTGCAGCTAAGTTGACATTTACATACTGGGATAGAGCAGAGGCTTCCTGACCACAGTCGCCCATAAGGCAACACAAAAAGAGGAAGTGAAGAGACCCATTAAAGAATGAGATGGGCGAGGAACATAATGCTTATAATCCCAGCTACTTTGGGGAGGACGAAGTAGGATTGAGGTCCCAAGCCTACCTGTTTGTAAGCAAGTCACCCTGTCTGAAAATACTAAAAAGCAATAGGATCAAGTGGAAAATCTTTGGCTAGCAAGCACAAGGCTAGAGTTCAAACACCAGTATTAAAGAAAAAACAGTGACCAAGAAGCAAAGATCTAAGAGTGAGAAACTTGAGTGTTTATGCTCTCCTCTGGAGTTTTTCTACCATGTCTGATGGCGCATTCATCTGCTCAGTCAGCTGTACATAGCAAAGATTGGGTCTGCCTATACTCACCGTAAGGCTCTAGAAAGCAGAAACTCACTTTTGTTTCTAGTCAGTGCCTGTGCATAAGAATTAGTGAATAGACTGTGTTATGTAAATGAAGTTTGGGAAATACTTTGGGGTTTTTTTGTCAGTTGTGGGACTTGAACTCAGGGCCTGGGCACTGTCCCTGAGCCTTTTTGTGCTCAAGACTAGCGCTCTATCTCTTGAGCCACAACACCACTTTAGTTTTTGAGTGGTTAATTGGAGACAGGAGACTCATGGGGACTTTGTTGCCAGGGCTAGCTTCGAACCTCGATCTTCAGGTGTCAGCCTCCTGAGTAGCTAGGATTCCAGACATGAGCCACTGGCGCCTATCATGGAATTACTTTTGTTTTTGGTTTGGTTTGGTTTGATTTGATTTGGTTTGGGGTTTTTTATTTGAGGCAGGGTCTCACAGTGCCGTAAGTTGGCCTGACCTGGAACTCAAGATTCTCCCACTTCAGGCTTCCCAGTGCTTGATGTATACCACCACACCCAGCTAGGAAATGCTTTTTTGAAAGGCCTTACAGAGTCCCAAAACATCTCCAGTTTATTGGGAGAATTGGGTATATGTGTACATCCTTGGAAAAAACAAAGCAGCCAAGTAGTTGGGAGAATAGACTAGAAAAGATCCCATGACCAGGTGGAGGTTAGAACAAGTTGTCAAAGGAAGGCTGGAAGCTCTTGGCATATGTTTGGGGAGCCACCTTCCTAGAGCTTTTGATTCAGTGGACCTAAAGGTGGAACCCGAAATTTCTATCTCTGACAAGTTCCCGGGTAATGCTGATGCTGATACTGCTGATCTATACGCTTCACTTTGAGGACAGGTGGCCTAAATAAGTGAACCTAAATACTGTGAACCTTCTGAATGGTAAATAATAATTAGAAATTTAAATCATGCCTCAACTTCCTCTTTCAGTTTATCTAAGTATTTGTGATAGTAGGCAAGCCAGGCTCTTGAGGCTTCGTTCTTCTGCGAAAGAGGAAGTCAGACTAGATGGTTTCTAAGGTTCTTTCCTGTTGCCTCTAGTTAGCATTGGCTGGGCAGAGGCCTGCCAATTGCTGTGTCCCAAATGTTCTCCTAGCCTGGTTTATCTGATTCCTTCCACCATTTCTTCCCAGCATGTGTGGTAATGGATATTAATTTCTCTCCTCTGCCTTTTTTTCATCTTCAACACCTCTAGGAGGAAGAGCAAAAGCAGGCAGTAAGTGGACTTCAAGTCTCCCCTGATCTCTTGCTCCTTTGGCATGCTCTTGTGTTCCTCATATAAATGTCCCCTACCTTCCTCTTCGCCTCCCTACACCACATCCTCTCTGATGAATCAGATATGTGTACACCCTTCAGCAGTTCCCTCCATAGTGTACAATGGCCTAAAAGTCTGGGTCATACTTACCTAATGGAGCATGTTTACTTGAAAGCAGAACTTGTTGAATTTTTTTTTCAAGTATACATTTGCTGTGCTTTTAAAAATATGCATGATTCGTTGGGCTACTATTGCATTTTTCTGCTTTTTCATTTTCTGCTGTTTTGTGTCTGGAGCAACCTTAATTGCTTAAAACAACAATCGGGGTGGTGGGGGTTATCTCAGGTCTAAATGTGATGCCATGAATGGATGTGCATGAAAACACGTAACGTTCTCAAAGCTGCTGAGAACAGCTAAGAGACCCTTCAGACCTGCTCAGAGCTTGATCCAGGGAGAACTTGGGGTGCCCTGAGCTGCATGGCTATTATTGCATGGTGTTTGGGGAAAGTTAATATTTTTTTTCTAATAGCCTCTAGCCCACACAAAATTAAATGAGGTTACTATCCATAATTGCAACTTTTTTTTTCTGTTGTTTATGGGGCTAGAACTCAGTGCCTAGGCACTGTCCCTGAGCTCTTTTGCTAAAAGCTAGTGTTCTACCACTTTGAGCCACAGCGCTACTTCCAGTTTTCCGGTAGTTAATTGGAGACAAGTCTCATGAACTTTCCTGCCTGGTTTGGCTTCGATCCTCAGATCTCATCTTCCTGAGTAGCTAGGATTACAGGCATGAGCCACCAGCTCCTGACTTTGTAACCTTGTTTTTAATGTGCTCTAATAAAGTTTGCAAAGCATACAATTTCACACAAGTGAAAGCAAAGTAAGAAAAGTTGAATTCAAAAATTAACTTATTTTTACAGAACAAATCTATTAATTTATTTTTATTAAGAATAGGAATATAAGCCTGGCACTAGTGGCTCACACCTGTAATTCTAGCACCTCATGAGGCTATGATCTGAGGATTGCAGTTTGAAGCCAGCCTAGGCTTTTATTTAGTCATTTATTTTGGTAGCTTATTTTCAGTAAGCTACCAAAAAAGCCAAAAGTGGAGGTGTGGCTCAAGTGATAGAAAACTATCCTAGAGCAAAAGAAGGTTAGGGCCATCACCCAGACCCTGAGTTCAAGCCCCACGACTGGCCAAAAAAGAAAAAAAAATAGGAATATAAAACACTGTCCTTAAGCTGGGTGCTGGTGGTGCAGGAAAGAGCCAAGAAAGGGTGGGAGCAGAGAGAGCGGGTTAATAGGATCTGCTCACTGCCCAGAAATCTCCACAACTGTTTAATATACCACTGTTGGTTTTGTTTGGTTGTTTCTCTGGCTCATATAGTTCCTTTCTGCCTCTTCAATCTATTGCCCTTCTGTATCAACAGGATAGAAGACAAAGCCCAGTCTTTAAATGCTCCCACCAGGAAGTGATGCAGATCACTTCTACTCCATTTCCTTCACCAAGCACATCACAAGACCACACTTAACTCTGAGGGGGCTGGGAACCAGAATTTTCCAGTTTGTTTAGAAGTAGCATAGAAGCAGATGTTTAGTAATGTCTCCCACAAGTAGAATGAGTGAGTAGGTTAAAAGGAAAAAGAAAAGACCACTTATCTTTCCTCCTCCCTTCTCCCAACCACTTGCCTGACAATCTCCTCTGTCCACATTCAGTGGGCCTCCTCCTGATCCCAGCCACTTAACTGCCAGCCACCTCTGCCCTCCTCTTTCTTCATCCCTGTACTCCAGGGATGGACTTGACAGATGAAACTTCAACAGTCTCCCAGACAACATCTCTTGATCTCTCTGAATGTATAACTCAATCTTTGTGCATCCACACAAATTGGAAACGCCTTCCATCCTACCTGAGACCTTTCAGTAGAGAACCAATGCCCTCCATATTTCATAGCAGTAACTCTTCTTATAGACATTTTTTTAAAAAATGTTTTTTTGGGGGGAATGTAGTTGTAGAGATGGGAGGGAAGGGATGGTAGGGGGAAAACAAAGGAGGAGGCAACAATGCTTGATAAGAAATGTACTCATTACCTTACTCATGTGATTGAAATCCCTCTGTACAGTATTTTCACAATAAAAAACTTATTTAAAAAAAATGGGGGGGCGTGGCTCGTGCCTGTGATCCTAGCTACTCAGGAGGCTGAGATCTGAGGATCACAGTTCAAAGCCAGCCTGAGCATGAAAATTAATGAGACTCTTATCGCCAATAAACCACTCAGAAAACCGGAAGTGGCTCCAGTGGTCGAGTGCTAGCCCTGACCTGAAGAGCTCAGGGACAGGCGCCCAGGCCTACAGTTCAAGCCCCACAACTAACAAAAAACAAAAACAAAAAACTTGTAGAATAATGTGATCCAAGAAATAGGAATTACCTTGGGCTGGGAAGTTGGCTCAGTGGTAGAGTGCTTGCCTTGCATGCATGAGGCCCTGGGTTTGATTCCTCAGCACCACATAAGCAAAAAGAGAAAAAAGTGGTGCTCAAGTGGTAGAGTGCTAGCCTTGAGCTGAAGAGCTGAGGGACAGCGCCCAGGCCCAGAGTTCAGGCCCCATGACCGGACCCCCCCCAAAAAAAAAGAAAGAAAAGAAATAGGAATTACTACCACTGACATTATTTCTCAGCCCAGTTTAAAATTAGCCTTGAGAAAACAATGTATTTGACCAAGTGCCCTTTCATTCTGTGTGAGGTCATCATCCTCTTAAAGTTGGCAAAACGAAAAGCTAGACTGCTGCTAACCTCTGTTCCTAGTGAGCCCCTTGTGTGTGTCATAGGGATTTTCCATGGCTAAGGCCCTGAGCGCATGCTCTCACAGTCTCCTAGGACTACCCAGAGCAAGAATGGGTACAGAGTGCTTTGCCCTCAGCTTTCCCTACCATGGTGTAATGGAAGAGATGTTGCTGCACTAGGTAGAAACAGCTGTCAACTTCATAGGCTTACACTGGATTCACCTGAAGCCCAGCGCTGAGGCTCCCCTTTAGACTGAATGACTGTGTAACCCATTTTTCACTAGTTCAGCTGAAAAGCTGATAAATCTCTAGAGCCAAACCATTTCCTTTAATCCCTGTCGTTGCTGAGCAAAAGGGGAAAAAAGAATATTTAATAGAGTTAATTTGTTACCCTTTCTTCCTCCTAGATTCTGGTGAGTATAGCTTTCATTTCTTTCCTCTCAAAATGTATTAAGTGGATGATAAAACAATTACAAAAGACTTTTTAAGTGAAGATTCTATTAGACGTGTTTCCCCAAACAGGCTTTATAAATCCATTCTAGAGGACTTTTCACATAGTCCACCTTCTTGCTTCCTTTCAGGGATTTACTAGTTTCTACTAGGATTCTACCCATAGAACACTCCCAATACCCAGGCACTGGGGTTCTTACAACAAACCATCCTCCAGTTCATTGCAGATAGCAATTGGAAGTCCTGCAGTTTAACTCATTCTGACACTATGTAAACATAAGCCCACACTCAAGGTAAGGGTTCATCTCATAAGATGGTGCACACTTCAGATGCCAGTTAAAAGTAACAAGTCCTTAGGTTAGCCACATTTTTTTCGGATTTGGTTTGAAATCATGACCCTTCCCCAGGTTCAATAACTTTCCTTTACTTGGCTGTTGTTCTTTTACTATAAAGGATACAGATGAACAGCCAGATGAAGAGATGCACGGGGCAAAGGCCCAGATGGATTTCAGGTTCTCTCCCTGTGGCATTGGAGGACATCACCTCCTAGCATGTGGATATGTTCATAACCCAAAAGTCCCTTTGTTCTGGATTTCATGGAGATTTCATGGAGATATATGCACAATTGATTAAGTAATTAGCCCCCTCCTTCCCAGAAGTCTTGTGGGGACTACAAGTTACAGCTCTCAATCATGCCTTGGGCATTCTGGAAACTAGCTCCCATCCTGAAACCATTTAAGGGCCTCCAGCCATGAATCATCTGGTCAGCATATAAAAGATGGCCATATCACGCTGATTTTAGAAGCTCTTGTGCCAGCCACCCGGGATGGAAGACCAAATGAAGGTTTATTTTCCCACAGTATCATCTGATTATTTTGGCTTTGTAGGAACTTGAGAGTAATGGATAGTAATTGTGACTTTATAAGCTTTGATACTAGAGGAGGGGAAGGACTTGTTATAGGACCATCCTTAACAAGAATAAAGCCCTGCTTCAAGCCTCAATACCAGATAAAGAAGTTTTGATGCTGGAGGTCTGCCTTCAGCTTTAACCACTTTTCTAGTCCTTTGAGTAGCATTAATACTTCACCTGATCATTCTTACCTATGTCCTCCATCCTACTGCACTTCTCTTCTCTCAGATCTAAGGTTCTGCTCCTGGTTCAATAAGGCTTATAGTTTAAGAGCTCAGAAATTAGCTTATATCAACAGAGTCCGGGTTAATCAGTCCCAGCATCATCAGCAGGCTATAATCAAAGAACTTTGTTGGCTTTCTCCCCTATTGTATACCCAGCCACTAAGCTGTCCTCTTGTACAGCACATACTCAATAAATATTCACTGAGCCGGGCTCCGGTGGCTTACACCTGTAATTATAGCTACTCAGGAGGCTGAGATCTGAGGATCAAGGTTCAAAGCCAGCCTGGGCAGGAAAGTCCATGAGACTCTTATTGCCAGTTAACTACAAAAAAACTGGAAGTGGCACTGTGGCTCAAGTGGTAGAGTGCTAGCCTTGAGCTGAAGAGCTTAGGGACAGTATCCAGGCCCAGAGTTCAAGCCCAACGACCGACAAAAAATAAAATAAATATTCACTGAATGGAAACCAGTATCAACCCAATAATATGAATGAATAATAGTATCCAGTTGTAAGTGGTTCCACTACCAGTGATATCAATGATTCTGCTCAAGATGCTCTCATATATCTTCTCATATATCCAGGAAATTGAATTATAGCCCAGACATAGCCTTTATTCTTTTTTTGTTGGTGTTCTTTTTTGTACCAGTCGTGGGGCTTGAACTCAGGGCCTAGGCACTGTCCCTGAGCTTCTTTTGCTCAAGGCTAGCACTCTACCACTTGAGCCACAGAGCCATTCCAGCTTTTTCTGTTTATGTGGTACTGAAGAATCAAAGCCAGGGCTTCATGCATGCTAGGCAAGCACTCTACCACTGAATTTACATTCTCAGCTCCAGACATAGTCTTTAAAGAAGGAATCAGAAAAACAAATCTCAGTGTTTCCAAAAGAATAGTTAACACCAAACTAATTTTTTTTTCTGTCGGTTGAACTATCTGCCTGGGTGCTGTCCCTGAGCTCTTCTGCTCAAGGCTAGTGCTTTGCCACTTGAACCACAGCACCACTTCCAGTTTTCTGGTGGTTATTTGAGATAAGAGTCTCATGGACCTTCTTGCCTGGACTGGCTTTGAACCTTGATCCTCAGATCTCAGTCTCCTGAGTAGCTAGGATTATAGGTATGAGCCACTGGCACCCAGCCAAACTAATATATTAATAGTATTACTTTTGTCCAAAGAACAGATAATGATTATCTAGAATTAACTCACTCTTTTTCACACCAATTACCTATAAATTGCAGAGTATATATAGTTATTTGTAGGATTTGAAAAATATTTTAGTCATTTCTCAGTAAAACCCAATGCCTATAGGATACACACACACACACACACACACACACACACACTACACAGCAATAAATGGAAAATTTCTCTTTGCTCACTAATGAGATTGTTGGTAAACCCTTGATATTGGCATGCCTCATGGTCATTTCCCTTCTTTTTTTTTGGGGGGGGGGTCTGCTCGTTGGGCCTGAACTCTGGGCCTGGGCACTGTCCCTCAGCTCTTCAGCTCAAGGCTAGCATTCTACCACTTGAGACACAGCACCACTTCTGGCCTTTTTTTTTTTCCTGTGGTGCTAAGGAATCGAACCCAGGGCCTCATACATGCAAGGCAAGCACTCTACCACTGAGCCATCTTCCCAGCCCTCATTTCTCTTCTTGATTCCCTTAACCTTTGGACAATTTACTATTGGCAATTTAAGTTAAAATTCAGGCTCTTTCCTCTGCCACACACTCTGACATAGAAGCCTGATGCTGGCTCTTTCTGAAAGGCAGAAGGTTACCAGTCAGTCTTTTTTTTTTTTTTAACAATGTTTTACTACAGGTATTTAAGTAGTGAGCTTGGCTTTTCAAAGGCCGGGCTTGTAGACACCTACCAGACCTGTTCATTCATTAGCCTTGGCAACTGTGCTTATTGAAGAGTCCTAGTCATTCCTTAATGTTGTTTCATTTTTTTGCACAGAGGGATTGCTGTTTTAAGATATAAGATAGTTTTATGGGGCTGGGAAGATGGCTCAGTGGTAGAGTACTTGCCTTGCATGCATGAGGCCCTGGGTTTGATTCCTCAGCACCACATAAGCAAAAAGAAAAAAAGCTGGAAGTGGCGCTGTGGCTCAAATGGTAGAGCGCTAGCCTTGAGCTGAAGAGCTGAGGGACAGTGCCCAGGCCAAGAGTTCAGGCCCCACGACCGGACCCCAAAAAAAAGTTTTATTTCACTCCCCCAGAACTCTTTGAACACCTGCAAGGAGTTTATAGTCTGAGGATATGTGGGGAAAGAAATAGCATGTGAGTCTGAGCAGCATCCCCAGTGCTTTCCATCATCTAAATAAGCTAGTAGATTTCCTCACCTACAATTTTTATTTCCTTCCTCTATTGTATTTCTCTCTTTTCCTCTCCTAACCGGAGCATATGAAAACTGTCTAGGAAATTTCTCTGCACACTAAACTGGAGGAATTTCTCTCCATGGGAAGAATATTAGGTTCTAGGCCATACTGTCTCCCCCAGAACATCACAGTCTGAATCTCAGAAAGCACCAACAGAAAAGATGAGTGAAAGATGACTTCTAGGTTTGAAAACTAAGAGCTTAGGAAACTGAGGGGCTCCACCTGAATAAGTGAATAAAAGGGAGCTGACCTGGGCTAAAGGGGACCTTGACCAGTGTTGCAGCTGTGAGTTATATGGATTTGCCAGGCAGTCAAATCCAAAGGTCTAGTAGGTGCTAGGAAGTGCAGCTGAAATCCCAGTGGGGAAAGATGCTGATTTGGAAGTCTTCAACACAGCATCAGGGTCAAAAGCATGAACGTGAGTCTTAGAAAAATCCAGAGTAGATGAGGGAAGAAGTAGGAGAAAGATTGTGGATTCTCTTGGAAGTTCCAAAAAAGGAGAAAGTAAATAAGACCAGGAAACCTTTAGATTTTGCAAGAGGGAAATTATCAGCAGCTTCAGAAAGGAAACTTTCTATAAAGTATTAAAATAGAGATACTGAGAAAAACCCCTTCCTGCCCCAAGCTGGACTCTACGAAGGAAGTTAAAATCTGCCTTAGTGAATCACATGTAAATGGAAATCTTACTTCTTTTCTATCAGAACAAGTACACTGTCTTTACAAACCACTTTTCTCATCTGTAAATAATCTTAACCCTGTAGTTCTTTTCTCTTTGATGGCTTTAAACCCAGAGGGGTTTGTAGGAGTCTATCTAGATTCCTTTCATCAGTGTCTCCTCAGTGATTTTGAAACCTTCTGGACCTTAGTTCATTGTCTAGGCTTTGTGTCAATAACCAGCTTTTTCCCCTGGGGTTTATTCATACCATTCTCCTATTTCCACTTTTTTTCCAGAAAAAGCCTCCTGAGAAAACCCTGGCCACTTCGTGGTATCCTCCTTTGACTTGTCCCTGTCCCTATGGCCATGTGTCCCACAGGACAGAACTCCCCAACACTCTGTCTCTTTCTCTGTGAGACCTCAGTTGGCATGGGATTGCATCTGCAGGCCTTCACTCTGAAAGCATCTATAGGCATCTCCTCAGGTCATGAAGCTCTGCCAGTCCTTACGGCCACAGGGTTTGTAGCTAAACGTCAGGCTGTTGAATGTGGAGCCCTCTAGCCTAGAGTCTGCAAGTGAACAGAACATCTGCTTAGCTCCCTGGGAGGAAACATAGCATAAAAGGTACTGTTGATGTTTTCTGCTCTTCTCCACTTACTGCTAATCATCATTTGACAAGTAGTCCCTGTCGTTTGGGGCTACCATATGGATGCCCTAATATTTAAGATAAGAAAAGGGTATTTTATAAATTGAGAAGTTATGCAGAGAGGCACTAAAATGGTACCTAGCAGATTTGGTGGAACATGTAGATAATCTCAGCCATTAGAAGGCTGAGTTAGGAGGCACTAAAATGGTACCTTTCATAGTAGTCCTAGCAGATTTGGTGGAACATGTAGATAGATAATCTTAGCCGTTAGAAGGCTGAGTTAGAGGGTCAAGAGTTCAAGGTCAGCCTGGGCTACACAGTCCTGTTTCAAAAAAATCATGAAAACTTAACTGCTGCTGTCCACAGATGGCTAAGTGCTTTGGTTACTACATATTGTCATTAACTCAGATGGATAGAAAATTTGTAGTTTGTTTATTCCCCATTTCAGATTTTGGCTCCTATTTAAGTGGCTCAGAATTCAGGAAACCAAGAGAGAATGAGATGCTCAAGCCTATGGCTGTCCTGGGGACAACTCCCAAATGGGATTATTTGCTACTGGATCTTGAAGGTTTTAACTGAACCTGAGGCTACTAGTAGCTTCCTTCTCCTTCTCCTTCCTTCCACAACAGCTCACTACTGAAGAAAGCCCTGGAGAGGGCTGGAGGTGAAGCTCAGTGGATCCACCTTTGCTTAGGGTACACCAGGCCTTGAGTTCCATTCAAGCCTGGCACACAAAGTAGCATACAGTCCAGACTATACAACATCATATGAGTTGGAGCTACCCCGAATCAGGTTCTCGTCACTACTGACATTTAGGGCCAGATGATTCTCCTCAATGGGCAGTTGTCCTCTGCATTGTAAGTTGTGGAGCAGTGTCTTGAACCTAAACCAGAGTGCTCCACCCCCAGGCTCCTTGCAGAGAAAATTGCCTAGTTAAGGAGCTAAACCCAGAGACTCTCTGTGACCCCTGCCTGAGGCTCTGAGGCATTTCAGTCCCCCATTCTAAGGTTTGGACTTGGCATGGGTGAGAAGGTTTCTAGTCTCCTCTGCTTTAGAGCACTGTCTTCAGACCCCTGCTCTGTGGCTGTCATTGTCAACAACTAGATGACAAAACACAGGGTTCTGACAGCTTCTGCTCCAGCCTTCTGCTCTTCCCTGTCAGTCATCAAAGACTAGTTCTTTCTCTCTTCTTCCCTTCATCCTCTGTCACAACCTATATAATTTTCTCCTTCATATCTGTTGCCTGGTTTATTAGAACTCCCCTCTGCCTAGGGCACCTGTGTCCTGTTTCTTGTTCCCTCCTTCGCATTGTGCAGAGCTGGATTCTCGAGCACCAACCAGAATGACCTTATCACTGGCTCCCTCTTGTCATTGCCTGTAGCAGGGGACAGCAAACTCCTTACAGGGTTAGTGAATACTCTAGGTTTTGAGGACAAGCTGAAGATATTATATAGGTTCTTGAAAACATTTTAGATGGGAACTGGTGGCTCATACCTATAATCCTAGCTACTCAGCAAGCTGAGATTTGAGGATTGTGGTTCAAAGCTGTTCAGCCTGGGCAAGTAAGACCATGAGCTTCTGATCTCCAGTTATGCACCAAATAAGCTGAAAATGAAACTGTCTCAAGTAGTAGAATGCTAGCCTTGAGCAAAACAGTACCCAGGCCTTTTGTTCAAGCCCCAGGATCTGGGGGGGGGGGGGGGAATGTAACTATTTGAAAATGTAAAAACCATTCCTAGGTCTGGATCGTAAAAATAACACAATAACAGGTGGCAAGCTCAATTCACCATAGGTCATAGTTTGCCCATTTGTGTCCTGTGAAACAAATTTGCTATTTCTGTAAGCCTCTGAGTGATCATTGCCTACACGTCCCACCAACCTTTAAACCTCCAAGTGAGGTTACACACACACACACACACACACACACACACACACACCTACCACACACACACACGCGCGCACACACACACACACACACACCTACCTCAGCCTTCGTTCAGACCCTCTCTTCACCTGGGTCCCCTTCCTGTGCCCTTGGCCTGTTACAATTACCCCTTCCAAATGCCTGCAGCTGCCACCTCTCCTGTGGCCTCTACCCTGTTCCATGATGTTGGCTAAGTCGCTCAGTGGGCTGCTTTTCACCTCAGCTGTAATGCCTATTCTGTCCTTTTACACCCTAGCCACACTTGCACCTGATGTCCATAGACCCTGTAGCCAGCTGGGAAAGCAGACATTTTCTCAGCTGCATCACCTCCTCTCAGCGGATCCAAAGCTATAGAGCAATTCATGATCTTCTCACTAACCTATGAAGTAGACAGACAGCATTATCTCCATTTTATAGAAGCAGCTTGGGTACAAAGAGGTTAGGTAAGTTGCCCAAAGGAACACAGATAGGAAATGGCAAAGTTAGAATCCAGACTGAGTCCATCTAACAGTGAAGCCTGGCCTCTGACTGCCACATTCCATACAGTAGAGTGGAGTGTGTGTGCTGCTGAATACAGCTGCTGTTCTCTACTACACAAGATTTGCTCACTGGTATACTTAACTCTGACTAATTTTTTTTCTTTTTTTTTGGCCAGTCCTGGGGCTTGAACTTCAGGTCTGGACATTGTCCCTAAGCTTCTTTTTGCTCAAGTTTAGTGTTCTACCACTTATGCCATAGCACCGCTTCCGGCTTTTTCTGAGTAGCTTATTGGAGATAACAGTCTCACAACGACGTTTCTGCCCAAGCTGACTTCAAACCACAGTTCTCAGATCTCAGCCTCCTAAGTAGCTAGGATTATAGGCATGACCCAGAATTTTTAAAGTATCATTGATAGGTTCTAGCAGCCTGCCTGATCATTGGTTTAGCTGTCTGTTAAGGATAACACCCTCTCGGACCCCATCTTAGCTTTGGTTTCTGATGTCCAGTCTGGGCATTTGGTGTTCATCCTGTGGATTTTTCTCTCCCTGAGGCCCCTGGCTGTGTCTGCTGAGAAGTGGCGTTGAAATCCTGCAGTGAGGACTTGACAGGAGACCATCTTCAGGTAGAGCCGGGCAAATCAGCAGAAACAAACACAGAGAGTAATTTGAGTTTTAGAATTTATGAGCTTCCAGAGTGAAAGGTTTAAATTTCAACTTTTTTACTCTTTGGATTTATGGTGAGTTTTAGTAGATTGTTCTTTATCTCAGAAATTTGACACACCTTTCTGCTTCTACTAAGAAAGGTAACTAAACACCTTACCTCCCACCCTTTGAAGTCTTGGAGTAAGTCTTTTATATAATTGAGTGTGGCTTGGATAGAAACAGAGTCATGAAGATTGAGATCCATAACCTACCTGTTAGCCAATGCCTGTTACTTTGTTGATCTCAGAACATCAGCAGTCTTAGGAGCCACCACAGTGAGAGAAAGGCCACATATGTGTCCTGTGTTTCCTGTTGTGGTATGGGAACAAATAGGTGTCAGCTCTGTGGAGGGATCTCATATAGATGTACCAGTGGCCTTGCCCTTCCAGCAGATACGTGAAGATCTATGGGTGCTAACACAAGAATAGAGAAACTTTCTTCAGCCCCTCTCTCAGGTGTTCAGAAGCCAGGTTTGTCTTTCAAAGGCTGCATAGGTATAGACTTGCAGGTGGACGCCTTACTGAGACAGGAAGCCTCCAGTCATGTCCTCCCCCTGCTCCTAGTCAACGCCAAGGAAACTGAGTCCTACTCCTTGTTCTCTGTCACTGGCTATTTCTTGTCTCCTCTGCCTTGTTTTTCTCTGTGTGGCTCCCATCTGCAGTCCTGACTCCCAGCTATCTAAGGTGGTTATTTTCTCATCCTGAAGCAGGACAGACTGCCCATCCTTTTCCCACAGTTGATGGGGTGACCACATCTTCCAAGCACAACCACCACCAGCACCAGCTCAAAATAGCACACAGGCTTTTACCTCTTCTTGAAGAAGAAATCTTCTAAGTGTGTTCTTCATCCATCCTGATCTCACTCACAGTTAACTCGCCTACATTTCGGACTTTCAGCTACTTTCTCTGAATGTTTTTTTTTATTGTTGTTATTTTGTTATTGTTCTTCTTCTGGTTGTTATTTTCTGAAGGACTTTCTGAAAATCAGCAGCAAAGAGGCCAGTCTGTTTAGTTTAAATATACTGCAGCAAATGGAGGTAATTGTCCACACAGTCCATCTGCTACCTGGCAGGTGTCCATGAGTTAGGGAGAGGGATGGAGACTGAAGTGTCCTCCATTCTGTTGCCATGAAAACAGCCTGGCTGTTTTTGTTGATGGAGCAGGGGGGGAGGGGGGCTGGTTCCTAGCCCCACAGAGGACATTTGCTCTTGTCATCTGACTTTCTGCCACAGGCTCCTCTGGGCTTGTTTTCCTGACTATAATGTATACCAAGAAGCTAAGAATATCCCTACCGTAGCCAGGTGTCAGAGCTTTACGCCTTTAATTCTAGCTATTCAGGAGGCTAAGATCATGGTTCAAAGCCCGCCTGGGCAGGAACATCCATGAGACTCTTTATCTCCAATGAATCACCAGAAAACCAGAAGTGGAACTGTGGCTCAAGTGGTAGAGTGCTAGCTTTGAGCAAAAAAGCTTAGGGTCAGGGCTCAGGCCCTGAGTTCCAGACCCAAGACCAGCACCAAAAAAAAAGAAAAGTAAGTAGATGTCAGTCCCTACTTGGTCAGCTGGGGAAGGAAGAGAAGGAAATACTAAGTACAGATCCCTATGAGCCAGGCACCGTGCTGGGTATGCCTAAAGATGGCCAAGAACAGTGCCATGTCATTTTCTGCTAAAGACAGTGCCCTTCTTTCTGGGCAGCTGGCCTTTGGCTGGGCTTTTCTGTCTCTATGCATGAGTTCCTCTCTCTGCTCAGAGGAAGGGCTGGAAAGAGATTATTGTCCTCAGCTCACCTTCTCCAACATTCTCTACCTGGTTGGCTTCCATAATAGATCTGGTTCTAGATAGTAAAAAGTATTAAGTCACAATCCCTGTATTCTCCTTTCATACATATCTCACCCTGATTAGAAATTAAATAGAATCTCCCATAGAAAACCATGATTGATTGATCTAGAGGTTGTGATTCAGTGGTAGAATGCTTGTGTAGTGTACATGAGGCCCTGGGTTTGATCTCCAGCACTGCAAAGAAAAGACAATCATTCAAGCACTGGTGGTTTACACCTGTAATCCTAACTACTCAGAAGGTTGATATCTGAGGATTATGGTTCAAAACTAGCCTATGCAGGAAAGTCCGTGAGACTCTTATCTCCAATTAACCACCAGGAAACCAGAAGTGGAACTGTGGTTCAAAGTGTTAGGCTTGAGCAAAACAGCTCAGGGACAGTGCCCAGGCCCTGAATTCAAGCCCTATGACCAACCAAAAAAAAAACAAAAAAAGAATCCTAGTTAGCTTCAAGAGTGAAAAGTCTGGGCTGGAAAGGTGGCTCAGTGGTAGAGTGCTTGCCTTGCATGCATGAGGCCCTGGGTTCAATTCCTTAGCACCACATAAACAGAAAAGCTGGAAGTGGTGCTGTGGCTCAAGTGGTAGAGTATATAAAATGAAAGATGCCCTAAAACAGCCTATTTTCTGGGGGCCTAGGCCTCTAAAATTTATTCTTAATTACCACACACTTTTCATGGAGCTTGATGCATAACTTTCTGGGTCCTCAGAGTCTGCTGATTTGAAAAGCGAAGAACCAGAAGCCTAGCTTGCTGCTCAGACTACAGTGGGTCTCTAGCTCTACATTTACAGAAGAATTGTTTTCAACCACAAGGGACCTCTGTATTCAGAGAACCTGAGTTAACAGGGCATTCATTGTGTTTAGTTACTGGTTAGACACATGACTGGCCCGAGCTGTGTTCAATCCTGAGTTATAGGTTGTATTAAAAGATTCTACTGTTCTCTGTTCTCATGTCAGGAAACCTGAAAACTCTTGAGTAGCATGCTGTAAAGGTTCCTGTCCTTCCCCAGGCTGATCACACCTGTCCTGGCAGCTGGAACCCAAGGGCTCACAAGGTCTAGGCCTACCACCAGACCGCTTGTCCCATCACTTGGAGCCACCGGACCAGTTCCTTTACCTTTGCAGATGTCCGTGTGGCTTCCGTAATCTCAGGGTGCTGTCTGAGTATGCTCCCAGCCTCATGCTGATCTGCTTGTTCTGGATGGATTTGTGCTGAGTGGCACGCCTGGCAGTCTCCCTGGGGAGGGCCTGCCTGGTAAACTAAGGTCCAGCTTTGTTTGTGCCTGTCTACCCCATAGCTGTTAAGTGGCCACTTAATATTTCTGAGCCCCAGAAATATTAAGATGCGTGGTACACAGTGATGAGAAAGAAACGAGGTCTCTAACTTCTAGTCCAGGCCCTATCCTGACCACTCTGCATCCCCAAATGTTCACCCCCGTGGAAGCACTGGGATTGGGTCTCAGAGTTTGCAGCTTCCCTCCTTCCTCAGGAAACAGAGAAACACTAAGTCCTGATAAACACTGACATAGTCGAGAAATTGAGACCTGCAGTATAGGAAAGGGGAATGGACTCAGAGCCTATGACACTCTCAGGTTATCTATCTTGCCTGTCTTTGCCTCTCTAGGTCTCAGCCACCTCAAATATAAAAAAGAAAAATGCCCTAAAATAGGCCTGGGGGCTTGAGCCTCAAATTTATGTGTAATTCCCATATACTTTTGGTAAATGAGCCAGAGATGGTCCTAATCCAAAATTCCCCCCACCAACTCTCTGTCATACATGACTAGTCTAGGGGTGGGTGTGTGTGTGTGTGTGTGTGTGTGTGTGTGTGTGACTGTGTCTGTGTACGCGCACATGCACATGCACGCGCATGCCAGTCTTAGGGCTTAAATTTAGGACGTCTCATTTTTGCTTGACTTTTTCAGTCAAAACTGACTCTTTATCACTTAAGCCACAGTTCCACTTCCAGCTTTTTGCTAGTTGATTAGAAATAAGTCTCTAGGAACAGCTGAAGCTATACAAAACAAAAGAAATGTGTGTATCACCCAGTGTGGAAGAAATAACTGTATTGCAAAGCTCATAGAACTCATAAATGTTATAGACAACAATAGACAATTTGCCCCATGAAAGTTAGAATGTGTTTGTGACTAAACATCACTATCCCACAATACTGTGAAATTTGGGAAATTATGTAATCACTTAATCACAATAAAGAATTTGAAAAAAAAAAGAAAAAGAGATAAGTCTCTCAAATTTGTTTGCCCAGGCTTGCTTTGAATCTCCATCCTCAGATCTCAAGCCTCCTAAGTAGCTAGGATTATAGGCATGAGTCTATTTTAAAATAAGTAATCCTAGTATATGAGTTACCTATTGTATTGCATTACAGCAACTTACCCTAAAACCTATAGTTTAGAAGAACAAGATGACCTTACAGCTCCTGGTTCCTGGCCCTTCAGCTCCGTCTCACGAGGCTACAAGGCTACAGTCACCTGAAGGCTCACAGACTCACCTAGTCCTAGACAGGTTCAGTTCTTCATGGCTTTTGGGGATGAAGGTCTCCATGCAGTGCTGCTGATGGCTGGAGCTACTCTTGATCCCACTCCACACGGTAGTTTCCAAGGTGGCTGCTGGTCTCATCAGAGTCAGCAAGCAGTGAGAGAGCAGGCAAGGCAATGGGTCTTCTATAACCTCACCCGAGTAGCAGCCATCCCATCTGTCTGATTCACTAGCAGCAAGGCACTAACTAGGCCTAGCCTCATGTTCCAGTGCTGATGATTATAGCAGGATATGAATAGGGAGGTCATTTGGGGCCGTCTTACTTAGGCTACCACATTAGAGTATTCCACATAAAAGATTTTCCAATGATACATGGATTGATTGCTCTCCAGAAATTCTTGCCTTCCCTGGCTTCTATCCTACTTTCCAGAAGAAATGTGATCCCTCTAGTTGTAACTTCACAAGTTCATAGTTAGCACAAGGATGTACAGGGTGGAATTTAAGAAGCAAGGTGGTTCTAGGACAGGAAGAACGCTCTGTGGAGCATTTCAGGAAGAGGAGGCAGTAATAAGGCTGGCAGCAGGCGTGGTTGGGACTGTAGGAAGGGGACTGGTGTGCCTGGTGGAGAAAACACAGCATCCTTTCCGCAAATCCAAAGACCTGTTGCCAGATCTCTTGCAGTGAAGTGAGTTTATACCCCTTCACCAGTGTGTTCCTCATCAGAGACCGTGAGTGCCCGATATTGGTGAGCTGTATCTAGTATCTTTGACTTGCTCAAGATACCAAACGGGCAAGAGTTTAATGCCAGCTTTGTTGTAGTACTGTTTTAATCCAGGAAGGTCGTAGTCAGGGGCTCAGCTGTGATACCTGTCAGGAAAAAAAACCTTGCTTTCCCATTGGCCTTTATTTTGTTCTTTAGGCAGCTGCTATCAAAGACGATTTCAAGAGTCTAGTTTGTCTCTTCCTCAGAAGACTTGTTGAGGGCAGTGACCCCAGTAGGGTGGATGTTCAATGGAGGGGACAATGCGTTTTCACATTCCCATCGTAGAGTTTTTGTTGTTGTTGTTGTTGTTGTTGTTTGTATCAGTCCTTGGGCTTGAACTCAGGGCCTGGACACTGTCTCTCAGCTTTATTGGCTCAAGGCTAGTGCTCTAACCCTTTGAGCCACCATTCCACTTCCAGCTCTTTTTGAGTAGTTTATTGGAGATAAGAGTCTCAGATTTTCCTGCCCGGGACAACTTTGAACCTCGATCTTCAAATCTCAGCCTCCTGAATAACTAGAATTGCAGGCATGAGCCACTGGTGCCCAGCCCTCAGTTTTAGCCCCATGTGGCTGGCCAGGTCTTGTCTCAACCTCATCGTCACTTTCTGACCCTCTCCTCAAGTACCAGTGCCTGGCCCAGAGCACACTGGGGACATTTGCGAGACTCCTCACCCTGCGTTTAATGCTAGGCTGTCCTCTGAGGGGATGGCAGGTGACTGTCATTTGGTGAAGTGAGTTTGAATTTCACAGGTCATTTTTTTTGTCTTTTTTTTTTCTCCTTTAACTGAATCTAATTTTTTTGGAGGGGGGAAGGGGGATGGCTCTGGTCCTGGGACCTGAACTCTGGGCCTGGGCACTGTCCCTCAGCTCTTCACCTCAAAGCTAGCACTCTTACCACTTGAGCCACAGCGCCACTTCCGGCTTTTACTGTTTATGTGGTGGTGAGGAATTGAACCCAGGGCCTCAGGCATGCAAGGCAAGCACTCTACCACTGAGCCACCTTCCCAGCCCCTGAATCTAATTTTTATCTTGAATTCTTACTCTGTCTGTGAGCTTGCTTACTCCTGACATTTCCTGGCTAAATCAAGAATTGATCTCAGAAATCCTGCCCCCTTCCTGCATATGAAATTGTGCAGTGTGTATAGCTGGATTGTAACAGTGGATGAGGGCCCATCTCCACCTTCATGAGTGCTGGGTCTTGGGACCATATTGCCCCATCAGGTCTTTGGTTGGGTAGGCCTGATTCACACAGGCTCCATGGTGAGGCACTGAATCCAAATCCTCCCAGAATCCACAGGTGACCCCATCGAGGCTCTGACTCCTATGATATGAGAGACAGCCGGGCTCATAACTTCTCACAGTCACCACTAAGCCACTGTTGGCAGTTAGCTGTGGAAAAGCCATTGGCTGCTGGGGAGCTGGGCAGTCTTTCTACCTTTATCCTGTTCCTGCTGGCCCTGGGCTCTGCCTGTATCTACCACTTTTGTGATCTCTTATATCTAAGTTGTCAGTTTGTAAGGCTTTCTAACATCGAACTCTGTGGCCTGCTGTGCACATTCCCTCCCTTCTCTCCCCAGCTTCCTGACCTAGTTTGAATTGGGGCTGAAATCCTAGGTCTTTCTGCTCATGTGCAGAAGGCACCACTTTTAAACCTTAAAGCACATGAAATCTAGCCAGTATTATTGTCCTCTCTCCTCTTGAGATGACCCTAAAGTAGAGACTGATGCTGCCTATAGGGAGGGAAGCTCCCAGAATACAGTAATTAATGTGCAATTAATAGCCAAAACAGGACTCATGATTCATGTATAAACTAAGAAGAAAAGATGTACATACCTTGAAAAAAATGAGTAATGATAAAATGTAATTACTAACAAAACCAGAAGAGTATTTCATAATGCAATGTATTTAATCACTGGTGGACAATTATGAATTAATAATATTTTCTACAGCAAGAAAAGCTTCCACGGTTGTGGGAGGGGGTATTAATCCAAGTTAATAGGCTGGAATTTTTCCATATTTAGCTATTAAACAGTGGCCAGTATACATTTGCATATGTATGTATGTTTTGAGCAAACGTGTTCATTTATCTTGGGGAACTACTCAGGAGTAGAATTTGCTGGGATATATGGTTAAGTTTATGTTCAAAATTTTAAGAAACTGCTGAAATATTATCTGAAATGGTTGTACCTTCACTGGTCTTGCCAACAACATCTGGGCTTCCCTGGATTCTGTCATACTTCCATTATGGCTATTTTGGCGGGTGTGATAATAGTACTACCCTCTATCTCCATTCCCATTTCCCTCATAACTTATGCTAAGCATCTTTCATGCAACTGTTAGTCTGCTTGTACTTTTAAAAAATGTATTATCATTATTGTTATTATTATCATTAAGGTAATGTATAGCAATTGTACTTCTTTAGCTAAAAGTCTTTCCAATTTTTGCCCATTTTGTCATTGGGTTGTTTTTCTTATTATTGATATGAGTTCTTTAGATGTTCTGAACACAGATTTTTCTACCAAATCTAATTTGCAAATACTTTCCCAGTCTGGTTTGTATTTTTAATTTTTCTTCATAATGTCATTTTACAATCATTTTATTAAACTATAATCTATATACCATAGTTTTCCATTTTAAAGTATAAAATTAAGTTGTTTTTATATAGTCACCAGGTTGTGCAACCATCACTACCATGACTACCACTGGTTTTAGAAACACTTTATGAGTGTCAAAAAGAAACCTGATATCCATGTGACAGTCATTCCTCATCCTTCTCAAACTCCCACCCAGCCCAGACAGCCACAAAGCTACTTTCTGTCTCTGGAATTTGCATATTCTGAGGATTCCATATAATAAGTATTATATGTGTGGTCTTTTGTGACTGACTTCTTTGAGTTAACAAAATGTTTCCAAGGTTCACCCATGCTGTAGCATATATCACTACTTCATTCCTCCTTATTGCTAAATAATATTGCAGTAAATGGATATAGAACACTTTCTGTTTTTTTCTTTTTTCCTTTGCTGGTACTGGGGCTTGAACGCAGGGCCTGGGTGCTGTTCCTGAGCATTTTTGCTCAAGGCTAGCACTCTACCACTTAAGCCAGAGCTCTTCCTCTGGCTTTTTGGTGGTTAATTGGAGATGAGAATTTCATAGACTTTTCTGCCCTGGCTGGCTTGGAACCAGGCTTCTCAGATCTCAGCCTCCTGAGTGCTAGCCACTGGCACTCAAAAGTCACTACTTTAAATTTCCCTTTCTTTAATATATAGTAATGTTGAACATCTTTTCATGTACCTATTGTCATTCATATATCTTCTTTGGAGAAATATCTATTCAGGGCATTTGCCATTTTAAAATAAAGTTATTCGTCTTTTTTATTACTGAGTTAAGAGTTCGTTGTATGTACTAGAGGAAAATGCCTTATGAGATACATAATTTCAAAGTTTTCTTCCTTTATGTTGTAAAGTCATCTTTTATTTGACTTGCTCCTCTTTCTCTCTGCTCCCTTCTGGGATTAAATACTAGGACTTGTGAATGTTAGCAAACACAAGGCTCTACCAGTTGAGCCACACCCCAGCCCTTTTGCTTACAGTAGTTTGTTATTTTTGGTTTTGGTTTTGGGGTTTGGTTTTTTTCTTTTTCTTTTTCTTTTTCTTTTGCTCTCTCTCTCTCTTTCTCTTTCTCTCTTTCTTACCCAGTCCTGGGGCTTAAACTCAGGGCCTGGACATTGTCCCTGAGGATTTTTGTTCAAGGCTAGTGCTTTATCCTTTGATCCATAGCTCCACTTCCAGCCTTTTGGTGCCTAATTGGAGTTAAAAGTTTTACAGACTTTCTTGTTCAGGCTGCCTTGGAATTGATATCCTCAGATCTCAGCCTCCTTAGTAGCTAGGATTGTGAGCATGAGCCATGGCAGCTCTTATTAGGGTTGTTTTATTTGTTTGTGCCAGTCCTGGGACTTGAACTCATGGCCTTCAACTCACTTCCCCTGAGTTTTGTGCTCAAGGCTAGTGCTTGAGCCACAGTTCCACTTTGGGCTTTTTTGTTTGTTTGTTTGTAGTTAATTGGAGATAAGAGTCTCAAAGCTTTCCTGCCAGGGCTGTCTTCAAACCAAGATCCTCAGATCTCAGACTTCTGAGTTGCTGGGTATTAAAGGCATGAGCCACCAGTGCCTAGCTGTTTATTAGTTTTTTAGATAGGGTCTTGGTAACTTTTGCCAGTGCCAGTCTTGGACTGCGATCCCCCTATCCCCACTTGCTGAGTAACCAGAATCCTAGGCATGAACCAGATGCCCGGCCCATCTTTTCACTTTCTGTAGTGTCCTTTGAAGCACGAAAGTATTTAATTTTATGATACTTTTGTAGCTTTTGCTTTGGTATATTATCTTAAAAGTGAGTACCTAATCTAAGTGCATTAAGCTTTCTCTCATGTTATCTTCTAGAGTTTTATTCTTTCAATTCTTAGATTTAAGTTGCTGTTACATTTTGAATGGATTAGTCTCTACTGTATTTAAGTAATTATTTTGAAGACCAAAGTTTTTTAATTACTTGACAATAATTGTACATTTTGGGGGGGAGATACATGCAATATATTTTGGTACATTATACATTAAGTCTTCTTTTTTTTTTTTTTTTGCTGGTCGTGGTTGCTGAACTCTGGGCCTAAGCCTGGGCCTGGGCACTGTCCCGCACCTCTTCAGCTCAAGGCTTGGGTCCTACCACTTGAGCTACAGCGCCACTTCTGGCTTTTTCTGCTTATGTGGTGCTGAGGAATCGAACCCATGGGCCTCATGCATGCAAGGCAAGCACTTTTACCACTGAGCCAACTTCTTAGCCCTATACATTAAGTCTTGATCAACTCAAGATATCCATTATTATAAGCATTTATCGTTTTTGTGATAAGAGCATTCACAGTACTTTCTTATAGTTATTTTGGCTTTTTTTTTTTTTTTTTTGCCTGTCCTTGGGCTTGAACTCTGGGCCTGGGTGCTGTCTCCCTGAACCTCTTTGTACTCCAGGCTAGCACTCTACCACTTGAGCCACCATTCCACTTCTAGCTTTCTCTGATTAGTTCATTGGAGATAAGAATCTCACAGACTTTCCTGCCCAGGCTGGCTTTGGACCGTGATCCTCAGATCTCAGCCTCCTGAGTAGCTAGGATTACAGGCATGAGCCACTACCAGCACCTGGCTATTTTGGCAAATTTTTGATAAAAATTAATTTGTAGGTTTTTTACATTTTCTGGTTTTGGTTTCATATTTAAGAAAATCTTGCCCAACTCAAAGAAACCAGATTTTTCTTAACATTTCATGAAATTTTGTTGACAGTTATTACATTCCGTTTTGAGGTTTTTGTTTTGTTTTGTTTGAATGTGGTATGAAGTAAAGATCTGAGTTCATCTTTATCATGGATCATTCTTCGTATACTAAGTGATAAAATTTCAATATGTGTAGTATGATACAATTCATGTACTAATTGCATGAAAACATATTATTCATAATTCTACATGTACATAGAAGGAAAAAGGTTAAAAAAAATTCCTGAATCTCTAATAAGGAAAAGAGGAAGGAACTGAGATTGGAAAGAATTAATGGTAAAAAAGATCTCCAGAATTATTTGCGCTAATTTGATACAATATTAACAATTACTCATCTGAGTGGATTATTGTAATATTTTTTAGTTTTCTGAATTTTTTTCGCAACACACAAATGATTCAAATAAGAACCATACAAAGCTAGATGTGGTAGGACAGCCTGTAATCTCAGCACTTAGGAGGCTAAAGCAGGATGATAGCTCAAGGCCAGTTTAGGCTATGTAGCAAGACCCAGCATCAGAAAGCAAATAGACCTGTGTGGTGGCTTAGGCCTATAATTATAGCTACTTAGGAGGCAGAGAATAGGAGGACCATGGTTGGGGCCAACTCTAGCAAAAAAGTATATAGATCCCCATCAAACAAAACATGCTGGGTGTGGTGATTCATACCTATCATTCCAACTATGTAAGTGAAAGGATTGCAGTCTGAGGTTGGCCCTGGGCACTAGCAAGACCCTAACTGAAAAAGGACCTAGAGCAAAAAAAGGTTGGAGATGTGTCTGAAGTGGTAGAGCGCTTGCCGAACAAACAAGAAAGAAAAGAAAAAGAGGAGGGAGAGGAGGAAAACATAAAATAGGAACCCTAGAGAGTATATCATTCCTTTTGCATTGAGGTCGGAGTCGTGTACACATCCTGCCAGCCTTCTCCAGGCAGGTTGTTACCTGTGGGGCTTCGGGGCTAGATGTCCAGAAGACCGCTATCTTCATTTGAACTCATTCTCATACTTTTGCTTAATGTTTTTTAGTTTGGCTTGCACAGAAAACCCAGACTGTGCCACAGCAGAGGCACAGGCTGAGTGAGCTGCCTTTGCTCTTTCTTTTCCATCTGCTTTATCCCCTTGCTCCTCTGAAATTATCCCAGACTTTCGCATGGGAGGGTCTCCTGTGTAACGAGGCCATTCTTACCTGGCCCTGGGGGCACATGACAGAGTGCTGCAGGTGCAGCGTGACAGCCCTGCTGATCTGGCCCGTGGAGTGCGGCCTGACCTACCACTCAAGAGCAGGGCACCACGTGGGAGCTGCTGCCCTTGCAAGGGAAGGGGATTCCAGCATCCACTTCCAGCAAGGACGCAGCCTTTCACAGACTCTCCCACTGTACCTGTTATAAAATGGGTCTATGAGGTCATATGCTTTATTCCTATGGGAATCTGGGGGATTCAGATGAGAGAATGAGTATGTGGCAGTGTTTGCACACAAATGTGACAGTGTCTGTGTGTTATTTCTCCCTGGTGGGAGTCAGCCCTCCGAGGTTGGCTGCTAGGCCCAATCTGTCCACTTAAAGGCCTCTGCCTTTCTTGCCAGTGGCCTCTTTCCCACCATTCTCCTGGTTCCCTTCTTTCAAACACAATCATGCACCATGGCTCAGACCCCCTTCTTCTTCAAAGAGGCTGGAGACCTGAGATGACATGTTTTCTCTCCCATCCTCCAGGCTCAGGCCTCAGGGTCCCCACACACATCGCCCACTCACGGAAGCAGTCGCCCCATGCCCATGCCGGTCCGCTCCACATCTGCCGGCTCCACCCCCACGCACTGCCCACAGGACTCTCTGAGCGGAGTTGGGGGAGACGTGCAGGAGGCCTTCGCGCAAGGTGAGTCCCCTTGAGAGGGTGTGTGTCTCTGTGTGTGTGTGTGTGTATGTGTGTGTGTGTGTGTGTGTTGTGTGTTTTCTGAGCTTTACCCAATTTAGATGATGAGTTCATCTTGGCCTTATGCCTCAGATTTATGGGATTAATAAATTGTGTGCAGCCCCTTCTCAGGAGATGGGCTGATATTCAGCTTCCTATGTGTGTGGAAGATAGTGCTCCTGGGTTCTGTGCTCTGTACCCTAGAAAGAGGGACAGGCTTGTGCCTCGGGCTTTGCCCCTGGGAAGGACTGGCTGGAATTAAGGCATGCACTTGGCTTGGACAGGAAAAGTGATAGTGTACCCAGGGCAGCTGAAGGTCAGTAGCCTGCAGTTGCCATGGCCATCTGAGGCGCGCGGGGTCTGCCCTCCTTGTACTGGGGAAGGAAGTCTTGGCAGGGGCTAAGAATGTGGAGTTGGGGGCTTGGGGAGCTCCTTCAAAGCTGAGGAGTGCTGGAGAGAGGCGTGCTCTGCATTCCCACAGTAGCATGTGTATTACACACACAGTAGCTGTGAAGCGTGGACGTGACAGACTCTACTCTCCGGGTAGAGTGGGGGTGGGCCCGGGCTCCTGATGTGTGGGGAGCAGGTGGACTTGCGGTGGCCCCATCTCCCCTTAGCTGTTTCACACCTGGGTCCCAAGGCATCGGCCCAGCGCGTGTTGTCCCCCCCCCCCCCCCCCATCTGCTCTGACTCCACAGGAACCAGGAGAAACCTCCGCAATGACCTGCTGGTGGCTGCTGACTCCATCACCAACACCATGTCATCCCTAGTGAAGGAGCTCCATTCAGGTGACACCCAGAGCTCCTGCCGGCAACCTTCCTGCCGCCTTCACACCCACACTGGCAGAGGGGCAACCAGGCACGCACCTCATCCCACCGTGCAGTTTTCCTTCCAGGAACACATGAGCTCTTCGCCCAGCGCACCGCCCATGACCCATGAGCACAGAACAACAGTGACACAGTTGATATGTCTAGTGGAGTAAATCCAGTTCTAAATGTAGGAAATACATCTCTGAAGTGCAGCCAGGCCCCTTCCTCACTCACTTGTTTCCCGCCTGCTTTGTCCACAGCGGCTCTCCCTAGGCCAAACACCGGCTCACTCTGAAGCTATCCTGGACACCAGCGAGTCAGCACACCCCGCCGGGCTCTACCCGCTGCCCTCTGCTCGCTCCTGTTTCATTCACTTTTGAAACCTGTCCTCTCCTTTTGTTCTCCACCAGGCTCTGATTTCACCTGAAGTTCCTGACCTGCCGCTTCCTGCTCTTCCTGCCCAGTCTTATCTGACTTCTTTCTCCATCTCTCCACCACTCGGGCAATACTGCAGTGACTGCTCAGAAACCTCTGCCTTGAGGCCTTTTCCCCTCACATAAAACCCAGGAAAGAAAGAAAGCCAAAGGCCTCTCACGAGCCGTCTACCGCCTCGTATCCCCACACCAGGGATGTAGCCACCGACACTTAGAAACTGTTTTTCCACACGGCATGTTACTAAGCGCGTGGGCTCCCCTCCTCACACCAAGGGCCCAGCTCTGTCCCTTGTCACCTAACACAGTGCTTGCTCGTAAGTAGCTTAGCAGGATGATTAAAGTACAAAGTAGGTTTGCAGGATTATTATTCAGACACTCTTATGTTAGGCAAGGCTGGGGTGGTTAGCAGGGGAAAGCATTTAAACTCTAGGGTTGTCCTGGGACCAAACCAAGGTCAGGCCCACGTTTGCTCTCAAGACTGGGCATTTTCTTCCAGAAGAGAATATACACGTGGGGTCTGGTTGGTTTTCCCAACTCAGGTCAGGAGCTCTCTGATGCCCCTTTCCCCATCTGGCCCTGTTTCTCAAGCCCCCATAAAAACCCAGGCTCTCTCCACAGGCATGGAGGTGATGGCCTTTGGGGGTGACTTCACAGATGATTGGAGGGTCTGCTCCCCACCTTCCCTGACAGGCCTCCCTCCTGTGTTCAGAGGGAAGTCCTTTAGGGGATTTTAGGCCATGGAAGTAAAGTACACCTATGCACAGTGGCTACTTGTGAGAGTTTATCCTAAATGAGTGGCTGTGCACTTAGCACACTTGGATGAGCATGTGACACCATTGAAAGTGATTGGCCCTCAGTAAACAAAACCATTTACAGTTTCCAACAGCTTCTCAAGCATTAGGTGTTGATGGAGACACTTCAGTAATGCGTAGTAGGAAAGGGTGGTTGTAACAAAACTGTGTGGTGTTGTTACCAGGTGCTTAAGAGATCTCATTGTCCTCTCCCTCTGGAAATGTGGTGAGCAGTTATCAGAAAAATGATTTGTCTGAAGTCATGCAGCCAGAAATAACAAACTTAGATCTTCAGAACATGAAGCCAGTGCTCTGACCCATCCCAAGATAGGTGTTACTCCCAGGGCTCAGTGAGGCTGTGTTTGCCGACTCTGTCCTGTCACTGAGCATTGAAGCCCATGGGCAATGTGGATTTAATCCACATGTTGTATAGCATCCCTGGAAGATACAGAGGTGTTTTGTTCTTGTTACTTTGTTTTATTTTAAGAATCTCACCATGTAGTACAGGTTGGCCTCAAACTGGCAATCTTCCTGCCTCTGACTAAGTGCTGGAATTACCCCATCTGGCATGAAAAGCCAGTTTTTCTGTGAAAAGAAGAGCCTTGCCCATACCAACACCAGTTGATAGTTCACTTGAGTATGGCTTCTCAAGGTTTTGTTAGAATGAAAAGATACTCGGATTATCTTTTTTTTTTTCCTTTTTGCCAGTCCTGTGGCTTGAACTCAGGACTTGGGCACTGTCCCTGAGCTTCTCTTGCTCAAGGCTAGTGCTCTACCACTTGAGCCACAGCACCACTTCCAGCTTTTTCTGCTTATGTGGTACTGAAGAATTAATTGGACCCAAGGCTTCATGCATGCTAGGCAAGTACTCTACCACCAAGCCACATTCCCAGCCCCCCAATTACCTTTTCATATACTGTATTTATACCTATAGCTTTCCTCATCTTTTCAAAGATACTTTAAATTATGGAATTGTAGAATTGAAAAAGGTCTTAGAAGTCATTTAATCTAACTTGCTGTCCTGTGTAAAAGTCCCCTTGAGTATTTCCACCCAACTCATTCATGACCAACTAGAATCACTAGAAAGTTCCTTATTGAAGATCAAGATCAGCGTTTTCGTAGCTGCTGTATCCTTGCCCCCATAAAGCTGCCCTGAATCAATTAAACCCTTCTTTTCAAGTTTTTGATGCAGCTAGCATGGTTCCCAAAGTTTTTCTTCCCAGTCCCCTGGGCCATCCTGAATGTGACATGGTTTTTACTTCTCTCCTGTTCGCTGCACCACAATATGTTCCAGTTAGGTGAACCTCCCTCCCCGCCCCCATGTGGGGGTTTGTCCCTACAGAACAAGGATCTGGACTGCCTTTTGGTGCGTCCTGGGAAACACTCCTGGATGGCATGGGCACTGTACCACATGGGAAGCAAATGCGGGCATTTTCAGTTTGCTCTCGGCTAAAATGTCTAGTGAAGTGTCCTTTTACTTTTTTACTTATTTTTTTGCCAGTGCTGGGGCTTGAACTCAGGGCACTGTCCCTAAGTTTTACTCGAAGCAAGCTCTCTACCACTTGAGCCACAGTGCCACTTCCGGCTTTTTCTGTGTATGTGGTACTAAGGAATCAAACCCAGGGCCTCATGCATGCTAGGCAAGCATGCTACCATTGAGCCACATTCCCAGTCTGGGTGTCCTTTTAATAGAAGCTAGTGCTACTCTAGGTATTCGTCAACCATGTATTTTTATGGTTGCTTTCTTATATGTGAATGTAAGATATTAGGTGTCTCCCTGGTAGATATCACCATTAAAAAAAAAAGTCACCCAATCCCTCTGTGGTCATCAGAGAAGCCAGCAGCAGGGTGGGTAGCACCAGGCTGCTCTGCTTCTGATGGACTCAGGATTCCTGGGCTTACATGAAATAGTGCTGGGGCAAGAACCTCACCAGGCACAGGCTAGGCAAGTTTATGCCTCCTGGAGACTGCAGGACTTTAGTGAGTTAGCTCCCTCCAGCCACCCTGCCTGAGTTACCCTGCTCAACCTTCTTCCATGCTTGTGCTGAGCAGAAGGCTCATTGGTCTCCTTGGACTTGTTTTTACAGCAGAGGAAGGTACAGAGGAAGAAGAAGAGAAGATGCAGAATGGGAAAGACAGAGGTAAAGGGAGCTCAGCAGGTCCTGTAGTTTGAATGGGAGCCCAAGCTATCGATTGGTAGATGCCATAATCCTCCCACTTTGCTTCTTCCCTCCTTCCTACTGCACCTTCCCTGTGCCTGCAGCCCCGGCACTCCCTTCTCCCCGCTCTCTCAGTGGATGCCCAAGGTTTGCCAACCAGTGGTCAAGTCAGCCGATAACACCAACTTCCTGATCTCTTTAGACTGCTTCAGAAAGTAGATACAAGCAAAACATTTCCCCTGACCTCAAGGAGTTAATCATCTAGTTAGAAAAGCAAAACTAAGATATGTAAAATAAGCGACAGCAGAAAAAGTTGATCATACTTTAAATGTATAATAATAAGGGTTTCCAGAAAGAAGGGATTATCCAGGGTAGAATAGCCAAGTGGTTTTGTTACTTCCTGGGAGCTAAAGACAAGAAAGAACTGTGTGCAGGAGATACACACTTGTTGTATGGGAGGAGGGCTGTGCTAAATGATTTTCATGTCTGATCTCACTTAATCCTTAACAGCACTGTGAGCTGTGCGTACCACATTTTAGTCATGAAGACGTCGGTTCTGTGGGACTTCATGGAGTTCCTGAATGACAGTGGCTGGGCTTGAATTGGGTTTGTCTGATTCCTGACTTCATGCCCTTGATCTCTGTCCTTTGGTGTTGTGCTGAACAGATAACAGAATTCTCTTAGGATATTTGAGAGTCATCTGTAGTTTTGATCATATATTAGCATATCCGCTGCTGGATTCCTCCAGTACATAATGCCCGAGGCAGAGCTTTCAGTCTGTTGTTGGTGTTGTTTTCCCAATGCCTGTCACTTAGTACGATGTCAGTCAGTGAACCTGTCTAAGGACACGAAGAGTGATAAGAAATGGAGAGGCCTCAGGAGGGAGAGGGACCTACGGGCCCTGAAACACGGCCTTCTCCTCTGGCTTCCCCACCCCAGCAGGGGGTGGAAATGTAGACAGAGCTCACAAGTGTGGATAACTGGATTGGTAATGAGTGGCAGACCCTGGGTCTACCCCAAGGCATGTCCGACTCCATGCCCCATGCAGAATGAGTCGGCTAGGTGAAATGTGTATATCTGCGGTGAAAAGCAGTGGAGGGGAAGGAAGGAAGGGGGGTGGGCAAGCCTGGTAGTGGCGCTGAAGCATTCTTTGCCCATCTAGGCTGGTGTGGATAAAAGAGGGAGGTCTCGGAGTCTCAGGGAAGGAATTGATCAGTGAGGAGAGGACAAACCTCCTGCAGATGCAGAAACGATCTAGTGAGCAGTGAGCCAGGGCGAAGTGGAAGCAATGGACAGCAGCTGGTTGAGCATGGCAATGGCACACCACCCCCACAGCAGGCGCCAGAAGTAGAAAAAGTGGTTCAGTCTCGAGGAAGGTAGAGACCACTGATGCTCTGGGCAGGTAGGAAGGCCATGGGGCAAGTAGGGTCAGGAGACTCTCACAGATAGATGTCCACTTCTGTAAATAGCATGCCCCAAACACACACCCCAGCGCGCGCACACTGACCAAATCCCAGCATTCCTGTGGAATGTCCTTGGCTGAGGGCAAAACAGCTGCTGGGCTGGCCTCCCCTCCCACATGCCCTTCCTGGCCCAGTAGCTTCTCCTCTGCCTCTTCTCAGCTTCCCCAAAACAAACCCAGGACTCTGCCCCAGCCTCCCAGGTCTTGCCCAGACCATGAACCATGGCTCTCAGTGCTGGTTCAAGTCTGAATGTGGACTGCATCTCCTGAAGAACTGGGATGGGTTCCTTTGGCCACACAGATCTCTGGCCCAGAGACTTTCTGTCTATGCACCTGACTTGCCCTGTCAACATCTTTTCTATCTTGCTGCTTGCCCTTGGCCTCCGCTCACTCTTGTCCAGAGCTTCTGTGTGTTTCTGTGAAGCCTTTAAGGGACTCCATACATTTCAGTTTCTGTGGCTTTGGGTTGTCATTCCTGAAGGCAAGAGTGTAAGAGCTAGCTGTGGTGAGAAATAATTAAAAAAAGAAAAGTTTGATTCTCAGTATAGCCTTGGTCCTGTAGTACAGTATAGCTCTTAGTGCGGATGTCCTTATGGGACCAGGTGTTTCTGGGGTGGCCTTCTGGCCCTCTGCCATGATGTAGGCAAGAGTGTACTGTGCACAGACCTAGCATTGACTGTAGTCACTGGGCATGCGTTCAAGATCAGAAACTGCCAACCCTTCATTGGGGTTAGACTCGTGCTCTCCTAATACAAACAACGTGGTCAGCTTTTGTCCCATGTACATGGTCTGCTCAACACAAAAGCCATGAGCCCAAAGGTCACCGACCAAACTAGAACTCCCATCCATGTCCCCCGCAGCTCCCACTCTGCATGTGCTACTGTGACTCTTGCTCGCTAATCCCAAATATTGCTGCTGCATTGGGGTACCCTTCTTACTGTGCATCTGCCCAACCTCTCACCCCAGGTGTAAACAAGACCACACAGATAAGGCCTGGACCCCCCCCCATATTCCCCATTCTGCCTAAGCACCTTAAGACATCTCAGCTGCTCCAGTATCTCATTCTATGCTGCTGTGTCCTTCAGAATCTCTCCAGAATTGCCTTCCCGGGTCAGGGCTCTAGTCTAGTTTGCACACTGAAGAAACCCTGGTGCATGTCTGGATAGCAGTGGCCCTGGCTTTGGGCACACCCAGGCCCTGAGGGGCCCCGTGTGAGCAGGAGCAGGTCTGGGCATGTCAGAACAGAGGTGTCTATAGGAAGGAAATTCTGCCCAGTCACACGTACTTTTTTCCACGTATTCACTTCCAGAACCAGGAAGCACCTCCCTTGCACAAGCCTCCTTAGATCCGTCCCACTGTTTGCCTTCTCGAAGGCATCCATCCCCTTGGCTGACTTGTGTCAGCTGAGTAGCGGCTGTCTATGACACGACTCACCTGTTACCACACCTGGTCAGGAAAAACGTTGACAAAGGGGAAAGGCAAGTCCAGAAATCTCTGGGCTGGGTGGGTCAGGAAGGCCCCTGGAGAAAATCCTGGGGCTTTGAAGAGCCTGGGTGTGACCTTGCTGTTATTTCTGCCCATGCTGCCACAGGTTAGCAGAGGAGCGGGACACAGGACGCGCGGGTGAGTACCTCGGGGCCTCTACCTTCTGGGACGCCTCCGCTCCCCTTCCCCTTTGTTCAGTCACAGGTCCTGAGCCACAGCTGTCCAAACAAGCTAACTTAAAATTAGGATGCCTGAAAGAGCCTGACTGCGCCTCTCCTCCGCCCCAGCCCTGCCACCAAGCCAGCTTTGCTCTGTTGCCAGGCTGTGACCTGTCTTATACTTCATGTCCATGGGCTGGCCTCAGGCATGGCCTGGCAGCACCAACACTGCTATCTGAGCATGCGGCAGAGGGCCAGCCGAGCGCGGCCACCTCCCTTGTACTGCCGCTGCTGCTCCCGTCCCTCAAGCCACGGACCACCCCATAGCAGAGTCCTCCGCCCTGTCCCCTGCTCAGTCCCTGACCCATAGACATGTCAGGGCTGTGCAGGACTGAACCAACTAGAAAGCAGTCCAACAGTCTGACTGAGCTCCTCTCTTCCCCAAAGAATGGAGGAACCAAAGCACAGCCATCCCCAGTG
This sequence comes from Dipodomys ordii, assembly GCF_000151885.1. Taxonomy (NCBI): domain Eukaryota; kingdom Metazoa; phylum Chordata; class Mammalia; order Rodentia; family Heteromyidae; genus Dipodomys; species Dipodomys ordii. The sequence continues at coordinate 9,480,450 of NW_012267236.1, forward strand.
GCTGAGTCCCATTTTTCCTTCTCTAGACCTCCACTCTGATCCCAGCTCCAAGACATTGCAATCTCTGATGCCCTCAATGGAGGGACACAAGGGCAGCAAGCACTTACTTCTGGGGAAGCCTCCCTTTCAGGGGAGCAGCCATGAGAGGCCTTCTTTCTTGGGTTCTCCCTGCCCTGACGCCCTGACTTCTTAGCTTGAAAAACTAGCCATCATCTTCAGTTCCAGATCTCCAGAAAAGCCAGGGCTGCAGACCCACAGTCCAGAACAGGAACTTCCCAGACCCTGCCATCCAGGAACTGCCTCTGGGCATTCTGACTCTCCTGGCTGCACAGCCCTCTGGGACCATCCTGACCCCCTGCCCTCCCCCACAGCATCAGCCTGCATACTGGTGGGCAGACATGCTTCCAAAGAGCAGCCTCACTGGCAGACTAGGAGAGGGGCTTTTCCCTCCGCTTCTGGGCACATGAAAGACAGGTCCTTTCTGCACGCATCAAGGCCCGGCTGCCCCACCAGCTGGGGAGATCTGGAGCAGACTTGCCTTCCTGCGGAGCCTGCCAGGCCTCTCTATCCCCAGGGCAGAGGGACTGGGTGGAAAGGAGGTGTGTGAGCGCCATCTGGCCTACCCCTCTCTGTGCACATGAGGAAACCAAGGCCCACACCCAGGAGGAGCTCAGTGCCAGAGCTGCAATCGGAGCGGGCCGTCTGCTTTCAGCTCCTGCCCTCTTTGACCCACATCAGGAGTTAGGAGAAATCAACAGGGAGAGTAAGAGAAAACGCAACAATCTGAAAGCCACAGCTCCTTGCAGTCCGAAGGCCTCTTCTGTGATGGCACTAGCTAGAGCTTCCGTCCTGCCCTCTCAGCATGCCTTTCTCCACAGTTCTTCCCAAGAAGCCACCACATCCCAAACCTGCCATCCACAAGCCAGTTCTTTCTTTTTCACAGGAGCCATTTAATGACCCTGTGACATCTCCCATCAGGATAGAGAAGGCCCCTCACCCCAACTTTGAAAGGCTGAGCCCCTCCCTGCAGCTCCGCTGGCTCACAGCTAGTGCCTGTGACTAACCGTGAGTCTGTCCTGCACAGGCCCAGAAGACAGAGGAGCAAGCTGGCACAACCAGACGAAGGGAAGGTCTGCCCCCAGAGGCACATTCCTATCCATCTATCCACTGCACACCTGGACTGGGCTTGCAGGCTGCCAGACGTCACTCCGCAGCCAGAGAGAGGGGAGCCAGGCTGGTGGGAAGTGGGGAGGGACGGCCGAGAGCCACAGCTGGTGGGCCTTCCCCTCCACAGCCCTGCATGTACTAGCTGCTTCCTTCCTCCCCTCAGGGCATGGTTCATCTCTGCATCAGGAATTTACCAGGAGATTCAAAAAAAAAAGAAAAGGAAAAGCACTAACGCTGTGTGTGTTTGTGATCTGATGAATCTCCTGGCACCTGGCCCGCACGTGGCACACTCCCCCTAGTATAGGGGCCCAGGTTTCCTCCTTACCTCTGACCTTTAAAAGCCAACAGGTCGTCGTCTTCGGTCTATGCGAAGAAAGCTGCAGGACCTGCGCAGTTCTATAGACATTCACACCCTGGCCACAGTGCTAAAAATAGCCTCCTTCCTTTCTCACACTGCTGAGGCTTCCGCCCGCCCGGTGAGCCAGCCGGTGCAGTGCGTGCGGGCTGCTGCTCAGACTGCAGCCTGGCCCGGGTGGAGAGCCCAGCTGCGTGCTGACCACAGAGCCGGGCATGGCCACCAGGGGGCGCTGTCCGGGCGATGCTCTCACAGTCCTGCCCTCGGGTTCTGTGCGGCCTGGACACACGTGATCATCAAGTCCAATTCACCGTGATTTTCATTTATTTTCTTCTGCTCCCTGGGCTCCAGGATGTTATTTTTAGTGGAAGAGCTGCTATAAATATTTATAAAGGGCAGTGGCTGGAATGAAGTGAGAGGCCCCTACAGCTGGCTCTGTGGCACCTCTTTCCCCCTTGCCACCCCCTGCAGACCCCAGCCCCCTAGCTTTGAGGTGCCATGGGCTCCACACATGGGTAGAGTCCCATGAGAACCTCCTAAGGGGGCAGTTGGGAAAGAACACCGTGGATACTGACTCCTTCCCTCCACTGGCTCATCCTTATTCCCACCTTGTACAGAGGTCAAGCCCAGAGTTGGTCAGGGCCCAATTCCGCATCCCAGGTATGAGCTGCAGGTACGCAGGGGACACTGCAGCTGTGGGGACAAGGAGAATGGGAGACACGCTGACTTGCTCAGTTGTGACAAGGACGTTTACCCTCAGAAGAAAACCTTGTCCACACGTGATAGGAGCCGGAGGTCTAGCAAGCCAGCAGATACTTGGGATGAGAAAAAACCATGGAGGCAAAAAAGGGACGAAGGCTCTTGGCTTGCTGGAAGGCCGGAGAGGAGCAAGGAAGAGCACAGTGCTACATGGGAAGCTGGCAAGCCCAAGGGGAAGAGTGGGTGTGAGGGTCTGAAAGCCGCTGTGTGGCTGTGTCCCCCATGATCCTACTTGTCCCTGAGCAGCATGGACCAGAGAAACAGTGGAGGTCTGCCGAGATGTGTGTAGTATATAGCAGTGCCCACCCCCATAGCTGTAGAATGCAGCTGCCTGCCACCAGTATAGTGACCAACGTAAGAGCAAATATTCTTGTTCTCTGCCTGCCTCTGGGAGGAATGGCTCGGCCCTCCTGGCCGGTCACTGCTGACGAGCACCAGGGGAGAAGCGAGAGCCACAGAGACGGCCAGTGCCAGCATTTGGACATGATACGTGCCTTCACTTTCTCGGTTATTGTGGACGATTGTTTTCCTGGAGAGCTAGATTGCCCGCTGTTATCTAAGGCCCTGGAGAGTATTTTATGACTTCTTGGCACTTGCCATCAAACCAAAATTCACATCAGAAACCTGAGGCCGGTCCCTTCCCTCTACCTGGAGCATAGGAGGTCATTGTATGGCATACGCTTCTTGTTTGCTCTGTGGCCATTTAGAGCCAACTTGGAGCAAATGATCTTTTGAGGGACACATACTGACAACCTCTGGACCCCAGGGGCATCCAACTGTTCTGCAGCCCCCTGCCCTGCTCGCTGCTGTGTGGTGTCCAGGAAGATCTCTGGAAAGGAGCCACATGCACCCTGAGTATGGAGGCAGAGCCCCCAGGCTTTGGGTTTTTAAGTCCCAGCCATCCTGAGCTTCAATTAGTTCTCACAGTGCTCCCCCCACCCCGCCCCCAATCTGCTGGCTTTGTGCTCTCCCTTGGCGGCTCCTCTCCTGCTCGATTTGCTCCTTGCTCCCAGGTTGGCCAGCTCAGAAAGGTGCAGTTGCCATGGCAATGCCTGGAGCCATCTGAATTCCTGCTGCTGCTCCTGCGAGTGAAGGCTCTTGAAGAGCCCCTTGGTGGGTTCTAAGCCCAGCCTCTGCTCATACTCTAGGGGTTTAGGTGCTTGTTTGGGGCTGGAGTGTGGGAGGTGGGTGGCCTGCCTTTCTTGGAAAGGGATCTATAGCTGCAAACTATACGCACATCGTCCTCAAGCCCCAGCCAGCTTCTCTGTGTGTGGACCAGAAACTAAATGAGCTCCCGACCTGGGCTCTTCAATAATCCACTGTCAGTGGCTCCCAGATGAGCATGCGTTATAGTTCCCTGGAGGGGTCAGGTCGGACCTCCCAAGGTTCTGATTCAGAAGACTTGAGCTGAAGCCAGGGAATTGGCAGCTCTAACCAGCACCCAGGGGCTCTGGATGCTTTTGGTCTACGTACTGGGAGAACTGCACTGTGTTTTTATGTGGGGGAAATTACATCTGTGCAGGACACCATGGCCATTCAGGCAGGAAAAAGCCAGAATCCATTCTAGATGGCGGGGGGGGGGGGGGGTGGCGGCAAGGAGAGGAATGAAGGAGAGAACGATGGTGCGTTGAATGCCATTTCTTGACTGGGGTCCCTTAAATTTCTTTGAGGTTTCCAACAATCAGTAAACAAAGACCTCAAACATGGCATATGTAGGTGGGGCATGAAGACAAGGCCATTACATTACAGAGACTAGCATCACAGATGCCAGCTGCTAGGCAAGGTCATTCATGAGTCTACACTATCAGTAGTGGGGGCGCTAATGGCCTGCCTGTCTTCTAGAGGGCTAAGAGGTGAGGGTATTGCAGACACTTAACCCCCTACATGGGCTTTTACTCCAAATGTAACTACCGTATTCCACACTACACAACCTTCAGACTCCACCTCCTGTGGGCACCATTTCTCTGAGAGAACAGTGCTTAAGAAGCTAAGTCCGGGCTACTAGCTTAAGAATGGCAGGTCTGCTGCACACCAGTGGCTCACGCCTGTAATCCTAAGTACTCAGGAAGCTGAGATCTGAGGATCACAGTTCAAAGCCAGCCCGGGCAGAAAAGTCCATGAGACTCATCTCCAATTAACCAGAAAACCAGAAGTGGTGCTGTGGCTCAAGTGGTAGAGCACTGTCCATGACCTGGAAGAGCTCAGGGACAGTGCCCAGGCCCAGAGTTTAAGACCCATGACTGACAAAAACAAAACACCCAAACAGGTCCAGGAGCCAGTGTGTGGAAGCCATTCTCTGCGCAGGGCTCTTAGAGTCCCCTCTGCCTCCAACAAGAGACATCTGGAGTGGGAGCAGGTTGCAAAAGGAATGGGCACCAAGTTGGTTGACCAGTTCTAGAAGGAAGTATTCATTTTGCTGTTCTGCAAAGGCTGGATGGGGGGGGGGGGCAGTGCCTTCATTTTAAAATACACAGCGGCTATGAGAAAAAGGCTTGCCAGGAACCAGGCGGCCCTTGAAAGAGGTCCACACCAGCCTCAGTTCTGAAGTGATGGAGCCTGTTGCTGCTACAGATAGAGGCCGGTCTGTCGTCCATTCAAGCAGATACTTAGCACTATAAACCAGGCCCCAAGGCCCGAGGTTAAGGTTGAAGTCCAGCCTGAGTTGATAACTGCAAGTGAGGCGTGGGCTTGGTGAAGCCGACTACCCTTGACCCAGGCCCAGGTCACTCCAAGGAAAAGAAAGACATGGTGGTCACTATTCAATCTGCTCTAGTCTTTGGGCAGAGTGGAAGAAGAGGGCATAGGCAGGCCATGAGGGTGTGAGTCATGGTTAACAGACTTTATCCACCCCCCCCCATGTAGATGTCTCCTAATTAATAAAGAGCTAATTATCATTCCTAATCAACTATAGACAAAATCCACTTCAGAGAGTGCTGAACTGGATAGCGTACAGGTAGCCCCTGTCCCAGCATTGGCCTCCAGCCAACACTGTTCCCAAAGTTTGTAGGCTAAGCCTGCAAGAGAATGGCAGTCAGGTGCGCCTGTCTAGTATTGTTGGGAGCCCAGTGACTGCAGTGCACGTGTGTAGATATGTACACACAGGTAGATGCGAACACCATTTTAGAGCTCTCTGCCTCAAACAACTGGGGCTGCGGTCTCTCAGTTTTCCATGAAGAACAAAGCTTTGTGCTCAGCCCCTGAGCTGAGCCTGGGCATCCACCTGTCAGGCCGAAAGGTCACTTGTCTGTGTGGGCCTCTCATTCAGATACCTCTTGTAGGCCACACCAAGTCCTCCTCGGTGGCCTGGTCTCAAGGTCTTCATCAATCTCTTCCTCCCCACCAGGCAGTTATCTATCAGGTGTTGTCTCCTAACAGTTGGCCTAGGTTTGCAGCCACTCAGTTCCCTCTACTGGGTGTGTGGGAGCTTGTTTTGCTTCCTGGCCAGAGCTGTGCCAGGATACCAGCCCCTCATTGGCCCCTGGCCCTCCTAGTGCTGCCTCTTGCTCCCCCCAGGGGCATGGTCTTTTTTTTTAACCAGGGAACATGCCTCCTGTTGCTGGGAAGGATGGCCTGTGGCCAGGAGGCTGGGTGTCAGTAGCAGCTCCGGGCACTGAACAGTGGGGTGTGGGCCCTGGCTGCGAGGATGCCACACCCTCCTGTGTGGCGCTGTCAGCCGGGTGGTGTGGCCTACTTTCCTCATTGCCTAGACAACCATCTTGGGTTCTCCCTTCACAGCCATGCCCAAGTTGGGATCCCAGAGGAGAACCAAGGATCCAGGACAGCCTGGGGGCTGTTGGACACGTGGGAGGGGCAGGTGTGCAAGCCGGGGAAGGCCAATGGGAGAGCCAGGCCAGCCCAGGTAGCCAGGTCCACTCCCATCATGCATCGGGGGCTTATGGTAATTGCTGTCTTTGTCCTGTGAGCACCACAGATTGTCAGCCCTGAATGTGAACTTGATTATGATATCCAGGCTTGGCCTTCTTCCAGAAAAGCTCCTCTCTCTACCTCTGAGGCCCTGGCTGCCGCCTCTGCCCAGCGGCTCCTACCTGCGCTCTCCACCGCCCAGCTCAGCTCACTTGCTCCCTGCGCCTCCGAGGGGCTGATGGGATTTCTTGGGGCTGCGAGAGGTTCAAGGGGGCCGCTTATCTTCCTGCCTTCAGCGCACGGCAGAGTCAAAGGAATGAGATTGGGGTCACTGGGAGGCCTCTGGATCTAAACTCTGGCAGGGTGGGGTGTAAAGCTGGTAGAGTGGGGAGGGCCTTTGTTTAACATTTCTGTTTGCTGAGGCCCCTGTGCTGGCCCACCCACGGCCCCGCCTGCCCACTCCCTGGGCTGACTTAGCTTGGGTCTGGCTTCGCCATAGCCCTAGACAAGGTCACTCCTGGGCTGCACTGTACACAGCAAACCCCTCAGAGCGGACCCTCCCGCTTCCCACGCCCTCACACACCCTGCACAGGAACTCCGCTCCCACACCGACCAGCGCCAAGCCCCAGGCCTGGAGACCACTGCCCAGGCATCCAGAGAGGCCTGGGGACCACGGAACTTCCTGAAGGAGCATGGAGGAGCTTTGAAGCCATCCAGAGGGGAGAGGTTTAGCTCGGGGTTGGAGTGCTTGCCTAACGTCCTCTACAGCATAGGTTTGACCCCAGCACATCTAGGAGGAAGAAACACTAGGATAGCAACAAGGGGAATCAGAGGGTAGTTCCGAAATGCTGGCCAACATCACTGGCCACTCAGTCCAAGAGGGGCTCTGTTCTGAAAGGGACGGAGCAGCATGCGTTTACCTGCCGCCGAGGCACCCTGTGCTCCCACATGCTAGCTTAATGCCACCAGCTTATGGATCCCTAGCGAAACAAGGCTCAGAGAGGTCAAGCGCCTTGCCTGAGATCACACAGAAAATAACAAGCTCCATGACCTCAGTTAAGTTGCCAAGAAAGTTCACGGAAATTCCAAGTTCAGGGGATGAGGTGCATTGAGATGGCTTAGTGGAGGAAGGGCAGCGCTGTCAGGCCTCACAGGAGCCTGGATTGCCCACCTCAAAAGCCACAGAGGAAACTGCGTGACTCACACCTGGAACCCCAAAGCCTGGCGCCAAAGCAGCAGGATGGCAAGTTCAAGGCCAGCCTGGGATACGTAGTAGTAAGACTTTGTTTGTGAAAAATGATATTTTTTTTTTTTTGGTCAGTCTTGGGGCTTGAACTCTGGGCCTGGGCGCTGTCCCTCAGCTCTTCAGCTCAAGGCTAGCGCTCTACCACTTGAGCCACCAGTGCCACTTCCAGCTTTTTCTGCTTATGTGGTGCTGAGGAATCGAACCCAGGGCCTCATGCGTGCAAGGCAAGCACTCTACCACTTAGGAACCTTCCCAGCCCCCCAAAAATGGTTTTTTTTAATGAAGGTCTTGAGTTTGAACTCAGGGCCTAGATCTGAGTGCTATACCTGTGCTTAGCTCCTGAGCCACAGCTTCGCTTGTGGCTTTGTTTTGTTTGTTTGTTTGGGTTTTTTTGGTGTTGGCTAATTGGAGCTGAGTCTCATGGACTTACCAGCCTAGGCTGGCTTTGACCTGAGATCCTCAGATCTCAGCCTTCTGAGTTGCTTAGGATTGCAGGTGTAAGCCACAATTGTCTAGCTTGCTGGAAACTTTTTTTTTTTTTTTTTTGGCCAGTCTTGGGCACTGTCCATGAGCTTTTTGCTCAAGGCTAGCACTCTACCACTTAAGCCACACAGCACCACTTCTGGCTCTTTCTGTGTATGTGGTAGTGATGAAGCGAACCCAGGGCTTCATGCATGCTAGCCAAGCACTCTCCTGTTGAACCATACCCCCAACTGATAACACTTTTTACGTCTCAGAACAACCAAGATTTTGTCTCACTTCCTAACCACCTCCCTTTCTGTGCTTCCCAGGCCGCAGCCCCAGCATGCATCTGCCTCAGAGACCAAGCCAGCGAGGAGCGGAGGTAGTAACAGGCTGGGTGCACCCGCGTGGCACTTACTGGTGCTAGCTCTGTTCTGGCTTGATTGAGTCCCCACAGCCAGGTTAACACAGTCATCCCCTGTGGCTGGATGAGGCAACTCAAACAAGGGAAGTGGCCCAGAACTTGAAGGCAGACAGGCTCTCCCCAGAGGCGTCCCCTGATCCCTGGGAGGCACGGCCTTGCGGATGGCAGTTTCCATTGCAGTTACAGAACACAAGGACAGGCTAGCTTATAAAGGAAAGAAGCTATTCCGAAGACCAGAAGTTCGGTACCAGGCAGCCACAGCTGGCCAGGGCTGGGTGCTGTGCCAACATGCTGAAAAGCAGAGCAAGCAGGCATGGGCTAGAGCAGAGCATACGGGGCAGCGGCCTTGCTTTCTAACAACCAGTCATGCTGTAGCTAATCCAGTCCTCAGAGAACTGCATTAATCCCTCTTAGAAATCTAATCACCTCTTAAAGGGCCCACCACCCATGAACATGGTTACACTGGGGACCAAATGGCAACATGACAAACCATATTCAAACCATAGCATGCCTCCGTGGTGGCAGAGCAGGGTCTCTGGGCCTGGCTGCAGCCTTAGTTGCTTCCACTATTGACATATTTTAACCATCTTCCCCCATGCAGGAACAGAAGAGGTGAAGGTTGTTGGCTTCTGGTTAAACTAGTTTGTTTGTTTGTTGTTGGGGTTTTTTGGTGGTGGTGGTACTGGGATTTGAACACAAAGCCTTGTACTTGCTACTAGGCCGACGTAATAGCGTTTGAGTCACATCCTTAGTCAGGCACACTGCATCAGGAAAGCCGCAGACTGATACTCCCATCTGGGATTTTCCAGCCTGGCTTTGCAGGGCAGGGTCTCCTAGGGGCTGGGGAGTTGCGGGGAGCCCTAATCCTCTGAGGGAGTAGACTTATGTGGCTCCGCTGACCTCCTCACGACAGGCCTGGCCCAGCCTTGGTCCCACTGGGTCTGTGACATTCCCACAGCCACTTAGGGTTAGGGGAAGTCAGAGAGTCATAGAACTTGACAGCTCAGGAAAGCAGCCAAGGCAGCAGATGGGCCCGGGCCACCGGGGAGGGGTTGGGCAAGCCACCGCAGGGCATGCTGGTCCTGTCGTGGCGTGTGTGGGAGTAGCTGGTCCGGCTGCTGGTGATCATACTGACTGTTGGGGCCAGGTGTCTGAGGACGGGCCTCCTGCGGGTGGCCTCCTCTGTATCCCGGCTTCGGGCTACGTCAGCCTTCATCCTGTCTCCTGCCTGCTCACCTCCAAAGCATCGTCACCAGCCGGCAACAGTGGCGCCTCTGGCGACCAGGCTTTCCCCACCACCAAACAGTGACGGATGTCACACGTCACGTATCCCATCTCATCCTGCGTGGAATGTTCCAAATCAATCCAGCCAGGAAACACCCCTCCCCCCTCCCTTCTTTTTGTGTTGGGGCTTAAACTCAGGGTCTGGCACCAATCCTGAGCTTTTGTCTCAAGGATGACACTCTTCCACTTGAACCATAGCTCCATTTGTGGCTTTCAGATGGTTAGTTGAAGATAAGTCTCAGTCTCCTGCCTGGGCTGGCTCTGAACCACCATCCTCAGATCTCGGCCTCCTGAGTAGCTAGGATTCCAAGTGTGAGCTGTCTCTGCTTTGTGTTGGTTCCCTGCAACATTAGATAAACAGACTTCCTAGTTTCTGTCCATCTCTGAGCACCAGGTTCTGCAGGACCAGTATGTACCCTGCAAAGTAAGGCTTGCTAATTACCAAACACCAGCACCTAGAAGCGCCGAGGAAGAAAAGCCCAGGCCACGATCAAGTGGCTTTCCATTTGTTCTTAGGTCCATCCACTTGTTTCTTCACATAGCTTTTTCTTTCTTTCTTTTTTCCTTTTGATGGTACTGGGGTTTGAACTCAGGGTCTCAAGCTTGCTCAACTGGCACTCTACCACTTGAACCATGCCTCCACTTGTTTGCTTGTTATTTTGAAGAGTCTAAAGAACTTTTCTGCCCAGGCTGGCTTTGAATGTGATCCGCCAGATCTCAGCTTTCTGAGTACCTAGGATTACAGGCATGAGCCACTGGCTGGTGTTAGCATTGATAAATGAGGGGTTAGAGAAAGTTGTAGTTGATGTCTTCCTCCACAGCAGTGCCCAGTGGAGAAGCCAGAGACTACTTAACTCATCCTTGGAACTGTGATCATAACACTATATATTTCCATCTTTGAATAGTAAAAAAAAATCTTCTTTGCTATATTTTTATCATATAAAGTATGTAGGGGAGAAAGAACCCAACTGTAAATGAATAAGACATAAACAAAATAGGAAACAGCGTAGCCATGTTGTGTCATTACATGAACTCACTTCCTGTCCATGGCACTAAGAGTTCCAGAGAGTTCTTTCACTCTTTCCTCCTTTTTTTTTTTTTTTTAATTTGGGTCCGGTCGTGGGGCCTGAACTCTGGGCCTGGGCGCTATCCCTCAGCTCTTCAGCTCAAGGCTAGCACTCTTCCACTTGAGCCACAATACCACTTTCTGTCTTTTTCTTTCTTTTTGCTTATGTGGTGCTGAGGAATCGAACCCAGGGCCTCATGCATGCAAGGTAAGCACTCTACCACTGAGCCACCTTCCCAGCCCCTCCTGCTTTTTTTTTCTCCAGTTATAGGGCTTGAACTCAGGGCCTGGGTGCTGTCTCTGAACTTTTGCTCAAGGCTAGCACTCTACCACTTGAGCTGCAGTGCCATTTCTGGCATCTTCTGTGTATGTGGTACTGAGGAATCGAACCCAGGGCTTCATGCATGCTAGACAAGCACTCTACCACTAAGCCACCTTCCCAGCCCTTTCCTGTTTTTCTTATATAACCTTAAATATGCTTGTTCAGCACTGTTAGTGTCTTTATTTACTTTGTGTGTGTGTGTGTGTGTGTGTGTGTGTGTGAACTCCCTCCTGAGTTAACCCTCACTGCTCCAGCTCTTGCCTTTGGCGCTGTGCTGTCCCGCTGGTCTGCGCCGGGTCTGAGTCCCTTTCAGTCTAGAGGCTATGGTGTCAGTGGGCCTCAGCTGTTCTCAGTGAAGCCCCTCGAGCTGAAGCTCTGTAAATGGCTTTAGCAAGTTGATTTTCCAAAGGGCCAATCTTATTTTGAGCCAGTGTATCAAAACAAAATCAACCACAACACATACAAAGCAAATATAAATAGCTATAGATCTGCTGTAAAATTATGAGGACACAGCATGATGCTGGGGGGGGAACTCAGGACCCCAACCCCCCTTTTCTGGGGAGAAGGATAGGGTTCTAGTTCCATTTCCCCAGTGGAAAGAGTGAAGGACTAGCAGCACCAGCCACAGGGCCTGGCCTTGGTGGCTTGGATGGCCCTAGGCTGGCGCCTGAGATGCCGTGGATCAGGCTTAGGGAGGCCTAACGCAAAGGTACTGCTGATGGCTTCCCTTGCTGTCTCCTGATCGCACCCTAGGCAGACGCAGGGCCTTGGGTTTGCAGGGCTGGCTCTCTTCCACGTGAGTCACATCTCCAGTGCTGTCTTTTGCTAGTGAGAAGATGGAGTCTTAAAGACTTTTCTTTCTGGGCTGGCTTTGAACCACAGTCCTAAGTAGCAAGGGATTATAAGCCATTAGCACCAGGCTGCATTTTCCTTTTATTTGACGGGACTGGGGGGGAGGGCGGGGGTCAAAGTTGTATTTTATTTGGCCTGGAAGGGTTTTAAAAGAAAGTATGCCAGCTTCGAACATTGAAATATTGGAAGAGTTCACAGCAAAATCCAGATTTAGGATTCCCCCCACCCCCCTGGAAAAAAGTTAGATCAGCTGGCTCTGCTCTTCCCACAATCCCCTGCAGCCCCAAGTCTACCTGAGACCTTCAGATGCCACCTCTCTCCTCCACAGTGTGTCTTAGAGTAGCTCATGGGCCCTACCAGAGAACCTCACCCCCACCCTGACCACCCTGGCCCAGCCCACAGGTGGCCGTCCTGGGTGGTGGGAGAATTCAGCTGAGACAAGTGGGCTGGTAGGAAGCAAGCATACACCCACAAGTCTCCACCTTTCCTGGGCTACTGCTGGACAGGGCCACTGAGGGCCTCTCTGCCGAGTCCCAGGTTCCCTTCCAGCACTTCAGCCCCCAGCAGTCACCCATGCCAGACTGGGAAACTCCAGCGTCAAACAGCCCCACACCCTCTCGACACACAGACTGGGCTGTTTCACTCAATATAAAATTTGCATAGGTCAATGCAGAAGTTTCTGGAAGACATGCCTCTGGGCCAGCCCCGCAGTGGTAGTGGGCCTGAATGCCTGTTCAGGGTGGCCCTGAGCTGGAAGCCAGGAAGGAGCAGTGGCTTTATAGCAGGGGGAGTGGGGGGAAGGGACACCAGTGTGGTCATACAAGTTAGCAGGCCACCAGCCCAGGCTGTCATTTGCTTGAAATCCCTCGCTTGAGCCTTCCTGCTTCATACCTGGCTAACACTCCTTGCAGACCCATGGAGCCTAGAACTTCCAGCACCAGCTTTTCCAGTCTTCTGAAGGCGGCACCTTCAGATTTCTTTGTAACGTGGAATCCTATATTCTCCATGCTGCTCAGTGACTTAAGATGAGTGCTCAAGCCCCAAAATAACTCACTAAATACACATGTGTGCTGCGTGCACATGGCTCAGTTGCCTGCAATCTTAGCTACTCAGGAGGCTGAGATGTGAGGATCATGGTTCAAAGCCAGCCCAGGCAGGAAAGTTCATGAGATTCTTATCTCCAATTAACCACCAAAGAGCCAGAAATAGAGCGATGGCTCAAAGTGGTAGAGCACTAGCCTTGAGCACAAAAGCTCAGGGATAATGCCCAGGTTCAAGTTCCAGGACCAGCATTAAAAAACAAAACAAAAAACCTTAGTTCCATTACCAGCACCCAAAAAAGATAGCTGATGGGTGGACAGATAGATAGAGTTGTGGGTTCTGTGGATGGACGGATAGATAGAGTTGTGGGTGCTGTGGATGGACGGATAGATAGAGTTGTGGGTGCTGTGGATGGACGGATAGATAGAGTTGTGGGTGCTGTGGATGGACGGATAGATAGAGTTGTGGGTGCTGTGGATGGACGGATAGATAGAGTTGTGGGTTCTGTGGATGGACGGATAGATAGAGTTGTTGGTTCTGCAGGGCACCTGCAGTTGTGCCCTGTACCTGCCCCACCTCAGCTCAGCTCCTCGCCCTCTGGCTCCCTGGCTGTGGATGTGACCTGTGGCTCCTGGGGATATTTGGATGTGTAGCAACATTGGTCCCCAAGTCATCTGGTCCTGCTGCTCCTCAGGCTGGCACGGATTCCCCCATGACCTCCCCAGCCTCTATTTCCCTGGCTAATCATGAGGTTCATGGAAAAACATGGGCTCCAGGGAAGACATGCCTGCATTTGAATCCTGACACTGCTCCTTTCCAGGGTCACTTCAGTGCTGGACACGGGTGGCTCACATATGTAATCTTAGCTACTCAGGAGGCTGAGACCTTAGGATCACGGTTCGAAGCCAGCCTAGGCAGGAAAGTCTGTGAGACTCTTATCTCCAAGAAACTACTCAGAAAAAGCTGGAAGTGGCACTGTGGCTCAAGTGGAAGAGCGCTAGCCCTGAGCAAAAGAAACTCAAAGACAGTCCCCAGGACCAGAGTTCAAGCCCCAGGACCAGGGGGAAAAAAAAAAAAAAAGCCCGATGCTAGCCAATCAGAAGTCAGCATTTCTGAAGCCCTACCCTTTTTATGAATGGCAAATTACATTCCTCCACAGTAGGGGAAGTGGGGGAGGGGAAGAGGCTAGGAGAGGAGTTCTTATTTTCTAGAGCACCTACTACAGTCGCACGTCCCATGTCTCTGATGGGAAGGGCAGCCTCCTCACAAAGGCCTAAGGCGCCGGCTTTTATCCTAGGAATGTCCTAATATTAACTTTACACAAGGATAATATCCCTTTAGGGCCTAATTCCACTCACGTGCTCTGCTTCTCTTGTTTATGATAAGGAAGGGAGGGAGGCAGGGAAGGAAAGAAGAAAGCAAGCAGGCTGGGCACCAGCGGCTCATATTTATAATTCTAGCTACTCAGAAGGCTGAGTCTGAAGATCGTAATGGGCAGGAAGGTCTGTGAGACTCTCATTTTCAGTTAACCAGCAAAAGGCAGGAGGTGGAGCTGTGACTCAGTGGTAGCACTCTGGGCTTGAGCAGAAAGCCAAGAGACAGAGCCCAGAGGTTGAGTTCAAGCCCCAGTTACCAGCACAAGGAAGGAGGGAAGGAAGGGAGAGAAAATTAGGGGGAGAGGGGGTCAGTAATGTAGGACAGAAAGGCTGAGGTATGCTATCTCTTACACACCTACACTAGCCCTGTAGAGCCGACGGACACCCCAGAACCTAAAACAGCTCCTGAAGTCCCAATCCCTGGATCCCTGCGGCTTGGGTTGGGGGTCCATTGAGGCAGGCACTGAGAAGTACGGGGGTTACCCTTTCCTTGACTCTTCTGATGTACCCCAACAGCTGACCTGTGACCCCTCTAGTTCTGTGCCCTCAGGAACGTGGGTTCAGTGGCCCCGGACCTTTCCCCCACTTCCGGGGCTCCTTTCCCCTCTGACCTGCTCCCTGCCCTCTTCCTGGCTCCGGTCTCCCAGGGCTCTTGTCCCTAATCATAGAATGAGAGGCTTGGCCTCCAGGAGGCCCCGCGTGTCTGGGGGCAGGCAGGTTCCCCAGCTTCTCCTTGGGCTGCCTGGCAAGGGGCGGAGGGAGGAGGTTGCAGGAGATGAGGCAAGGGTGGGCTGGCTCAGACTTGCCCAGAGCTCAGACCAGCCAGCCGGGCCACGGATGGTCAAGGAGCTGCCCTCCAAGGCACAGAAGAGCCCTGGGAATGCTCACGTGGGCAGAGGGCCGGACACAAGTCTAGTTCCGCTACTGTCCTGTCCAGACCTCTCGGGCCCCAGTGAGCTCATCTTTAAAATGGACGAAACAATTGCTAGCCTGTCTGCCTTCAGATTTGTGATCTAGGGTTAGAAGTCACCCTGTGAGGGGAATCCCTTCGCTCCATCTCCCTGGAAGCCCAGGGCTGGGGTCGGGGCGGTGATGAATCATGGCAGTGAGCGGGTGTGGGGCAGGCTCACTGGTGCCAGGCGCCAGCGCAGGCATCCGGCACTCTACCATGTCCTTCTCCTAGCAACCCTGCGGCCAGACACGACCTCCAGCAGCCATGCTCTGAGCACAGCAGCTGGGGCACGTCCAGCTCACGTGCAAAGCACATCTGCCCGCCCCAGCACCATCCTGGGAGACCCGGCCAGGGAAGGGTAGAAAATGACTTAGCTGGAATGCTGACTCAGTGACCTTGGGAGACTTGCTTAACTTCTCTGGTCTTCTCCACTCTGCTTTGTCTCACACACGACTCTGGCAGTCGTGTGTGTGTGTGTGTGTGTGTGTGTGTGTGTGTGTGTGTGTGTGTGTGTGTGTGAATGCAGACACACACACACACACACAGGTACTGAGACTTGAACTCTGGACCTAGGCGCTATTCCTTAACTTCTTTTTTGTTTGTTAGTCCTCAGGCTTGAACTCAGGGCCAGGGCTCTTTTGCTCAAGGCTAGTGCTCTACCACTTTGAACCACAGCACTACTTCTGGTTTTCTAGAGGTGAATTGGAGATAGGAGTCTCCCAGACTTTTCTGCTTGGGCTGGTTTTGAAGCATGATCCTCAGATCTCAGCCTTCTGCGTAGCTAGGATGACAGGTGGGAGCTATCAGCACCTGGTGCTTTTCTTTCTCTTTCTTTTTTTCCTGCCAGTCCTGGAATTTGAACTCACAGCTTGGATGTTGCCCACAGCTGCCACAGTGCCATTTCTAGTTTTTTCTGAGTAGTTTACTGGAAATAAGAGTTTCGTGAACTTTCTTGCCTGGACTGGCGTTGAACTATGATCCTCAGATCTCAACCTCCTGAGTAGCTAGGACTACAGGCGTGAGTCACTGTCTCCAGCTCTCTGAGTCATTTTTATCACCCCAGGCTTTGTTGAACTAGAAAAGAAACAACAGTACAGAAGAAAGGAAGAGCTGGAGTTGGAATTCTGTCTGGGCCCTACAGTCAGCCCTGGGCTTTTCACTCAGCCCGTAAGTCTCTCTATCGTGGTCATCTCAGAAGAGCACAGAGAAATGGTTACCAAGCTCATGCCTCAGAAAACTAAGGTCAAAGAAGAAAAATGACCTCTAATTTCAAAGAGCAAATTCAAGAGAAAGCCAGAGCCAGGTGCCTGAGGCTGAGATCTGAAGATCACAATTCAAAGTCAGCCTGGGAAGGAAAGTCTGTGAGATTCTTTTGGTGGTGGTGGTGGTGGTCTTGGGGCTTGAACTCAGGACCTGGATTCTGTCCGAGAGCTTTTTTTGCTCAAGGCTAGCACTGTAGCCCTTGGAGCCACAGCTTTACATCTGTTTGTTTGTTTGTTTTGAGTGGTTTATTGGTGATAAGAGTCTCATGGGGACTTTTCTGCCTAGGCTGACTTTGAACGGCAATCCTCAGATCTCAGCCTCCTGAGTAGCAGGAGTATAGGCATGAACCACTGGCGCCTGGCTTCTGTGAGACTCTTACCCCCCTCATGACCTAATGCAGGCTCCAGCCATTGCGACATGAATCTTGGGGGCATCATACATGCCCCTTGCTCCACAGGGGACTGGGGACTTCAGTTACTTACATTTCTCCCACCTGCTGTTCTCTTCTGTGACCGCCTCCCCTTCCCCCCCCCCCCACGTCAGCAGTCCACATTTGGCTGGGTTCCCTTGAAGGCCATTGCATTTCTGCTCTCAGGGTCCCCTGCAAGCAGTCCCTGGGGGCTGCCAGCTGCTGGCCAGAAGCAGCTCCACTTTCTCAGCCCCTGACTGGCTGGATGGCTGGGTATCCTTCCCACAATTGGATCCAGGGCCTCTGGCTGGACACAGGACAGGCCCGTGGCTGCTGCAGAGAACAAGGGAAGCAGATCCAAGGTGCTCGCAGGCCTGTGGGAAGAAGCTCCCAGGGAGGCCTTCCCTTCCCCGATGGGTGGGGCTGCTGGCTGTCCCAGCATACGCATGTGTCCTAGGGAGTAGCTCTCTCCCTCTGTGGCCTAAAGAGGTTGCTAGGTCTCTCAGAGAGTCACATGGTGACATGCAGATGGCCACCAGGCACGGAACTCAGTGTGGCTAACTAGAAGACTGTTTGGGGCTTGAACCGAGGGCTTTGCACTCTCAGTATTTTCCCCCACAAAACTGTTGCTCTGTCACTGGAACCAAACCTCCATTTCCAGAGTTTTCCTGCTTAACTGGAGATAAGACTCTTGGATTCGTCTGCCGGCGCTGGCCTGAAACCACAAGTGTCAGATCTCATCCTCTTGAGCACCTGGGATTACAGTCACCAGCTCCCAGCACCCTGCTTCACTGAAGGATACTTAGGATTTTTTTTTTTAATTCTTTGAAGATCTGTGGGTGGAACCCAGGCCCCCGTGTGAGCTAGGCCATGTCTCCAGCCTGAGTCTCCAGCCCTCACAGCTGGGTATTATTGCTCCTTTATTCCTGGCTCTCTAGGCTTGGGTGGGAGGGGGAGAGAAGCCGGGTGGAAGATGGAGCTGGGCTCCTCTGGGGGATCCTGGCTGTGTCTGCGTCTCAGTGAGGTGCCGAATGACTGGGACTCAGCATCACCATGCGACCTCCTCCATGCCGTCCTCGGCCCTGCACACTCTCCAGAGGGCTGTCTCCTCCCAAGCTTTCCGGGGGAGCTACATGGTGCTGTAGCTCAAGTGGTAGAATGCTAGCCTTGAGCACAGAGAGACTCGGGGACATGCCCAGGCCCTGAGTTCAAGGCCCAGGACTGGCAAAGAAAAAAAAAAAGAGAAAACACACACACACACACACACACACGCATATGGCCTGCAGCAATAAGTGTTGGGTAGGCTGAGGAACAAATCCCTTTCTTCCTCAGCCCCACCGTCTCCATTGGTGCTAAGTCTGCCATCCTCCTTGGCTTTGACTCACCCATCTGGATCTCCTCTGGCTTCCGGTGTCTCCTGTGTCGTCATCTTGGCCTTCTCTCAAGCTTTTCCAGGGTCTCCGGTCTCCACCTTCCCTCCTTCCAAGATTGCCATCTACTTATGACTCAGTGATGAGTCCTGTCCATGGCCAGTTGCTAAGTGTGAAAATAACACCATGAAAGCTGCTGAAATTGTATTAGAAGTGGGTGGGGTAAGGGAAAGTGATGGGCGAAGATGGATTAGGGTGCATCACATACATGGAAATGTCATAGTGAAATGCCTCCATTTTTTGTTCACTAATGTATGTGAATATGTATATATATATATATATATATATATATATATATATATATTTGAGGTTTCA
>NW_012267236.1:9499621-9509217 GCF_000151885.1 Dipodomys ordii
GTGCTAGCCTTGAGCTGAAGAGCTGAGGGACAGCGCCCAGGCCCAGAGTTCAGGCCCCACGACCGGACCCAAAAAAAAAAAAAGTCTCACAGCGGGCTGGGAATGTGGCTTAGTGGTAGCATGCTTGTCTAGCATACATGAAGCCTGGGGTTTGATTCCTCAGCACCATATAAACAGAAAAAGCCAGAAGTGGTTGCTGTGGCTTAAGTGGTAGAGTGTTGGCCTTGAGCAAAAGAAGCTCAGGGACAGTGCCCAGGCCCTGAGTTCAAACCCAGGACTAGCAGGGGAAAAAAAAGTCTCACAGAAGCCAGGCACTGGTGGCCTCGCTACTCAGGAGGCTGAGATCTGAGGATCACAGTTCATAAAGTCCATGAGACTGTCATCTCCAACAAACCACTCAGAAAAAGCCAGAAGTAGAGCTATAACTCAAGTGGTAGAGTGCTAGCCTTGAGCGGAAGAGCTAAGGGACAGCGCCCAGGCACAGAGTCAAGCTCCACAACCGACAAAAAACAAACAAACAAAAATTAAATCAGTAGCTTTTCTATGTACTAATAATGAACAAAATCCAGAATATAATTCCATTCCCAATAGCATCAAAATCAATATGCTAAGGTATTAACTAAGTAAATGAAGTTGAAGAATACCAGCAGATAGAAAGGTCTTCCATGTTCCTGGGTCAAAAAAATTAATATTGTGAAAATGGTCATGCTGCCAAAAACAATGTACAGATTCAGTGCAATCCTATCAAAGTAGGTATCAATCCTTACAGAATTAGGAAAAAAGTCCAAAAATTCCTATGGAGGCATAAAGATCTCAAATAGCAAAGTTAATTCTAAGTAAAAAGAGCTCTACTGGAGGTAGCACAAGACCTGACTTCAAATTATATTGCTGAGCCATAGCAACAAAAACAGCTTGGTACAAGTTGGCACAAAAATAGACCTAAAGCTGGGCACCCATGGCTCACGCCATGTAATCTCAGAAGCCTGAGATCTGAGGATCATCATTTGAAGCCAGCCTGGGCAGGAAAGTCATGAGGTCCTTATCTCTAATTAACAATCACAAAGCCAAAAGTGGAGCTGTGATTCAAGTGGTACTAGCTTTGAGCAAAAAAAGCTCAGGGACAGCTCCCAGGCCCTAAGGTCAAGTCCCAGGACTATAGCACACACACATACACACACACAAGACAACCCACAGAATGAAAAAAAAAAATCGTCATCACCTATTCACAAAAGATTAATATCCAGCTGTGTTCTGGTGGCTCATGCCTATAATCCTAGCTACTCAGGAGACCGAGATCTAAGGATTGCAGTTCAAAACCAGCCTTGGCAAGAAAGTCCAGGAGACTTATCTCTAATCAACCACCAAAAAACCCAGAAGTGGTGTTGTGGCTTAAAGTAGTAGAGCACAAGCCTTTAGCAAAAAGCTCAGGGACAGCACTCAGGCACTGGATTCAAGCCAAAAGAAAAGAAAAACAAAAACTAAAAATAATTTTCCAGCTGGGCACCAGTGGCTCATGCCTGTAATCCTAGCTACTCAGGAGGCTGAGATCTGAGGATCACCGTTGAAAGCCAGCCTGGGCAGGAAGGGTCATGAGATTCTTTTTGGTTTTTTTGGGGTCCAGTTGTGGGGCCTGAACTCTGGGCCTGGGCGCTGTCCCTCAGCTCTTCAGCTCAAGGCTAGCACTCTACCACTTGAGCCACAGCGCCATTTCCGGCTTTTTTCTTTTTTCTTATGTGGTGCTGAGGAATCAAACCCAGGGCCTCAAGCTTGCAAGGCAAGCGCTTTACCACTGAGCCACCTTCCCAGCCCCGGCCATGAAATTCTTATCTCCAATAAAGCACTAGAAAACCAGAAGTAGCTCTGTGGCTCACGCAGTAGAGCACTGGCCTTGAGCTGAAGAACTGAGGGACAGCGCCCAAGCCCAGAGTTCAAGCCCCACAACTGACAAAAAAATTAAAAAAAAATAATTTTCTTGGAAGGCACAATGCTATCTATAAGTTTGGAGATTTAAAAATTGTAAAACAACCTCAAACTTAACCCCAAAAAAGTTACAAATCTGGTTCAAAGTTCTTACCTGGTTCTGAAGTATTTGTAAATAAGTTATTGACAGCTGCCTTCTATTTCTTTTTTTTTCTTTTTCTTTTTTTGTCAGTCCTGGGACTTGAACTCAGGGTCTGGGCACTGTCCCTGAGCTCTTCAGCTCAAAGCTAGTGCTCTACCACTTGAGCCATAGTGCCACTTCCAGTTTTCTGGTGATTTATTGCATATAAGAGTCTCATAAACTTTCCTGCTCAGGTTGGCTTTGAACCACAATCCTCATATCTCAGCCTCCTGAGTAGCTAGGATTACCAGCATGGGCCACCATGATTACCAGCATGGAATATTTTGGATATTTTTCCCATGTCTGATGAATAGTTAGCTAAGGTACCTGCTACCATTAATGTATAGAAGCTTCTTAATTTGATGCAATTCTACTTGTCAATTCTTACACTTACATTCTGAGCTATTGGAGTCCAATTCAGAAAATTGTTGCCTGTACATATATCTTCTAGTGTCTTCCCCTAAGTTTTCTTGTAGTAGCTTCAAAGCTTAAGGTCTTACATTAAGGTCTTTGATCCATTTTGCAATTTTTTTTGTACAATGTGAGAGATAGGGATCTAGTTTCATAATGATGTGGGTTTTTAAATCGCAAAAACAGAAAAAAAGACCAAGTCCAAATCAGACTTTTTGTCTTCATGTGTCTTCAGTATGAGTCTGTCTCTCTGCCTGTCTGTCTCTGTCTGTCTGTCTGTCTGTCTGTCTCTCTCCCTCCCTCTCTCTCTCTCCTTCTCTCATTGGGAATAGAATCCAAGGCCTCAGGCATTTAGGCAAGCATTCTACCCCTGAGCTATACTCCCAGTCACCTCAATTTTTATTTGACTTTCATGACCTTGACACTTTTGAAAGATGTAAGTTGATTCATTTATAAATTGATCTTACTTGGAGTTGTCAGATGCCTCCTCAAGATCAGATTCAAAAGCTGAGTATGGCGGTACATTTATGTAATCTCAGCACTCAGGAGGCTAAAGCAAGAAGATTTTAAGTTTGAGGCTAGTCTGGGTTACAAAATGAGACCTTGTCTCAAAAAAAAAAAAAATACCAGAACATTAAGACTAGCTGGGAACTGGTAGCTTATGTCTGTAGTCCTAACTACTCAGGAGGCTGAGATCTGAGGAATGTAATTCAAAGCCAGCCTGGGCAGGAAAGTCCATGAGATTCTTATCGCTGATTACCAGCAAAAAGCTGGAAATGAAAAAAAAAAGTGGAAGTAGAGCAGTGGCTGAAGTGATAGAGTGCTAGCCTTGAGCAAAAAAGCTAAAAGTCAGTGCCAAGGCCTTGAGTTCAAGCCCCAGTACACCTGTAAACATATATACACCCAAGGACATTATGTACATAATTCTATTCTGGTCTCATTGCATCTTGTTAGGTGGTGTGCCATTTGGATTTGGTCCATTACTGGTAATATTATCTTTGATTTTAGCTACTTAATTAAAATTATGAGCTGTAGCCTGGCACCAGTGTCCTTGCTACTCAGGAACCTGAGATCTGAGGATCATAGTTTGAAGTCAGCCTGGTCCAGATAGTTTGTGAGACTCTTACCTCCAATTACCACCAAAAAGCTGGAAGTAGAACTGTGGCTCAGATGGTAGAGCCCCAGCTTTGAGCAAAAAAGCCAACAATCAGTACCCAGGCCCTCAATTGAAACCCTAGTACTGTCAATGGCACAAACACATTACATACACAAGCACACACACACACACACACACACACACACAATAGCAAAAGTAAAAAAGAACAGTATTTAGAACCCAAGATCTGGGTACTAGGTATGATCATTACTGTTGGGGTTTCATTATCTCTACATATTCTATGGGACAGATGAAGGGGAGCTATGTATCAATGTATATACCCTACCACATGTGTGTACATGTATGCACAAATATTTGTACATTGAATACATAAAAGGTACACATTTTTGTGTGCATGCCAGGACTGGGGATTGAGCTCAGAGCCTCTCACCCCCCCTCAGCTTTCTTGCTCATGGCTGGTGCTCTACCACTTGAACACCTCCAGTCCAGCGTTTTACTGGTTAATTAGACATGGGATCTCAAAGGACTTTTCTGCCTGGGCTGGCTTTGAACTATCATCCTCCAGGTTTCAGTTTCCTGAGAAACTAGGATTACAGGTGTGAGCCACCAGTGCCAGCTAGATACATATTTGTATCCATCCTTACATTTATGTGTGTCTTTATTTTTATTTTTTTGTGGGTCACGGGGCTTGAACTTGGCTTGGGCGCTGTCCCTGCACTCTTCAGCTCAAGGCTAGTGCCCTACCGCTTGAGCCACAGCGCCACTCCCGGTTTTCTAGTGGTTTATTGGAGATAAGAGTGTCAGGGACTTTCCTGCCTGGGCTGGCTTTGAACAGTGATCCTCAGATCTCAGCCTCCTGAGTAGCCAGGATTACAGGTGTGAGCTACCGGCGCCCGGCTTTTATGTGTGTCTTTAGGTACAGTGTGGAAGAGTTTACTGGAATGAGAGGCCAGGCCTGAGGTGTCTGCTGGGGAGGGGGCTGAACCGGCCACTAGAAGTGAAAAGAAAATCCAGTGATAAGGTAAAAATGAGCCTGGTGTTGATGGCTCACCCTTGTAAGCCAAGCTCCTTAGGAGGCTGAGATCTGAGGATCATGGTTAAAAGCCAGCCCAGGCAGGAAAGTCTGTGAGACTCTTATCTGCAATAAACCACCAGGAAACTGAAAGTGGCACTGTGGCTCAAGTGGCAGAGCACTAGCCTTGAGCTGAAGAGCTCAGGGACAGCTCCCAGGCCCTGAGTACAAGCTCCACGACCAACAAAAACAAAAAGGACTGGGGGGGCTAATGGCTTCACAACCTAGGGCCATCTGGGAACTTCTGAAGAAAAGGAAGATAGTAATCTCCCCACTGGGACTCTCAGCTGGGAGAATTTGAACCAAAGCCTGCTGGTCATTATCTTCCAGAGCTGTGTGGAGTTTGTTTAAAGGAGGGAAAGGTGCCAAGGGAGTGGGAAGCAGATGTGGAGGACGGATGGAGGCTGGCGCGGGAGGGAGGTGAGCCCTCCTCTGGAGTGGCATACAGATGCAACCCTGGGTTTGCCTATTCCTCATCCCCAACCCTGACTTCCCAGTTATGTAAACTGGAAAACAACCACGACCTTGTGTGTCATCTAGTGTCGTCTGGGTGTTGTCATCTGCAGTGGAGAGACCAGACTAATTGAATCTCACAGTGCTCCCTGCAAGGAAGGTGGCCCTGTCCCCATTTGTTACCCATGAAGACTCTGCTTTGACAGTGGTCCAAGACGTAGCTTGCTGCTCGGTAGGTTTATACGGAAGGGACAGCAAGATGACAGTGGGCCTCTCCTGGTAGGTTCATGCAGAAGGAACAGTATAAAGACTGAAATCCTGAGTCATTCGTGGTGACCTCACAAGCAGGGTGGTAGATGAGCTAGGCCTGTAGGCCAAGGAGAAGGAAGGCAAAGGTAGCTGGGATGGCTTGAGGAAAGGCTGGGGAGAGGACACAGGTCCACTGAGCGGAGGATAGGAACTGTGTTCCACTGGTAGAGGATGCCAGAGGGACGCGTGGGCAGCCGTAGGTTGGAAGGGTTCTGAGTGCTCACTGTGCTACACATGTCTGTTCTTTGAGACCCATGGAGAATTTACCTCTGAGATTCCTGTCATTGAATGGCGTGGTATGCCACTGACGACCACTGTCCACTGCCAAAGTGCCACCCTCTGGCCCTGTTCCTTAGAGGATGATTCCTCAGTCAGCCAGGGTCCCTGAGTATCTAATGGGCTTTCACCCCTCTGCAGATCTTCAAGACTCCTGACATGACAAGGAAAGAAACAACGAGAGGGGTGGAAATCTATTTAGTATGTTTAATTTCACTTGCACTTTGCTCTGTTTCCTTTTATTGTGGTGAATTGCATATAATACAACACAATACAAAACAAAACCTACTATTTAACCTTTTTTTTTTGGCTGGTCCTGGGGCTTGAACTCAGGGCCTGGGCACTGTCCCTGAGCCTCTTTTGCTCAAGGCTGACACTCTAACCACAAGAGCCACAGCCAAACTTCTGACTTTTTCTGTTTATGTGGTACTGAGGAATCAAACCTAGGGCTTCATGCATGCTAGGCAAACACTCTACCACTAAGCCACATTCCCAGCTCTGTTTTAACCATTTTAAGCATACAATTTAGTGCCATTGGTGCATTCATATCCAGCCACCATCTCCATCATCTCTAGAACTTTTTAAAAAATCTTTCCATACTGAAACTCTGCGTCCAGTGAACATTCACTTCCCTGTGCCCCTCCCCCTCCAGTGCCTGGAAAGTCCATTCTACTTTGTCTCTGTGGCTTCAATTATTCTAGATCAGGGCTGGGAAGGTGGCTCAGTGGTAGAGCGCTTGCCTTGCATGCTCAAGGCCCTGGGTTCAATTCCTCAGCACCACATAAGAAAAAAGAAAAAAGCCGGAAGTGGCGCTTTGGCTCAAGTGGTAGAGCACTAGCCTTTAGCTAAAGAGCTAAGGGACAGCGCCCAGGCCCAGAGTTCAGGCCCCACGACCGGACCCAAAAACAAAACAAAAACAAACAAACAAAAAAAACAATTATTCTAGATCAGTCCTCATGTAAGTAAAATCAGGAAGTATTTGTCCCTTGCGACTGGCTTATTTCACTTAGCATAATAACTTCAAGGTCCATTCATATGGTAGCATGTGTCAGAATTTCCTTCCTTTTCAAGGCTGAGTAGTATTTCGTTGTAAATACTGTATTTCGTTTAACCATTGGTAAACATTCAGGTTGTTTCTACCTTTGGACCATTGTGGATACTGCTGCTATGAACCTTAGTATACAAATATCTGTTAGAGTCTCTGCTTTCAATCCTTTTGGATATATACATCCCCAGCAGCAGAATTGCTGGGTCATGTAATTCTGTTTTAAGTTTTTGTAGTTGTTTTTTTTGTCCATGGTAGGGCATGGAATCAGGGCCCAGAATCAGGGCCTGGGCTCTGTCTCTGAGCTTTTCTGCTCAAGGCTAGCACTCTACCACTTTGAGCCACAGCACCACTTCTGGTTTTTCTGGTAATAATTGGAGATAAGAGTCTTATGGCCGGGCGCTGGTGGCTCACGCCTGTAATCCTAGCTACTCAGGAGGCTGAGATCTGAGGATCACGGTTCAAAGCCAGCCCGGGCAGGAGAGACCGTGGGACTCCTATCTCCAATAAACCACTAGAAAACCGGAAGTGGCGCTGTAGCTCAAGTGGTAGAGCGCTCGCCTTGAGCTGAAGAGCTGAGGGACAGCGCCCAGGCCCAGAGTTCAAGCCCCACGGCCGACCAAAAAAAAAAAAAAAAGAGTCTTATGAACTTTCCTGCCCAGGCTGGCTTCAAACTGTGATCCTCAGATCTCAACCTCCTGAGTAACTAGGATTACAGGCATGAGCTACCAGTGCTTGGCCTCTATTTAAAGTTTTTGGAGGACCATTATACAGTTTTCCAAGAAACTTAATGGTTGTAATTCATTGAGATTTGAAGTTAATTCCACAAGCTAATCTAGTCTGTTTAGGCTGATATTGTCCCTGATATTGTCAGCCAGGAGTCCAGTGAGGCCATAGTGATGTATAGCTGAGCCCAAAGGCTCCAGTCTGAAATGATTCTGGTGTGGAGGGCAGTGGGGAAAATAGCCAGCACTGGGGCCCCTCCACCTGGGGCCAAAGACATCAGAACCTGGGTCTGAACCTGTGCAGTAGCTACATGATTGCTTCTCACTGGACATAAACCCCTTGATACGGGCCTTCTGACCCTGAAAACACAGGGTCAGACTTCTAAGGCTCCCATTGATGTCAATCTAAGTAGCCTTACTGAATAGAAGCTTACATTTGCCCTTCTTCACCCTGAGCATTTCAGGTTAAGAGTAACTAAGGGTTTAGCATACTGACTTGAGAGTCAGCTGAACCTGACTTTGAAACCCTGGTCTTTGCACTTACAACCTGTGTGGTTTGGTTAGTGGGTATTTTGCTTAATTACTTTATGGTGCCGGGAATTGAACATGAGGCTTCTCAATTACTAGGTAAGGGCTCTACCACCCTGTAAGCTCCCAGCCCAAGTCTTGGGTCTCAATGGAGAATGAACACATTCCAACCTACCAGAAGAGGGGATGGTGCCATCTCTGGTGGCTGGCACACGGTTGACAGTGAGTGTCTGCTCCTCTTTGAGGACAGTGTCCTATGGGCCATCGACAAAGGCAGAGGCATCTTATGTCCAAACCAAGCTGGGAGCACCATTTAGAGGGGTTGCAGATGTCCGTTTGGGTGCAGAGCAATGGCACAGGAGGCCTGCGGCTCACATATCCATTGCCCCAGTCCACTGAAGGCCTCCTCGGTCCCCACAGAGACTGAGTCTGTGGAAGTGGCCAGGGGCTGGCATCGGCAGCCACTTCAATGAGGGTGACGTTGAAAACGTCCTGGATAATTAATTGCCTGGGGAGTGTGCCTTGGGATAGGAAGACGGAGGAATGGGTTGTGACAGGCTTCCTGAAGGTAACCCCGTTTTCTTATACAAAAGAGCAGCTCTGCCACCCAGGAATTAGGGGGTTCCTGGAAGCCTCAAAGGGATGAAGATGGGGGGATATGGGGACAATTAGGATGAGCTTCAACTGTGAGGGCTTCAGTGCCCATCTCCAGTGCCCCCCACAGGTGGGTTAGTGGGAGACGGGGTGGGGTGGGGGGGTCCCAAGCTCTGGAACAGCGCTGAAGGGCTGCGTGGAACAGGGCTGCAGCGGCGGGAGAAAGGAGCCAAGCGAGGAGGCTGGGAGTCCTAGGGAACAGAGGTGGGCAGAGGATGGTCGTGCTGGTGGCATTAGCCAGAGAGGCCCCCAGCTGAAAACCCGGAGCCCCGAAGGCTATCTATGAAGGAGGCATTGAGTACACCCCCCCCCACTGCGAAGGGGTGCTGCGCGCAGGTGCGCCCTGCTGGAAGAGACCCTCAATGTCATGTGCTCAACCTCCTACCCCGGGAGATCTTTCCATTGCCTCCCCCCCCCCCACCGTCCCAGGTGTGGGGAGCTCATCCCATAGAGGAGCTCGAGCCTCCGGGGCGGCCTAGAGGGCCCCGGCGCTCCGACCTTGGCCCTGTTGCGCGCGGCGCCGAACGCCACTCGGCGACGGCACCTGGCGGGGGGCTGCGGCGCGGCGGGGCTGGCGCTGCTGTCCCCGGCCCCAGTGCTGAGGAGGCAGAGTGCAGTGGGCTCTGGTGGAGGCCGGGAGAACTGCAGGGCGAAGGCCGCCGGGGGCTCCGCGGGCTGCGGGGGGGAGGCACTTGACACCGGCCCGAGGAGAGGAGGGGCCGCTGTCCCTGCGGCCAGTGCTGGATGCGGGGACCCAGCGCAGAAGCAGCGCCAGGTAGCGGGGCGCCCCGCGGGGAGGCTGCAGCAAGGCCCCCCGGGCTGGGCTTGGAGCCCAGGGGCCCCGAGTGGTCGGCGAGTGTGCCCACGGGGGCGGGGGGGTGTCCGAGCCCCGCGGCACGGGCGGG
>NW_012267236.1:9510662-9536358 GCF_000151885.1 Dipodomys ordii
GGGAAACGCGGGGGTGGGAGCCTCAAGACGGGGAACGCGGGGTGGGGACGCGGGGGTCGTCCCCTGCAGCAGCCCCCCCCCACACGCACACTCACGCACGCGGACACACTCACGCACACGCACCCCCGCCGGGCCGGTGCAGACGTGTCCTTGAGAGCTTCGCATCTGCACCGTGAAGGACGAGGCCTCGTCGAAGCTGCGGACCGGGGTCTCGCGCCCCCTGGCCCCGTGCCCCCTCCCCGGAAGACCCCGAGCTCCAGAGCCACAGGCAGCCACGATCCGTGTCCCGCCCTCGCCCGGGCTTCCCTCCCCGTGCGGCCCTGACCTCCCTCCCCATCGGCGGCGCGGCCGTGCTGGCGCGGGGCCCGGGCCCGCCCCTGGCCTCCCCCAGCCCCTCTTCGATGGGGCTCGCTGCCAAAGTGCATTTCGCTTTCCTGGAGCCGGCCTTCTTGGGGGCATCCTCTCCCGCCCTCCCCTCGGCCGTGTTCTCCTTCCCTCCATCCCCTCAGTTCTTCCTCCCCTCTGTCTGGTGCGAGACCAGCTGGGTAGGTGTTGGCGCCCAAGGTGGGAGTGGGGTGCCACTCCCCATCTCCCAGGCCTCCCAAGGGGAGCCCCTTGTCGCTGCACCTTGACCCAAGATGGCGTCCTGCACCCAGCTGGGCAGCTCTGGACTGCATCCACTGGAGCATGGAGCCACAGCTGCCGCCTCTGAAACCAGCAAGGCCAGGGGCCTTCTGGAGGAGCACCCTCTACCCTGTGACCCAGCTTGCCCCTCGCTGCCCAGTCCAGAGACTGCCATCAGCATCCCTGGGGACAGTTCAGTCTTCATGTTTCACTCTGGGCTGCCAGCAGCTGAACCTCCTGAGCGGGCGGGCAGGAGGCGAGGTTGGGCGGCTGTGCAGGGATCCAGGGATCAGGTGCTGCTCGCCTGTGCCTCTTCCCTCCTGGGCAGATGTGACAGCTGCAGCCTGGGGAGCTATTCCCCAGCAATGAAGGGTATTAGGACTGACCTGTGGGATTTAGGGAGCCCAGCTGGCAGGCCAACCCTCCTTGGCCTATCCCCTGTACTGGCAGGGGCCATTTCCTGGTAGTTTGCTGAGCCACTTGCCTTTGGAGAGTTGGGTCGTGAGGGTTTCTGCCAGTTTCTGGGACAAGAAGTCTGGCACCCTCTGCCTTTGGGTTTCATTGAGGTCCTGGTGAAGCTGTTGACAAGGCAAAGTGTGTGTGTTTATGTGCTTATGTGCTGTGGCCATGCGTGGGCCCCAGGCCAACCTGTGTAGGGAGTCTAGGACCTGTTTGCCTCCCCTCCTGGGGCTTGCTTATCTGGCCTTGGTGTATTCTGTCCATCATTCCCTGATCAGAGTCCTTTCCTGCTGGTCCTACTGCTCTTTGGTGATTGCTTGGCTTCGCTTAAGGGCCTTAAGAAATCCACTGATCCAGGCTTTCCTTGTTACCCCATCCCATGCCCAGTGGGAGCCTGCCCCTAGGAAAGGTGAATCCCTCAAGACTCCAGGAATGAGCATCCATAGTTAAAGGGCTGCCCTCCAGCACTGGAGGAGCTGAGGAGACGCCCCGTGGCCAGTGGCCATCTGTCAGGGTGTCTGCGGACAGGATTCCTCTGTGGGGTGGGGGTTGGACAGAGCTTAGAGGCCCATTCCAACTTTGAAATTCTATGGCTCTGATTCTTAGGGTGGAATTTTAGACCCAGAATAGGGGTGAAGGGGCAGTGTCCTGTTTTTGTTCATTGGTGTTGATGGGGAAGGCTTGGTGGGAGAGTAGGGGGCTGAGCCTTGGGCTGCAGGGGAGCTGTGGGGGAGGGGACACTAGGAGAGGGTTGTCATGTCCGACTCTGCAGAGGGTGTCAAAGTTCAGGTTCCATTAAGCCTTCCCATGTGTGTGTCCTGAGAGTTTATGTGGAAATCCATGTGTGGGGAGGTAATTTCTGACATTTCCTTCCTGAATCCAATTTTCTGTAAGCTTCTCAGTCCCTGGTGGAGATTTCACTATCACAGTCACATCCCCGTCTGCCATTGGTCCCCTCAAAAAGCCAGCCAGGAAGACAGGAGGAGCCATGAGGTCCATGTCCAGCGCCTGAGGGCAGGAAGATGTGGAGTAGGCCTGCACTCGGGCTGTTCTGGGCTTCTTCAAGGGTCAGTTCCTTATCAGCTTGAAAATCCCTGTTGCTTGCCTTAACCTCCTTGGAATGCCCTATTGGGCATTTAGAGGGGCCTCCTTGGCTATCAACTGCATGGCAAGGAAGCCTGCTGGATCTTCCTGCCCTCCCATTAGCCCAGGAGGCAGGTTCAGAGTTTCCTAACGCCTGCTGCTGCTGTCCCTGTATCCAGTGGCCATCGCCCACTTGTAGGCCCATTCCTTAGCTCACATTTCCCTGAGAGCGCACGTTCTTTCCCAGATCACCTTAAACCTCCTGTTTGGGGGAGCCAGGTAGAAAATAGAGTGTCAGCTGGGTGCTGGTAGCTCACACCTGTCATCCCAGTTCTTGGGAGGTTGAGATCTGAGGATCAGGGTTTGAAGTCTATGAGATTCTTACCTATTCTTACCTCCAGTAAACTACTAAAAGAAAGTTGAAAGTAGAGCTGCAGCTCAAGGGGTAGAGCTCCCAACCTTGAGCAAAAAGAAAAAAAAGAAAAAAGAAAGAAAAGAAAACCTAAGGGACAGTGCCCAGGCCCTGAGTTCAATCCTCAAGACTCATAACACACACACACATACACACACACACACACACACACACACACACGAAAGTAGAGTCTCAGCTACCTTGCTGTGTAGTTTCAAGACCAACCACATCTCTATTCTTGGGCCTAAATACCATGAGACTCCAGGCCTTAGAATTTCAGGTTGGAAGAGAACTGTCATCCCTGAGAGCACTTGGGGCTGGGTGGGGGTCCAATAGGAGAGGGGACAGTGCTTTGCAGAGTCTGAGGCAGAAGGACCACTTGTATGCCATCACATGCCTTTTCCCCTCGGCACTTCCTGCTGCCTCTAGCTTGCTGCCTCTGTTCCCTTCCACCACACACATACCACTGATAACTCAGTAGTCTCTGGCTTCTGGCAGCTGGGCCAGTGTGGAATCACTTCCACTTCCAGATTGGTATGTTGTGGATACTGGAGGTCTAGGCTTGCCTTTTGAAGCTGGGTTTCTGCAGGGACTTTGCTGCTTCTCAACAGGGCTTTAATAATAAACCTGCAGATTCTTTTTCTCGAGTCAGGTTGTTGCTAGATAGCCCAGGCTGGACCTGAACTTGATCCTTCTACTCCAGCCTCGCAAATGCTGGAATGACAGGCCTATACCACCATGCCCAGCTTTTATATCAATTCTGAGAGCTTGAACTCAGCTTTTTTTTTTCCCCTCAAGGCAAGCGCTTTACCACTTGAGCCACAGTTCCACTTAAGCTATTTTTTTTTTAGTTAATTGAACATAATAATCTCGTGGACTTTACTTCCTGGGCTGGCTTCAAACTGAGTAGCTAGGATTAGAGGCATGAGCCACCATGGCCAAACTTTTTGAGAACTTATGATAAGTCATTTGTCTTTTTAATTTGTGTGTGTGCGTGCACACGTGTACATGCATGTGCATTTTGGAGCTTGAACTCTGACCCTGGTAGCTGCCCTTGAGCTTTTTTTTTGCTCAGGGCTAATACTCTGCTTCTTGAGCCACAGCTCCATTTCTGGCTTTTTTTTTTTATGGTGTTTAATTGCAGATAAGAGTCTCACAGACTTTCCTGTTTGGGTTGGCTTCAAACTGTGAACCTTAGATCACAGCCTTCTGAGTAACTAGGAACACAGGCAGCAGTAACTGGCACCTGACAATTTTTTTTTTTAATTTTTCAGACAAGGTTTCACTGTGTCAAATAGTGACAAACACTGGGGTCAGGTCATCCATCTCAGCCTCCCAAATAGCTGGGACTATAGCCATACATTTCTTTCGTTGTTGTTGTTTTTTGTTTGTTTGTTTGCCGGTCCTGGGGCTTGAACTTGGGGCCTGGGCTCTGTCCCTGAGCTTCTCTGTGCTCAAGGCTAAGCACTCTACCACTTGAGCCACAGTGCCACTTTCAGCTTTTTCTGTTTATGTGGTGCTGAGGAATTGAACCCAGGGCTTCATGTATGCTAGGAAGCATACATTTCTATACCTCACTTTGTTTGTCTTTTTGGCTATAGTATTTTTTCTTCTTTAAAAACACCCACGAGGGCTGGAAATGTGGCTCCGTAGTAGAGTGCTTGTCTACCATACATAAAGCCCTGGGTTCGATTCCTAAGTACCACATAAACAGAAAATGCTGGAAATGGCACTGTGGCTCAAGTGGTAGAATGCTAGCTTTGAGCTAAAGAAAATCAGGGACAGTGCCCAAGTCCTGAGTTCAAGCCCCAGGACCAGCAAAACAAACAAACAACCCACGAGCAAATTTGAGATCCATGAAGTGCCAGCCTGAGTGTCTGAGCTGCTCACACTTGACTCCGTGTGTGGGGCAGGATGGGTTGAGTGTCCTGTCTACATCGATGCCTATTTGTGTGTGCGTGATGTGCAGCGGAGTGTGAGAGACAGAACTTGCTTCCATGAGAGCAGGTTTCTAGGCTATGTAAGCGAGACCCCGGCATCCGAGGAGCTGCTTGCTGACTGCGGGACTAGGGCAGCCACTTCAAGTTTCTCTGTGCCTCACCTGTAACATGGGAATGAGTGCAGATTCTCCCACGTGGTGGGGGGAAATGGGGGTGCCGTGTTAGCACAGGGGCTGCTCCTGAGGGCTCTGGGAAGTCCTGTCCATCCTCCTGCGTCTTCTGTGGTATCTTGGTCAGATGAGGAAAGTGCTGACTGTGACTGAAACTCTGCAGAGGCGGCAGCCATGTCAGCACCACTGGACTATGGATCTGTTGCCCCATCACACAAATGGGTGTCAACAGGTCGTGTGTCCACCCTTAATCCTTCACACTCCTTCTGGCTGGCTCTTCTTACTCTCATGAGTTTTGTAATGTTCCCATCACAATTGCTTCCATTCATCACATATTCATTTGTTGAACATTTTCTGTTAGTCCAGCCCCGTGCTGGCTAGGCAGGACGCTGAGTTTAGGAAACCCCAATTAATGAACTACAGAGTGAGGGGCTCACCTGGGGAGAAGTAAAGCACTCAGCGAGTGGGACCACAGCATACTGGTGGGATCCAGGAAGGCTTCTTAGAGAAGAGCATCTCAGCAGGGCCTTGGAGCTCAGCAGGGGGCTGGGGGAAGGGCATCCTCTGGGCAGCTCCCGTGTAGGGTGAGCGCCCCTGGGGGATGCTGGGGGCCTGCCTCAGCCCTGCAAGACTCCTAAAACTTGGACCACCTGTGTGGTCCATGGAAAAGCACTCCAAACGGCCCTGCTTGGGGTGGCTGGGCAGGGGTGAGGGGGCAGGAGAGGAAGGGAAGGTGGCTTTGCAAAGGCTGGGCAGGAAGAGCAGGACAGAAGAAGGGAGCAGAAGGGGCCAGCTGAACTCATTTGGTGTAGTTCTTTATGCTGCATAGATTAATGCTTAAATGACACAACCCCAGGGGGTCGTGGCAAAGAAGGGGAAAGGGCCAGAGCCAGAGGCAAGGCCAGAGGAAATTGTTCTTCCTTCCAGTGTTGGCTGCCACAGTGTGGTTGGAGGTGCATCCTCTGATGCCCCTTCCCCAGGCGCAGACATCCCAGCATCCAGAACATTCCTGCCAGGGGCGAGAGGGAAAATGGGGGTAAAGTCAGGTTTCTGCCTCTGCCCTGACCTTCCTTCCCTTTCCTACACAGAGCTGACCAGCTGCCAGCACCCTGTGGAGCTACCTACGGTGCCCCAGGTGTGGGCACAGTGCCTGGCAGCCCTCAGCAAGGACAGCTGGGAGAACAGAGCCTGCAAAGTCAAATCTCCCTTGCTGGTCACATCACTAGCTACCAGCCTGTCTGGAATGGGGTGAAGTGCAGATGACTGGGGCTTTCCTAGCTGTATCCCACGGCTGGGTAAACTATTGTTTAGCAGCAGCAGAGGCTCTGCATACCCATCCTAGCGGCATGGTCCTCTCTGACCCCTGAGGGCCTTATTTAGACTATAACCAGGTTCCTATTTTCTTGTTTCCATAGTTATCCCTATTGATCCTGCTTCTCTCTTCCTGTTTCAAATGTCAAGGTCATTTTTAATTCTGAGCCATTTATTAGCTGCTCTAATCTGGGTTCACAGAGGGGACTGACAGAGGACATCTTTCCCAGACAGTGACTGGGGAACTGGGACTTGGGTCTTGAGATTTCATCCAGTATTCTCCTTGTTCTAGAGGACCAGAGGTTAGTACAGGAGATGTTCCAGACCTAATCAATCATCTAGCTCCCAGGGTTCCAGCCACCCTTACTTGGTTTGAAGGGTCAGTTTGGTTGTTGACTGAGCTGTTGGTTGGATGTGGACTGTGTCATTGAGAATGTCCATAAATGTCTGTGGTCCTGGAGCATCCTCTCCTCAACTCCCCAGAGGCCTCTGGGAGGCACAGGCGAGTGTGCCCTGCTCTTGGCAGGCAAGGGGTGTCCTCCAGAAGGCAGAACCTGTTGGAGAGGGTGCTTGGGACAGGAATGTCCTATGTGATTAATTTTACAGATGCCAAAAGGATAAATGAATGTGAATAAAGGGAAAGCTAAATAGGCTCCTCACGAGCATCTGAAATGAGGGAGTAAGGGGACCTGTTGTGACTTGCTGCATATCCGTGGGTTGGTGTTTGCTTACCCCAGATAGTGTACATAGTGGAATCTCATTTTTTGTAAAAATTCACTTTAAATATATGCAAATAGGAAGTGGCGCTGTGGCTCAAGTGGTAGAGCGTTCACCTTGAGCTGAAGAGCTCTGAGCCCAAGCCCAGAGTTCAAGCCCACGACAGACCAAAATATATATGTATCTATATGCAAATATTCATATTCACGGACTAGTACATGCATAGAAAAAATTGTCCTAAAATGATATCGCCAACCTGTCAGCAGAGATTTTTTTCCCCTCTCATGTTTTACACTTTTGTATTCTTTGAAAAAAATGTAAGCGAACATGTTTGTTTCTTTTTTTTTTTTTTTTTTTGTCGGTCGTGGGGCTTGAACTCTGGGCCTGGGCGCTGTCCCTCAGCTCTTCAGCTCAAGGCGAGCGCTCTACCACTTGAGCTACAGCGCCACTTCCAGTTTTCTGGTGGTTTATTGGAGATAGGAGTCTCACAGTCTCTCCTGCCCGGGCTGGCTTTGAACCGTGATCCTCAGATCTCAGCCTCCTGAGTAGCTAGGATTACAGGCGTGAGCCACCAGCGCCCGGCTACATGTTTGTTTCTTAATGACAGTAACAAAAAATAAAACCACACACACACACACACAGTAAAACCAGATTTTTTTCCCAGTCTTTATTTTAAGATAGCGTAAAAGTAAAACCAGACCTTATTCAGGAACTAAGTTCTGTTCTGAACAGCCTGAGCCAGTGAGCAGCCTCAGTCTTGGAGCAGGAGGTTAGTGGACAAAAAACTGCTAAGAGTACCTGGAGGCCTGTGGCTCACAACATGAATCCTAGCTACATAGGAGGCTCAGATTGGAAGAATTGCAGCTCAAGCCAGCCCCCAGCAGAAAAGTCCATGAGACTCTCTCCAAAATAACCAGCAAAAAGCAAGGCTGGAGTCAAAACACAAGTGGTAGAGAACCAGCTTAGCAAGCAGGTCAATCTAGAACTTGTACTAGACCAAAAAAAAAAAAAAAAAAAGTTAAGAGGAAACTTCTGGGTAGGGGTTTTTGGCAAAGCAGACTGGTAGGATTTTTGCTGAAGGCCAGCCAGGTGACCAGACACCAGTGTGAGAGGAATTTGATGAGCTATTGCTAATAATCCTGTATCAAGGGAAAACCATACTTTAGAGTTTGTGGATAAGAATATGAAAAAAAGAATTACATCATTCTAGGGCTAAAGGATGGATAACTTTTTTTTTTTTTTTGTCAGCTGGGACTCAGGGCCTGGGTGCTGTCCCTGAGCCATTTTTGCTGAAGGCTAGTGCTCTAGCACTTTGGGCGACAGCTCTGCTTCTGGTTTTTGAGTGGTTAATTGGAGATAAGTGTCTTAAAGGGACTTTTCTGCCCCGACTGGCTTCGAACCATGATCCTCAGGTCTCAGGCTCCTGAGTCGTTATGATTACAGGTGTGAACCACCAATCCCTGGCATTTTTTTTTTTAATAATAGACAACTGTGTTAGAGACTGAGGTTATTGGGGGTAATCTTAAACATTTGTAGGGAGATACTTTTTTGGAAAAGGTTCTTTTCATAGGGCAAAGATCTATGCTGGCAAGGCCTGGCTAAGAGCATAAAGTAAGCGGCTGCTTGTTGCTAGGCCCCCAGGGGATGGGAGACTCAGTTCTTACCCAGGATGGGGAAACAGATCTCTGAAGATC
This sequence comes from Dipodomys ordii, assembly GCF_000151885.1. Lineage (NCBI taxonomy): Eukaryota > Metazoa > Chordata > Mammalia > Rodentia > Heteromyidae > Dipodomys > Dipodomys ordii. Next base: position 9,519,073 of record NW_012267236.1, read on the forward strand.
CTCCTGAAATACATCCGGCTGGTAGACTGTTGTGGCCCAGATGGTTCCATGGGAGCTGGACACAACTGGGGTCCAGCCTGAGGATGGAGTGGGCGACCCTGCCCAGGCCTAGAGAGAGCACTTGCAGAGGCCACACTCAGGACAAAACGAATCTTAGAAGATCCACCACAGGGGAGAAGTTCTCAAGTTGTGCCATCTTTGGGCTCCTAAGCGGTGGCAGCAACCCTGATGACTTCAGGGGAAGTGGGGGAGGGGCAGAGAGGGATTCCTCTGTCTGCAGTGCAGCCTTGCTGTCCTCCTTCCCCAGGGCCCTGCCCCAGGCTGGTTGCTTGGCAACAGCACCCACCACTACCTAGGCCAAGAGTGTCTCTTGGAGCTTGCTTTTCCTCTGAGGCTGCCCCTGTTCATAAACACAAGTGAGAAAAGGGTCTTTGCTGCCAGAATAAGGCAGGAAGAGAACTAGATGGAGCCCAGCTTGGAGACAGGTACAGAGCTGGTCCCAGGTAGACCAATGCCTTAGCTTCGGGCTGGTGGGATAGGGAAGGTGCTTACTCCCCTACAAAGATAAGCCTTTCAGCCCTGCTGGGACTCAGTTGATGTGAGCCCTCAGCAGCGTTGACTGCAGGTTTTCATCTGTAAGTTAGGCATAAGGATCCTGTCCTCATCTGTGTTCCTGAAAACATCTGCCCTCACCTCAGGGGCCAGGAGGATGTCCTTTAAGTGGGGTGTCATTCCAGGACAGTGTAAGGAAGACCCCCAGGCAGGCCCTGTGGTGCTGTAGGACACTGGAAAAAGGAGTTGCCCTTCTTGTTACCCTTAGGGAAAGAGTCACCTTGAGAATGACCTCTAAGTCCAGACTCTGAGTGGATGGAGGGGAGATGTCTTAGTCTTCTGGCCTTTCCACGTGATGCAGGTCCATTTTTCTGGTACCAACAGGGAATTTGGCCTTTCAGGACTAAAACCAAAAAATGCTATTTTTTCCCCCTTGGCAAAGCCAGGATTTGGCTTCTGCCCACACAGGGTCCTCCAAGCCCTGTGCCCTCCCCCTCTTGCTGCCTGCTGGTCTCCCTGGAGCTAAACATGCAGCAGCCTCTCTTCTGGGCTCTCGGCTTGCTGGCAGGGCCAGCTCTGCCTGCAGCCCAGAGCAGGGGACAGTCTAGACCACAGCCAGACCCGGCAGCTGGCGCAGCGAAGGCTCCCAGTGGTTTTATTACCAGCAATAATGTGGCGCTTGTTGCATGCTCTCATAGGCCCCTAACCCCACTACACTGGTGGCGGCCTGAGGGCCCTGCCTGGTAGTAGAAGCTTAGCCGCAAAGCCCAATGGATCTAGGCAGTTGTCCAGGTTCCCTGTCAACCCCCTCTCAGCAGCCTGGTGGCACCAAGGGTGGGCCTGGCAGTGCTCTGGTTTTCTCTCCAGAGGTCTGTGGCTCCTCACCCAGAAATAGTGCCCATCCATTCAATAAAAGGCCTGCTGGGTGCCAGGCACTGGCTACACACATAGGTAGGACAGGTGGGATCTGTGAGGACTGATCACAGCCAGGGCAACTGGAATGAGGGTGTGCCCAGCATTATTGGACTAAAGAAGGGAACCCAACCCGGAGGAAAGAATGGCAGAGTGACTTTCTAATGGGTGTGATGCTTGTACTGGTGACAGGGCATAGAGCTAGGTCAGTGGCACACTGGCCAGACATGCCTGTATTATAGAGACAAGGGATAGGAGGCTGTAGGGGCAGGCTGTGGACAGCTGCAATGTCATCCACAGATGAGCATATGAGCCCAGCCCATACTTGTTTGTGGCACAGATGATCTGCGACATCAGTGGGGAGATGGCACAGGTGAGGCAGGATGTATGGGTAGAAGGCCAGGGTAGCAGTGCCTGTCTGGAGACAAGTCTGTACTCTGTGTGTGTGTGTGTGTGTGTGTGTGTGTGTTGTGAAGGCTGTTGCACTGATGGAGTGGGGGTAGTCCCTGGCAACCCTCTGGTTTCTGGCTGAGCCAGCTGCCTGGGTAGGGAGAGCAGATTGGAGTTGGGGCTAGAGGAGGAGTAGGACTTCCTCAGGGGAGGTTTCCGAGGATCCTGAGTCAGAGACCTAGGGGGCGTTCTGTGGGCTGGATGAGAGGGCCAGCTGGGTGGTCCCATTGGTGGCTCGAGGGAGGCTGTGACTTAATCAAGCATGGTGTCATGCGTACTACGGATGCTGATGTGTGGGGACCTGCGCAGGAAATGGAGCTTCTCAGTGGTCCCTGTGAAGCAGCTTCCAGGCGTAGGCCGCGTTCCTCCATTCCCGGGCTGCGTGTCTGTGGAATGTGACAGAGCTCCACCGCCTTAGTCAGAGAGGCAAGTTTCCCCAGATAGAGGGGGCAAGCTGGGGCAGCATTTTAGGTAAATAATCAGAAAAAACATAAACACCATTTCTCTCAAATAGAAGAGTTTTAGGTATCTATCTCTCAAGTATATGCTGAAGGCTGTTCCCAAAGAATTTCTAGAAAAATGGCATGAGCCACGTCAACATGGCTAGGCGTAGGCAGAGGCATGGGGCAGGGTGGCAGTCACGCCAGGGCCCCCACAGCACTGGACAGATGGTGATTTGACCCTGGCTCTGATTGCGATGATCTGGGCCAGACCACCCACCTCTCAGCCTCTGCTCCATCTACAAAGTAGGCATGCTCGCACAGGCTTGTGTTGTTTGTTTGCCTCAGACATTACTTCTTGCACTTCCGTGTTTTAGTGCACTCATCTTTTTCAAAGGATGCTTATCCAGTTGGCCTTACAGGTGTTTGAGGATTTAAATCCCAGTCTGACCCAGAGAGGGCATGTATGCACACCCCGCTCTCCTTTCCTTCCTTACAGGCCCTGGGATTCCTCTGGTACTTTGCCTCCCAAGTGGCCTGGGCCGGCTGCTCCTCAGACACTGTTGACTGCCATGTTCCTGCAAAGGCCTTTTCATCAGGTTCTAGTGATCCCCTTCTTCTCAATTCTTTGCGCCAACCTGGGGCACCCTGGCATACTCCAAGAACACCTGCTGAGGATGGAAACAACCTCTTTTTCCTCTTCTTCTTCCTCCTCCTTTAACTCAAGGCCTGGGTACCATGTCCCTTAGCTTTTGTGCTCAAGGCTAGGACTCTACTACTTGAACCACAACTCTACTTTTGGCTTTTCTGTTGTTGTTGCTTCATTGCAATGTATGCATCTCATGGACTTTCCTGCCCAGGCTGGCTTTAAACCATGGTCCTTAGATCTCAGCCTCGTGAGCTGAGACTTACAGGCACGAGCTACCGGCACATCGTGAACTTCCTCTTCTTAAAAACAAGGAGGGAGAGGCCGTGGGGAGTTCAGGGCAAGGCCTGGAGACGCATTCGTGGGACCTGGGCAGGACCGTGTACTAGGGGAAGACAGGTGCAGACATTTGGTGAACCAAGGGAGGCGAGCTTGGAGGTGACTTAGGCCTGGATGTGGGATGGGATGCCTGGCTCACAGGGAAGACCTCAGGAGGTGGTAAGGCTTCTGTGAGGGGCTCACATGCTGGCTGGTGGGCTGGGTTGTGGCTCTGCAAGCTGTGACCACACCCACGAGGAGACCTGTGACGTGTTCCTGCCTTCTGGGGAACACTAGGGGTAGGGAAGAGCTGGTTGACATAGGCCACAAGGCCTGGACAAGCATCACACTGCCCCTGGCCAGGAGCGGAAGTGGGGACTGTCCTCAATCTGAGTGTGGAGCCCATGTTTCCGGTTTATACAGACCTGGGCTAGGCCCAGACCACAGCGTGGCCCTCAGGAAGCAGGACCTGTGTGAACTCGGGTGTGGGGGTGTAATCAAATGAAATGTATAGCATAATTAATCCACCATACCCTTAATGATATGCATAATTGTGCGGCATGGTAATTAGGTGTAAATGGTAAGCAGTTCACATAAATGTTTTTGTAATTGGTATTAATTTTGCAAAGGCAACCCAAGTTTATGTGGTTTTCTTTTCTTTCTCTGTTAGTTTTTTGGTACAGGCAATTCGCAGCTTTTGGAGGGATTCTATTGCAAATGTTTGTTTACAGGGTAGTGTTTTGTATTTTCTCTGGGAACAATGTTGTGAATGGTTATGAGGTTCCCAAGCTGGTTTCCAAATGCCACTTTGGCCCATACAGTAGGTGAAATATGTGCGCGCTCGCGTGCGTGTGCGGGGGTGGCCTGCGGGCTCCCTGCTCCAGGTGCCAGGGCCCCCCCCACACCTGCGTGTCTCACTGGACGCCTGTGTCTCTGTGTCTTTGTGCCTGTGTGTGTCTGGGTCTGTTCTCATGTTTGTGTCTCTGTATCTCTGAACATGGGTGTCTGTGTGTTGATATGTGTGTGTCGATGGCTATATATACATCAGTGTGCATCTCTCTCTCTCTCTCTCTCTGTACATCTGTATGTGTGGATCTGTATACATCTCTGTCTCTATGTGCATCTGTTCTTATCTGTCTGACTCTGGATACATCTGTGTACCTATGTGTGTACATCTGTGCTCCATAGCTGTGTGGCTGTGGAGAGACTTCCCAGGCCACAGGGCAGGTAGAAAGTCACAGCCTTGGGGAGTGACAACCATCTAGGATTGAACACCAGGTGCCCCTGGATGGAGTCTTTTGTGTACGTGTGTCTGGTACTGGGAGTAGAACCCAGAGCCTTGTGCATGCTAGGTAAGTACTCTACCACTTGAGCTATACCCTTAGTCTGTGGATAGGGTCTTAAGCCAGAGTGTAGGTTTCCTAAGACCCATTACTGGTTTTTTATCCTGAATCACCTATTTCTTTTTTCCCTTTTTGTTTTTGTTTTCTTCGGTCATGGTGTTGAACTCAGCGTCTAGGCACTGGAGCTATTCTGCTCACAGTTAATGCTCAACCACTGAGCCACAGCTCTACTTCTGCTTTTCTGGTGGTTAGTTGGAGATAAGAGTCTCACAGCCATTCCTGCTCAGGCTGGCTTTGAACTTGAGTGCTCAGATTACAGGCATGAGCCATCAGCTCCCGGCCACATAATATTTCTTAATTGATATTTATTGAGTACTTTCCACGTGCTAAGTACTTAATGCAGATTTCTCAAATTATAAAATAGACTCATGAGGGCTGGGAAGGTGGCTCAGTGGTAGAGCGCTTGCCTTGCATGCATGAGGCCCTGGGTTCGATTCCTCAGCACCACATAAGCAAAAAGAAAAAGCCGGAAGTGGCGCTGTGGCTCAAGTGATAGAGTGCTAGCCTTAAGCTGGGACAGCACCCAGGCCCAGAGTTCAGGCCCCACGACCAGACCCCCCCCCCAAAAAAAAATAGACTCATGAGTTGGGGCTTTTCATTTGCCCTAAGATTGAGGAATACAGACTGAGGAACTGAGACCCACACCTGAGCCCCACAGCCAGGGGCTGTGCTGTGGTCTAGCAAAAGAGGACGAGCCATAGCAGGGCTGTTGGGGGAGGGGCCAGTGGTCCCAGGAAAAGCTGCCCAAATCCCAAATCCTGGGGAGCTTCCTCCTCTCTTGACCCCACCCACCAATGGCATGCTTTGGGCTGGTGAGAAGCAGACCAGAGCACGTGGGAAATTCTAAGAGCAGCTGCTGGGCTTGTTCCTGCCTCAGTGGCTGGGGAGGGGCTGAGTCTCAGGCTCTGGGTGGCTGGTTGGGGTTCATCTAGGAAGAAGGACAAAGGAGGGATGGGAGACCCGTGTCTGTGGGCATCGTGGGAGAGGGTGGCCATGGGCAAGTGAAACTGAGCCTCCAAGGCCTGCAGAGATGGAAACACACACACAGACACACAGACACACAGACACACACACACACACACACACACACACACAGACACACAGAGTATCTTGCAGTTCACAGGCATCCTGATACCCTCGGGATCTGCTTTTTGTTCACCTTGGCAGGAAAGCCTACAAAAGCCTACCTTGGCCTGGGCATGGTGGGCAGGGGTCCCAGAGCTCCCACAGAAGGCTTTCCACTGGTGCAGTGCCTTGTGGAGGCAGGGGTCACTCTAAGCACTGAGGACCGGGACAGGATGGTACAGCTGCTGGGAGTAGTCACCTAGAACAGGGTGGGGAGGCAGCCCCAACTGTGGTCCACAGGGGGGATGGGCGAGGAAAGCACAAGATGTGAATTCTGACCTCAGGTGTTTGGGGAAATAGCAAATGCTCAGTGACCACCCACAGAAAATATAAAAGACACCTGAGGGGGCCAAGGAGAAAGGGGCAGGATGGAGGGAGAAGACAGGTCAGGGTCAAGGAGGCTGAGCTGTGGGGCTCAAGAGGGGGCCTCCCTTTGGAGGAGAGAGGGCTATGAGCAAACAGGGTATGGGGCGAGGGGTGTCAGTTGGGGACAATGACTGGACGTGGAAGGATGGGTCAGCTGGGGGAGTACGGGGGCAAGATTAGAGCAGGAGTTCAAGGTGTTGCTGTCGCCAGCCCATCGGCGTAAGACCAGACCAGAGTTTAGATTTTTGCTGTATGAAATCATTGATTGTTGGTGCTGAGAAGGTGGCTCAGTGGTAGAGCACTTGCCTTGCATGCCTGAGGCCCTGGGTTCGATTCCTCAGCACCACATAAGTAAAAAAAAAAGCCGGAAGTGGCGCTGTGGCTCAAGTGGTAGAACACTAGCCTTGATCTGAAGAGCTGAGGGACAGCGCCCAGGCCCAGAGTTTAGGCCCCACGACTGGACCAAAAAAAAAAAAAAATCATTGATTGTCATCACAGAAGAAAGGATAGCGAGACTGAAAACACCGTGGTCCACTTTATTAAGACAGAATTTGAATTCTGTACGATTCACCCATGAAATGTGCTGTGGGCAATCTGCTGGGATGGCACGTAAGGCCAGAGCAGGAACGTGGGCTATAAAATAACCTGAAGGCAGAGAGTAACTGCCAGGAAAAAAACCCCAAAGAGCAGTAGGAGCAACTCCAAGTCAGGCCTGGACCCCCAGCTGCTGATTCCAATGGTGGAAAAAGCAGGAGTGGAGAGTGTCAGAGTCCATTGGCTGTTGAGCATCTGGAAGCCGGGGCTCCTGTTCACTCTAGACCCTAGACTCCTGTTCAGTAGTGGACCTGATCGTTGAGGGAGTGCTTGAAACAGGAGTGATTAGTTAGCAGAGCTCACAATTGAGCTCAAGGACCTCTGAGGATGGACAAGGCCCTTTGAAGCCAAGAGCAACTGTATTAGACAGGGCCTATTCAGGAGACAGGAATCACATGGTGGATTTTTGTTGTTATGTGTGTTTGTGGTATTTTGTTGTTGTTGTTTTGTTTGTGATGCTGAATATTGAATCCAGCATTGGTATGTGCTAGCATGTACTCTACCATTGAGCTATACATCCTCAGCCCTCACGTGGCTTTTTGAACAAGGAGGTTTAATGTAAAGACTTATTAACTACAATATGATTGGAATAACGATGATTGATTAGTTAAAAAAAAAAAAGAACTCCAAAGAGTCCAGAAATAGCTGATGAGAGAACAGGTACTACCCCTGTGACTGCCACAGGGTGCCCAAGGAAGAGGCCTCTGGGGCTCTGAGTCAGACCTTAATGGAGAGAGGGGATAGCCTATGTTCTGTAGGTGGCGGAGAAGTCATTGGTGCCATGTTGACAGACTTGCTAGAATCTACACTCTGGAACCTGCTAGATAAATCCATCCTTTGGGGTCCCAAGGAAAGCTATTCTTGGGGAGATGTCTTGCTGGAAGCACATTGTTCCTAAGCTCCTGAAGGGGCACACTGGGAGAGGTGCTGTCTTGGGGTACTGTGGACCGCTCACGCACTGCTCGAGCCAGGCACCGCAGACGCTGTCTGCATTGCAGCAGGAGCCGGGCCCTGGGACTGCATACTGTAGAACTGGGTGCTGGAGACGCCTCCCTCTCCCAGTGCCTCTCCAGTGCACTCCACTGGCAAAGTTAAACATTGTGCCAGCCAGAAAAGGAGAAGTATTTAACAGGCCTATTTATATTTTCACAGAGCAGGCAATGAAGGGCAAATAGATTTCTAAGAGTCCACTCCTTTGCCTAGAGAGCTTCCATCCACACTCATTTGAATATCTTTCCATCAACAAAACAACTATATGTCTGTCAACCTTGTGCCTGTGCCCCAGTGAGGAGCCCCAATAATCAGTGTGAGTCTCTGGCTATATTAATAACTTTTCCAATTCAGTCACAGTCCCACTGAATATCCTGTTACCTAAAGACCAAAATTTAGCCCGGTGCCAATGGCTTCCACCTGTAATCATAAATACTCAGGAAGCTGAGATCTGAGGCTCATAGTTCAAACAATTCAGGAGACTTTTCTTTTTGTCAGTCATGGGACTTGAACTCAGGGCCAGGGTGTTGACCCTGAGCTTTTTCGCTCAAGGCTAGTGCTTTACCACTTTAAGCCACAGCATCACTTCCAGTTTTCTGGTGGTTAATCGAAGATAGAATCTCATAGACTTTCTTACCTGGGCTGGCTTGGAACCACAATACTCAGATCTCAGCCTTCTGAGTAGCTAGGATTACAGGCCTAAGCCACTGGTGCCTGGCTTCCTGAGATTCTTTTTTTTTTTTCTTGCCAGTCCTGGGGCTTGAACTCAGGGCCTGGGCACTGTCCCTATGCTTCTTTTTGTTTAACCACTTGAGCCACAATGCTTCTTTCAGCTCTTTCTATTTATGTGGTACTGAGGAATCGAACCCAGGTGTTCTTGCATGCTAGGAAGGCACTGTACCATTAAACCACATTGCAAGCCCCGCTTCCTAAGATTCTTTTTTTTTTTGGAGTCCGGTCGTGGGGCCTGAACTCTGGGCCTGGGCGCTGTCCCTCAGCTCTTCAGCTCAAGGCTAGTGCTCTACCACTTGAGCCACAGTGCCACGTCCGGCTTCTTTTCTTTTTGCTTATGTGGTGCTGAGGAATCGAACCCAGGGCCTCAGGCATGCAAGGCAAGCGCTCTACCACTGAGCTACCTTCCCAGCCCTTCCTGAGATTCTTATCTCCAGTTAACTACCAAAAAAATGCTTCAAGTAGAGCTGTGACTCAACTAGTAGAGCACTAGCCTTGAGCAAGAAATATCAGGGACAGAGCTCAGGTCTTGAATTCAAGCCCCAGAACTGGCATTAAAAAAAAAAAATCCAGGTGCTGATGGCTCACGCCTGTAATCCTGGCTACTCTGGAGGCTGAGATCTGAGGATTATGTTTTGAAGCCAACCCGAGGCAGGGAGGTAACACTCTGGCTCAAGTGGTTGAGAACTAGCCTTGAGCACAAAGAAGCTCAGGAATAGTGCCCAGGCCCAGAGTTCAAGCCCCAGATCTGACCAAAATAATAATAATAATAACTAAAATCTGAAATTACCCTTCACCAACTTGTATGGAAAGGAGGGAAAAGATAGTGATGATCATATATGCAAATCAGCTCGTATATCAAGTGAGTAGAAAATGTGTGGAAGCATTACAGTACTTGTGTCCTCCTTTGTTCATGAGCTGCACTGGCTATCTAGCTTCCGGCTCCTATCACTTGCCAGGAGAGCTGCAGTGGGCTGCGCTCCATTGGCTCAAGATGAGCTGCTCAAACCTCCATTCCCCAAGGATGTGCACCTCAGTTGTCCTGCATTGTTGTCATTGTTGCTTCCCTTTGGCCCTGCCTTTGGCATGGAAGATGTTAAAAGCCACCCGAGACAATCTTCTGGGTTCCACCGCTCCTTCCTGGGCCCTGCTGTGTACCAACAATCCGATTTCTCCTTAGGAAACAGCACCAGTTATTTCACTGCCAGGCACTGTGTTCAAGGTCATTCTACTTTTCTGACTATGGACTCAGAGGTCAGGGTGGTCAAGAACTCCAGGCAGATGTCTTACCTTCCAGTGGAACCATTTCGGGGTCCCCTGAAGGAAGCATTCTTCCTTAGGGGGCTAAGACTGCTACTAGTGTCCTCAGAGGGTTTCAAAGATCAAGGGGAGAGAAAGAGGCTCCGGAGATGGCATGTGTGGAACGTTCTAGAGAGCACATAGCTGTGGCCATCGACCGCCTTCTAGGGTGGGTAGCTTCAGACTTTGCTGGTGGCTGCCACAGAGCCTACCAGGAGCCAGAGGGCTGATGCACACGTGGATCTGCAGGCTGGCTACCCAGGCCCCTGACTCCCAGGCCAGAGGAGGCTTCTCTGACCACCACAGCTACATGGCCCAGGTGGGCGTCTCCTGTGTTTGCCACGCAGCCATTGGTGTCCCTTCATGGAAGTCTATGTGGCCCATTTTGGCTGAGAACAATTTCAGCTCCTTAACCAGTGACTATTTTGGGTACAAATCTTTTCTTCTTCTTCTTCTTCTCCCTTTGCTTCTGAGGCTGCGTCATGGTAACTGTTAGTGTGAGCAGAGGAGTCTATGACTCAGTCTGCCCTGCCCCTGTGGCCGCCATTGTGGCAGCAGGTGTGCAGTGATCGTGACGCTCCTGCTGGGGGTGCCTGTGCTGGCACTGCCGTGGCTCCTGGCGGGGGGCGGGGGGGGGAGATGAGGGGGGAGGGCGGGAATGATGTGAGAGCCACAGGTCATCACATGGTAGCTCCTGAGCTAGACAGATGGGCTCTGAAGGGGGGACAGGATGACAGGGCAGCCTGTCGCAGTGGCTCTTGGTGTTCTGTGGGCAGCTGGTGGGCTGAGTGTAAGCAATTCATCTGAAAGAGCAGCAGGATCACGGTCGCATCTCACCTAAAGTGGCACTGAGACCTTCCCCCGCCCCTCCTCACCCAGCCTTAGTCTCGTGACCCGGGGAGCTAGACATCCTCCTCTGCAGGATCCTGATGTCCCCTTCGGCCTTCTGCGGGCCTTAGCTTGCACCCCCCTGCAGGTAACGAGGTGGGAGAAGGGCTCCAAATGCTCTCCTCATCTGTGTTTCTTCTCCGGCTCAAACAGGAAACTTGGCCTCTCAGCTGGGGTCACCCTGGCACAGATCAGCAATGGTGGAGCTGCTCTTCCTGTGCTTCGTGTACCTCCCTGTTTGTGAAGCCCTGGAGGTGGATGGCCTTCAAACTCGTAATCCTGTCCTGGGGCTTTTTTTTTTCTTTTTTGCCAGTCCTGGGGCTTGAACTCAAGGCCTAGGCGCTGTCCCTCAGCTTCTTTTTGCTCAAGGCTAGCACTGTACCACTTGAGCCACAGCACCACTTCTGGTTTTTTCTCTTTATGTGATACTGAGGAATTGAACCCAGGACTTCATGCTTGCTAGGCAAGCACTCTACCACTAAGCTACATTCTCAGCCTCTGCCCTGGGACTTTCTAGCTGTGCTATCTTGAAGATGTAGTCATCCTCTCTCTGCTTCCATTTCTTCTTCTGTTAAATGGATAACAGTAGCCCCTACTGTAAGTAGATGCATGAACAAATCCTGCACTGGGCAGAGCATTAAATACTATGATTAGAAAGTTGTGGATGGGGCTGGGAAGGTGGCTCAGTGGTAGAGCGCTTGCCTTGCATGCCTGAGGCCCTGGGTTCGATTCCTCAGCACCACATAAGCAAAAAGAAAAAAGCTGGAAGTGGCGCTGTGGCTCAAGTGGTAGAGCGCTAGCCTTGAGCTAAAGAGCTGAGGGACAGCGCCCAGGTCCAGAGTTCAGGCCCCACGACTGGACCCCTCCCCCCAAAAAAAGAAAGTTGTGGTGCCAGCTAGATGCCAATGGTTTATTGGTTTATGCCTATAATCTTAGCTATGCAAAAGCTGAGATCTACAGGATCACGGTTTGAAGCTAGCCTTAGCAGAAAAGCCCTTGAGAGTTTATCTCCAATTAATCAACAAAATGCCAGTCTGGAGGTGTGGCTCAAGTGGTAGCTCTCCAACCATGAGCAAACAAAGCCAAGTAAGAGAGGCCCTTGGTGTGAGCCCTGGTACCTGGCATCAAAAAAAAAGATGTTTTAGTGCCTACCACCTCTTCTCCTGCCCCATTGCAGTCACACCAATGAGGAAAGGTTTTGTGGCCAATCTGTGAAGTGAATGAGTCTGCTGCAGGCACGTGCTGATTACGAGACAGACAGGATGGAGTGGAAAGCCTGGCCTTTGCATGGGATGAACCTGCGCTTATACCTGCTTCACCTCTTACTAGCTGTCACCTTGGGCAGCTGTGTGATCCCTCCTGTACCTCTATTGGGTCATCTGGGAAATGGGGACAAGAATAGTACCCACTTCAAAGTGTGGGGTGAAGTGTTGAGGATTCACAAGATGGGGACACTGAGGCTCTGCTCACGGGCGGGTGCATTTCCAGATCTCAGCAGGTACCAGTCTCTGTGTGAGTAACATCCATTTGAGGCACTCCAGGAAGCCGAAAAAAGCAGAGAATCTGTGGGAGGATGAGTCACAGACTAATAATCGTTAAATTTTATTGAGTGTTTTCTCTGTGCCGGGCTCTCTCGTAAGCATTTTTAATAATTCCATTTTGATACTCACCACAGCTCCCTAAGGCTAATAGTAGCATTCCCCCATTTTACAGCTAAGAAAAATGAGGCACAGTTGTGCTTTAGGAGTACTTTTGGCAGTCAGGCCAGTGGCACAGGATGGTTTCCAGGAATGGGATAAGAAGATGAGATCTGAAGATCACAGGTTTGAAGACAACCCATGCAGGAAAGCTTATAAGACTCTTATTTAACTACCAAAAAATGCTGCTAGTGAGCTGGGTGCCAGTGGCTCATACCTGTAATCCTAGCTACTCAGGTGGCTGAGATATGATGATCATGGTTCAAAGCTACCCTGAGCCAGAAAGTCAGTGAGACTCTTATCTCCAGTAAACCACCAGAAAACCAGAACTGGCACTGTGGCTCTAGTGGTAGAGTGCTAGCCTTGAGCTGAAGAGCTGAGGAATAGTGCCCAAGCCCAGAGTTCAAGCCCTACAATGATAAAAAAAAAATGCTATTAGTGGAGGTGTGGCTCAATTGGTAGAGAACTAGCTTTGAGTAAAATTGCTAAGGAACAGCTCCCAGGTCCTGAGTTCTAGCCCTAGGATCTACATGCACACATAAACACTGATTGGTTCTGCTAGGTCACATGCTTACAATGTGGGGGGCATGTTGCTGAGGGCTGAGATCAGTGGGAGCACAACTCTCCAGAGAGACCCCTCACCCGCACTTCACCTAGAGGACTGGAGATCAGGAGGCGGACGGAGGCTCTGGGGTGAGGATGTTACAATTGTTTTGGTGACAGGTGGACTTATTGTGGAAGGATGATGATGCGCAAGGTGAGGCTGTGACAGGATAACCTAGATGGCTATATTTGGAGCAAAGGAGGAGCTGAGACTTGAGGTGGTCTCCCCAGGGCCGAGAAAGGAAGGTGGGGATGGCATCGGGGACAGTGGCCAGGGACTACTGGATAGGAAGGTCTTGAGGCTCCAGAAGGAGGTTTGACTTGGGGTGGGGAGGGTTGGCCTGAGGTGGGGTTGAGGGAGTCCATTGTGGTGGGGGACTGGCTGGGCTTGGAGGGAGGGATGCACTTGGAGCACTGAATATTTCCTGAGCAGCATGGTGGCAGAGAAGGAGGTACCGCCCTTAGAGCTGCTGAGGGAACTCCAGGGGTGTGAGGAGTGGATGGTGACACTGTGGATCTGACGGGTTCACAGAAGGGGGAATGGCTGTAGCTCTCCTCATTTCTAGAGAGGAAGTGGAAGCCAAACACTGCCAAAGGCTGCAGCGGGATATAAACCTTTTCCCTATGCCATTCCCTCTAAGAAGTCAAAAGTCCTAAAATCTAACGAAGTTCAGCAGCTGTTCCTTGCTTCCGCCTCTTCTCAGGGCAGCCACCCTCAGTCCTCAGAACTCATAACAGTTCTTCTAGGAACTTTGCATCCCCATATTTTGGATCCCTCTCTGTAGACGTGTTTCACTGGTTTCCTGTTTAGTAGATTCTTACATGGCCAGCCTTTTGACTCCCCAGCCATCCTCCTAAGTAGTTTTGATGGTCAGCTTACTACTAAGAGCACCCTTCTAATAGTCTTTCAAAAATGGTAATGACTTAGGTAACTGTAGCCCCTCTGTACATCACCTGTATAGTAACAATAATTTTTATAGTAATAATTTTTCATGTTGATACAAGGTGCCAGTGGCTCATACCTGTAATTGTAGCTACTCGGAAAGCTGGGATCTGAGAACTGTGAGTCCATGAGATTCTTATCTCCAGTTAACCACCAAAAAGCTAGAAGTGGAGCTGTGGCTCAATTGGTAGAGTGCTAGCCTGGAGTAAGTAAGATCAGGGGTAGCGCCCAAGCCCTTAATTTGAACCCCAGGACTAGCACGTACATGTAACTGTGCACACATGCACAGGCGTGTGCACATACACACATGCTGGTACATGTATTCGTGTTTGTATATGAATAAATAATAGGCAGGATAATGGCCTCTCATTAATGGCTACATCCTAATCCCCTGAAGCTGTGAACATATGACTTTATATGGCCAAAGGGACTTTGTAGACGTGATTAGATTAAGAACAGGGGGTGAGATTATCCTGGATTATCTGGGAGGGCTAGGTAACCACAAGAGTCCCTAGAAGTCAAAGAGGAAGGCCAGAGTCAGAGAAGCAACTGAAGCTGAGAGAGAGAGTGACTTAATGGCCTCACTGCCTTTGGAGTTGGAAGGGACCATGAGCCAAGAACAGAGGCAGCTTCTAGAAGCCAGAAAAGGCAAGAAATTGGAAGAATGCAACCTTGATATGAGCCTAGTGAAGCAAACTACTATCATCTCCAACTTGCCGAATTGCAAGATAACAAATCTGGTTTGCAAGTCATTGATTTTGTGGTACATAGAAATGATTTATATAGCCGGGCGCTGGTGGCTCACGCCTGTAATCCTAGCTACTCAGGAGGCTGAGATCTGAGGATCGCAGTTCAAAGCCAGCCCGGGCAGGAAAGACCGTGAGACTCCTATCTCCAATAAAACCACCAGAAAACCGGAAGTGGCGCTGTAGCTCAAGTGGTAGAGCGCTCGCCTTGAGCTGAAGAGCTGAGGGACAGCGCCCAGGCCCAGAGTTCAAGCCCCACGACGGACAAAAAAAAAAAAAGAAATGTTTTATATGTGTGTATACACATACATGCTTGCATACATATGTATGTACACATTTACATTTGTTACACCAATGACGTGTTTACACCGTTACAGCTGAGTAGTATACTGTGGTAGTTTGGTAGTTTCTTTTCACTTTTTTCCTCAAGTTTGCCTTGTTTTCTCTGTACCTATTGCTAATTCCTCCTGCCCCACTTACTGCCATTTGGGACAGTCACAGAAGGTGACAAGGTTTCAGTTCCACTATTTGAGTCATGTGTTTTCTTTCGTTGGGGTGCCCTGCTTTCTAGGAGTGTGGCAAGTTGTAAATGATGTTCTATGAGTTTGTTCCTTGCCTGCTGGTTGAATACTCTGCTTTCTGGCTATTATGTCTCTTCCTCTTAGGGGCTAAGTTCACCCCATTACTTGGAGCACATCCTGAAGACAGATGTCCTTCAATAGCCATTCTGCAACTGGATTTAGATAGCAGCGTAAGCGGTCACATCGCATGGCAATGGTGACAGCTGACACCTGAGTCTGGAGTCACTGCCTAGGTGGGCAGTGTGCCTAGAGCCCCTCTGGAGCGTTCTCTTTTTCCTCGCTGCCTCTTCTGCTGGCTCTCCTGGGTCTTGGAGGACATCTTCCCTGCTTTCTGACAGCAGGGCACAAGACCTCGCACAGGTGTTTTCCTTCTGCTCTCCCACTCCATGACCAAAAGGAAAAAAGAAAGAAGCCTAATCAGAGAATTCAAGTTTGTTTAGTTCCTTAAGAACTTTTTTTTGGGGGGGGCTGGGAAGGTGGCTCAGTGGTAGAGTGCTTGCCTTGCATGCATGAGGCCCTGGGTTCGATTCCTCAGCACCACATAAACAGAAAAAGCTGGATGTGGCGCTGTGGCTCAAGCGGTAGAGAGCTCGCCTTGAGCTGAAGAGCTGAGGGACAGCGCCCAGGAGCAAAGTGCAGGTCAACCGGCAAAAAAAAGAACTTTTTTTTTTCATGTATATATGCCATATATATGCCAGTCCTGGGTCTTGAACTTAGGGTCTGGACACTGCCCTGGAGCCTTTGGGCTCAACGCTAGTGCTCTACCACTGTGAGCCACAGTGCTATTTCCAGCTTTTTGGGACTAATTGGAAACAAGTCTCATGGACTTTCTTGCCTGGGCTGGCTTTGAACCATAATCCTCGATCTCAACCTCCTGAGTAGCTAGGATTACAGGTGTGAGCCACTGACACCTGGCAATTTCTTGAGAATTTTGAGGGTACTGGTCTTTGGTCTTCTTGTTTGCAAGGTTGGTATGAAGCCATTCTGATTCCTGATTATTCTTAGGTCATTTTCCTCCCCTCTTCTCTGGAAGCAACTAGAACCTTTTGTTTATCTAAGTATTCTGAAATTTCACAGCGCTATTCCTGGTGTAAGGTGCTGTCATCAATGGGGCTGAACAGTTTTTCAGTTAGGCAACTTATGGCTGTCAGTTTTGGAAAGTTCTCTGGAATTGTTGTATTGGTCATTTTTTCCCATCTGTTGTTCTTCCTATAACACCTATGCAGATGGGCAAGCCTATACCTGTTACCCAGCTGGTCTCTGTCATCTTCCAATCCTCAGGTAACTGCTAGTCCACTTTTTCTGTTCTTTTCTTTTCTTTTTTCTTTTTGTTGCCAGTCCTGAGGCTTGAACTCAAGGCCTGGGCACTGCCCTGAGCTTCTTTTTGCTCAAGGCTGGCACTCTACCACTTGAGGCACAGTCACTCCCAGCTTTTTCTGTTTATGTGGTACTGAGGAATCGAACCCAGAGCTTCATGCATGCTAGGCAAGCACTCTACCACTAAGCCACACTCCCATCCCATACTCTTTACTTTTAAGAGGTCAATGTTTTATATGTGATGTTTATTTTTCTATGTGTAATGTTTCACTTAATATCCTCTAGGCTCTTCAGGTTGCTGCAGGTGACAATATTTAATTTTTTATGACTGAGTAATATTCTGTTGTGTGTATGTGAGTATATATGTGTGTATATATATATATATATATATATATATATAAATTCATCCTTGATAGGTTGATTCCTTACCTTAGCTATTAAGATTAGGGCTCCAATAATCAGCTCTAATAATAAGCTGGGAATGCAGATGTCTCTTGGGCATGTTGATTTCCTTTAATAGTGAAATTTCTGAATCATCCCATAGTTCTTTGTTTGTTTTTGTTTTTTGGTTTTTCTGGGTCCAGTCATGGGTCATGAACTCTGGGTCTGGGCGCTGTCCCTCAGCTCTTCAGCTCAAGGCTAGCGCTCTACCACTTGAGCCACAGCGCCACTTCCGGCTTTTTT
>NW_012267236.1:9536566-9556974 GCF_000151885.1 Dipodomys ordii
TTTCTTTTTGCTTATGTGGTGCTGAGGAATGGAACCCAGGGCCTCATGCATGCAAGGCAAGCACTCTACCACTGAGCCACCTTCCCAGCCCCTCTCTGACTATTCTTGTTTCATATCGTATTTTTGTTTCGTTGACATGCTATCACATTCTCTGTGCATGAAGTCTGTTACCTCCTGTTCTTTTTGTTGTTATGTTTTGTTTGGGTTTGATTTGATTTGGGTTTGGTTTGTTTGTTCAGGTCTGTATTTTCCAAGATAGAGGCTTTCCTTGAACGTGTAGTTGTCCTTACTTGTTCTTTTTGGGTTAAGAATGAGGAACTAAGGCTGGTAGTGTTCTGTGGTAGAAGTTGAGTCCCTGAGTTCAAACCTTGGTATTATGGGGAAAGAAAACCACAAACAAACAACCCAGAAAACAAAAAGACTAGGGGCTCTCTAGACGTGGTGGTGAATGTCTATAATCCTAGCACCTGGGACATGGAGGCAGAAAGGTTGAGAGACTGGGCCCACATAGTGGGACCCTGCCTCAAAATGAAAGGAAAGAACAAGGAGTAAAAGCTGATCGGAAGCTCAGTACATTGGGGGCTTATCAACTTTCAGACCCACATTGGTGGACCTGAGCAAACCTTTTCGCCCCGTTTGGGTATTGGTGTCAGTGTTGGCATCCTTAGGCCTTTTCTCTTGGATTGCTGAGACTCTCTAGAAAGGTGGCAGGGTCTGGCTCCCACTGTCCTCCAGCCCAGCGGGAGCCTGTCTGCTCTCTGCCGTGCCAGGACACTGCCATCTCCTTATTTTCTGCCCTCAAGGGAATAGGAACCTTGGAGAAGGTAGGTTCGGCATCACTTTCTTCATCAGCATTTTTGTTTTCACACAGGCATCCTCTCCACCCCAGTCCAGAGTATCTGGTGCTGTGGCAGGCACCAGGTTGGAAATTGGCTTTCACACTCTTATCTCAAATGGGGCTGTTCATCGTCAACCTTCCACATCCCCAAATCATCCTCGTAGTGACCCTTCTTCTGTCCTGCCCAATCTTGTGATCTTACATCTGCTGAAATATTTGCTGCTGGGTTAGGAACATGGTAAAATGTAGTACATGGTCAATCCCAGCTCATGTCCACAAAAGGTGTTTTGTTTTGGGATGCTGAGGATAGAAATTAAGGCCACTGAGCTACACCCCAGCCCTCCACAGCACCTTCATAAGCAACATAGCAATGATGCTTTCCATATTGGTGATGATGTAAGACATTTTCATGATGGTATCCCTTAAGCATTTGTACATCGTTGTTCTAAACATCATGAAAAAGCTTCAGGCAGGAAATAAAAAATGCTGGTCAGAACGGTAGGGCTCTTGGTGAAGATCTTTTGTGGTGGTGGATTTCATGTCCTTGCCTTCGGCCTGAGTAACGGGGGTTCTCTTGTGCTGAGGTCAACAGGGCCATAAGACATGGTGGGCGTCTGCTGCTGGCTTGAGGCAGTGGCCCAGGTACAGGCTTCTTCCCGTGGCCCACTCCCTGGGAGAATAATGGGACTCTCAAGGCAGGTAGGGCCAGTCTGTGTCCAGGCCTGGTACTTCGGCAACAGGATGAGGCCTGTAGAGTTGAATGGCCTCACCTGGCCACATACTGGATGGTTTTAGTTGCTGCTAAGCGATTTTGAGGGCCACTTACACTGCTGAACCAACACAAAGGGAGCAGGATTGACCCAGATCAGCTGTTTTCTGTATGGACACTGTATACAGTTCCGATATCAGGGGCCTGGGAGGAGGAAGACACATTTCCCCTTTCCCTTCCGGGGCGTCTGCCTTCAAGGTCAATGCCCTGTGTTGTTCTGTTACTTGTGCCAGCTTCCTGCCTTTCCCACGGCTCCTCTCAGCGCTGCTGCTGGGGCAGAGGAGGTGCCCCAGGTGTCTCTGGACCTCCAACTCCTACCGCTTACTTTTGTGCCTGGTGTCCTCTGCCTCATTCTGGGGCCCCTGAAGGAACCCTGCTTTGTCTGCCTATCACCCTCACACATACCTTGTCTGTCTGGCATACCCCCTCTCCAAGGCCTGTGGGCTCTCAGCAGTGTGCCGGATCAGAGCTAGAAGATCAGAGCTAGAATGTGGAGATCAGCCAACCCGGCTCTCCTCAAGCACGGATGAGGAACCAGAGGACCAGAGAAGGCCATCAGGGCCCAAACTCTAAGCGGCTGGCTCTGTGTTGAATGTTGTTTCCAACCAGTCTGCTTTGGTCGGCTTCTACCTCCTGAAGGCTTTGATTTGGGATGACTGCAGATGATTGTTATCACAATTAGGGGCTGGATTCCGAGGAGAAATTACTGCCCAAGAGTGGACGAAGCCATCTAGAGCTCTGGGTGGACAAGTTCTCTGGTGGGTTCAGGAGGGTGGTTTCTGTGGAATGGTGTGAGTGGGGCAGGGCACTTAGCTTCTGAGTGCACCATGCCTTAAAAGCTTCAGGGTCAAGAAGTCAAGTTGACTCCTTGGACAGGCCCTAACCATTTGAGCCTTAGGCTCTAGCTATAAACTAGGAAAGCAGCAGAAGCGTGTCACGCGCTCTCACAGTGTCTGCCATGGAGCCTCTCACTGTGTGTCCACCCTCTCAGGTACTAGACGACCTGCCTTCATTAAGCCCAGCCTGAGGCCACACAGAGGGGTGTGGGAAATAAGACGCAGCATATCTGGGGCCTTCTCTGGGGCAGTTGTAAGGCTCCAAGTCTTCCTAGACAGACTGGGCTTTTCACTTCTGGGTTCTTCCTATCTTGGCCCTCAGGATGTTCCGCCTAGCAAAGGTTCAGTCTGGCTTCTCCCAGAGCAGAACCAGTGTGGGGCACCGCCCCCCCCCCCTCCAGGACTGGGTTGGCGCTGGGGAGGGCCTACCCTGTGCCGTCTCCAGGCTCCTGGTTTTCCAGGGAGCCCTAGCTGGCGGGGGAAGGGAGGAAAAGCCCAGGAGGGAGGGGAGCAGGGAAGCAGAAAGGGGGAACTGGAAGGGGATGGGCGGGCGGGCGTGGGTGGGCCTGATCCAGCTGCCTCCTGCTTTCCTGCCTCTGCCAATCCCCTCCCAGGCAGGCTCACACTCAGGCAGGGGCTTGGCACTCTCCCTGGGGGTGGGATCTGGAGAACTGCCTGCTCTGGGGGGGGTGATACAGCAACCCCCCCTTCCAGTCGTGGCTGGAGGCACAGGCTTTGTGATTTCACTGGCTTGGCCCCCACCTGGAGCAGAGAAGAAGAAAAGCCCCTAAAATTCAGCTAGGCGGTTTTGCGGGGGGCCTACTCAGGCCCAACAGTTCTGAAGGGGAATGAAGTCATTTCTGGGGTTGGGGACAGCAGGGCTGGCCTCCTTCTTCAACATCCCAGCTCCCCCCCCCCCCCCCCCTGCCAGGGCCCTGGAGCCCAGCAAAGGGGCCGATGCCCAGGGCCACCTGGGTTCCGGCCTCTGCCTCTGCGTTGCAGGGCCAAGGCTCTGGTCCTAAAAGCAAGGTGACATTCATTTCACTACATCCTGTGACTGCGGCTCACTTCCTCCACGTGGCAGGAGTGCTGTGGGGGTGGGGGGTCGGGTGAGGACAGACTAGAAGGAAAATGTAGTTGGGCTGGGGGCCTCTAGGGGAGGCTGGGGTTTCCCAGGGGCCGGCTGGGGCGGGAGGGAGGGTGTGGGAAGTGTTCAAAGGGAAGAACAGCCGTGAATGAAGAGAAGGGAGGAGCAGGAGGAGGCTGGAAGTCCCAGAAGCGGCCCCCACCTCGCCACAGCACTTGGAGGCTCTGGGGACGGTCATCGCCTCCAGCTGTGCC
The DNA here is from genome assembly GCF_000151885.1 of Dipodomys ordii. Taxonomy (NCBI): domain Eukaryota; kingdom Metazoa; phylum Chordata; class Mammalia; order Rodentia; family Heteromyidae; genus Dipodomys; species Dipodomys ordii. The sequence goes on from NW_012267236.1 coordinate 9,540,351, forward strand.
TGCCTCAGTCTCCCGCTCCCTGGTGAGACTGGGAGGAGGAGAGAGGTCAGAGAGAAGGCCTTCCCTGGCCTGTCTGGTCCTGGGGACTTCCCCCCTGGAGGGACCTGGGTCAGGTAGGCCCTGGGTCCTGGGCTCCACGCTACTGACCAGCTTTTCTTCCTCACAGGTGGAGCCACTGGGGAGCCCAAACCCCCACACAGACGAGGCAGCAGCTCACCAGAGGGCTTGACACGGGGATCTATGTTTCAGTTTTAACTCTTGCTTACAAAGACCACGATAATTCCTTCCCCGAAGCTTAGCAGCCTCTCCACCCCGCAAAGCCCCAGCCTGCCTCCCACCGCCCAGCTGCCCGCCATGCCCTCCGGCGGCCCCAGCGACACCAGCAGCTCCGCTGCCGAGCGGGAGGAAGACAGAAAGGTGAGTAGCACATCACTCATCTCTTCCGGGACCCTGTGGTGAGAGTCGCAGGGGGGTGGGTCCCACTCTTACAATGAGGGGGAGGCTGGCACTCACTCAGCCCTCACTCCAAACTGGTGGAATGCCTCTGGCTTCTTGACTTTGGTGACAGAGAAGCAGAGACCTAGAGATGGTAAACTCTGGTGGTGGAACAGGAATTTGAGCCAAGAGGTCCAGCTCCAGGACTCTGACTTTCAAACTACCTTGGTGTTTGTTGGCACAGGCTGGACCCTGGGTCTGTGCAGATGGTAGGGGTCGGCCTTCTTTGTTTCAGCGCTGCCTCTGTCTCCCTGCTGTTCAGGTAGCTTCCTGGGGTGCTAAAGCCATGCAGTGATCGGCCCATCTCACACAGACACAGACACACACACACACACACACACACACACACAACACACACACACACACACACACACACACACACACAGACACACACACACACACACACACACACACACACAAACACACACAGAGCTACCTGCTGCTTTTGGTGCTTAGGGCCAGGCCACAGGCACTGGGGGCCCTTGGCGAGGGTGACACTCCACCCTCCGCTCCAGGCTCCCAGAGACCTCTGCATCATCTTTGATGCCCGCCCCCCCTTGAGAGGTGAGCTCTTCACCCTTCAGCCAAACTTCTGATTGAGCTTATGTCCCTCAAAAGGGATTTTCTCAGATGGTGGGAATCCCTTTAGGTCCCTAAATGCTACCTGAGGGCCTTCCAAGCTAGGACCACCCATAGGGAAAGCTGCCTCTAACTCCAGCACTTGGACTCTGTTTCCCTCTGAAGGAGGAGTCAGCTCCCACGGAAGCTGTGACAGCACTCTCTGCAGTCCCTGTCTCCCCACCCCAGCCCTGGGAGGGGTGAGGTACTGCCTGTCTGGGAGAGCAGGGTCTGTTCATGAGACCAGGGTGTTCGGCAGACACCAGGTGTAGGGCCCTGAGTGCTTGGCACCCCACTCCATGCCACGGACCTTACGGCACGGCCCTTAGATGCCCTCCAGATGCTCAGCTTCTTTCCCAGCCCGCTCCTTCTTGGAGCAGGTCTCTGTGTTCTGGGTACCTTCCACCCATTGTTCCATTTGTCTTGGGAACACCCTGAGACAAATGGGGTAAGACAGATGGCCCTGGTTTTCAGCAGGGGACTCAAAGCACAGCCACACAGTGGTAGGTCCAGACAAGAGCCTCCCTCACCTCCTGGATCTGAGCCCTTCCCCAGGTCCCGTGTGGAGTCCTACTGTGAATGGCCACCCATCCCAGGTGTGCACAGAGTCCAGCCTGTGAGGGAGGGTGAGGAGCGGACACAGTGGGCAGAGCACGCTGAGCACCCTGTGCCTGGGCCCTGGTCCAGGATGCCTACGGCTCCAAGTCTGCCTCCTTTCTGTCCAGGTTAGCCCACAGGTTTTCTGGGCTGCTCTTGGCTCAGGACTTGATCAGGGAGAGACTCAGACCTGGGGCTACCATGCCCAGGACATCTGCAGCTTCTTGTGTGATACCTGAGGCCATAGTGATTTCCCTTCCTTCCTGGCTTTGTTTCCCTGTACGACTGGTTTTCTCTGGATCTTCCCTACCTGGAGTCCCACATCCCTACTGGTGCTACCCACCGTCACCTTGTCGCACTGGTGGTTACTAGTCGGCCATTCCCATAGCTGGACAAACTCCCCCTCCGTGACTGCACTGTGACACCCCCCTCCACCAGCAACAGGTCAGGCTCTGGATTGTGAGAGTCAGAGTAGAGAAGGAGCACTGCACAAGGATGCAGAAGGCCCAGGCCCCAAGCCCAAGGAAACTTCTTTCTGGAAATGTAACTTCAGGCCATCTGGGCTGTGTTTGCTCAGCTGGAAAATGGGAAGAGTAACTCTAGCCTTGCCTGTTGTACAGGCGGCAGTGCAGGTCAGATGAGGTCACAGGCATGGACTCACGGGCATGGAAGTGCCCTGCAGACAGCAAAGTCTGGTCCAATTATGAGGGATTACGACTGCTATTATTATCTACCTATAGTAACTGCTCTGGCTCAAGCGGCAACAAACACACACCCAGCCCAGATCCCAGAGCTGATAGCGCATATTCGTGTTGGAAAAGGTGGTGATGCCAAAAGACGGGTGATCTGGACCAGGGCCGGGGCCAGCAGGCCTCCTCCCCACCACCCACACCCATAGTGTGCATGTTGGCTCACCTGATACACCTCTAGCACCCTAGTCTGTTTCCAGTAGTACCAGGGAGCTGCCCGGGGAAGGTGGGAGTTGACACCACAACCACCACTGCAATCAGTGAAAGCCAGGCCTGGGGCAGGGACACTAGCTAGCTGCAGACAGGGCAGGCAGAGGACAGTGCAGCCTAGGAAGCTACAGGGGGACCTGGCACAAAGGAGCTGTCTGATGAGTCCCAGGGTAGGGATGTAGTGACCTGCTGGCGACACTAGCTCACCTCACCTGCTCTTCTAGCCTTGCCCTGTAGGCTCTAGGCCCCAGTTGAGGCTTTTCTGGGCTGTTTCTGGTGGCCCTTGGCCTGATTTCTCTGGGAAAGCCCTTTCCTCTCTGCACTTGGGATTACGGCTTACAGTGGATCAGTGGTGATCAAGTGTGATCCTCAGCCCAGCCATGTCCATACCTGAGAAGGCACTGGAACTGTGAAACTCAGGACTGTGTGCCTTTTTGTTTGTTTGTTTTATAGGTAGGGTCTTGCTCTGAAGCCTAGACTGGCCTTGAATTTGCAACCTTCCTGCCTGGGCCTCTACAGGCATGTGATATCACACCCTGCTGGAGCCATATCTTGAGCAGCTCCCAGGGGATTCTGTCACTGGTATCCGCAATGACCACTGATGGGGGGGGGGGGATATTGTCACTCTTTCCTTGCTGTGAAACCCCAGAGCTCAGGAAGGATTCCATAGATAGTATAGAGAGGAAAATGGAGTGGTTCAAACCTCTGCATGGAGCCAGGGTCAGGAAGGTGGGGTACAGAGATCAGAATAGGTAGGGGTGATCTGTGGGTGAGGGTGCCTAGCAACAGCCCCTCCCTCCTGCCATCCATGTAGCTGGCAGAATAGCACAGCGTGGGGAGGCTGAGTGCTGGGGCTGGAGCAGGCAGGTGGAAGGGTACTGGGAGGTAAACACTTACAGAGGGAATGGAGGAGGGACCAAGAGCCTCAGGCAACATCCCCTCCCCCATCTCAATGATTCCCTTTCCTCTGGCCTTGGAAACAATGGTCAAGATGGCATTCATTGAGCACAGTCTGTTGGACATTATATACATATTATTTTATGAACTCTTCCAATTAAGATCCTGGTGTTTTTCATTGCTCTTTCTTAGTAAGGACTAAACCAAAGCTTAGAGAGGTTAAGGCACTTGCCTGAAGTCACACAGCTAGTAGGTGGTAGTGTAAGGGTTGAGCCCGAGGCAGCTTGTACTATTGGCTTCTGTGTTCTTTAGTCTGTCTCCCACGTGAAGAGGAATGGAGTAAAGAGCCCTCCCAGGATGATGCTCTGTGGGCCTGCTCGTGTTTCCCCAGCTGCACGTTTACAAGTGTTTATTTAGACTAAAGCTGAGGTGGTTGAAAGCCTGCTCCTCTGTAACAGTGCTCTTGCCTCAGGATGGATGCTGAGGATACTTCATCCCAGCATGACCACTGCGGGTGTACACACACGCACGCATGCGCGCACACACACACACTCCAGACACACACACACACACACACACACACACACACACACACACACACACACACACACACACACACACACACACACACACACACACACACACACACACACACACACACACACACACACACACACACACACACACACACACACACACACACACACACACACACACACACACACACACACACACGCTCCAGACCGATCTCTTCAGTGAGGACACTGCTGTGGACATGGCTTCTTGCCCTTCCTCCCTCTTTCTTCGCCACATTGCTTCTTTTTTCTTCTCTTTCTCTCTCTATCCCTCCCTTCCTTTTTTCAGATTTAGATGCCTTTCCATACACATGGCTCATAGTAGGGCTCCACAAATCTGCTGGAGGAACTGAATGACATTCCTAGGAGATCTAGTAAAGGATAGGGGATAAGATAGAGAAATGGCCATGGCCACCGGTGCTCAAGCTGGGGAGAGGGGGGACCTTTCCCAAAGCCCTGTGCTTCAGCAGAGAGATTTGTGCTGGCCAGTGTGTGTGTGTGTGTGTGTGTGTAAGTGTAAGTGTATGTCTGCGTATATGTACTCTGTGCCTCTGGCCAGGCCTGGGTCCCTTCCCCTCCCCTTCCCTCCCTTCCCCTTTGCTCTACCCTCCAAGCCCAGCCCAGAGGCCTGGCAAGTGCTGGTCTCCCTTGAGCTCTGAGTACTTCCTCTGTGCTGGCCCATAAGCTCAAGGGAATCCTTGGGTGGGTTCCTCACAGGACTCGGGAACATAGAACATTCCAGGGAGCACTCTGCCTACTGCACTCAAATATCCCCACATGGGCACTAAGCACTGGCTAGTCACTGTAGAATCATTTAAAGAGAATCCTTTTTTCTTTCTTTCTTTCCTTTCCTTTTCTTTCTTTTTTTTTTTTTGTCGATTGTGGGTCTTGAACTCTGGGCCTGGAGGCTATCCCTCAGCTCTTCAGCTCAAGGCTAGTGCTCTATCACTTGAGCCACAGCACCACTTCGTTTTCTGAGTGGTTTATTGGAGATAACAGTCTCCTGGACTTTTGTGCCTGTGCTGGTTTTGAACTGTGATCCTCAGATCTCAGCCTCCTGAGTAGCTAGGATTACAGGCATGAGCCACTGATGCCTAAGAGAATCCTTTAAAGGACATTTGAGAAGTTACAGAGGAAGTGCTTCTCCCTTTGCACTCTGGGAGCACAGAGCACACAGTGGCAGGGGAGCTGACAGGCGCTCAGGCACGCCCAGCCCACCCAAGCTGACCCAGACCATGGCTTTGGGGCTTCAGATTGTTGGAAGCTCTCTCAGTTAGATGTTGTTTTGTCGTTAGATGTCAAGTGCAGTTAGCCATGCAGTCAGTATGGTCTTGGGTGCGGTCAGCTGGGCTCTGGAGACAGACCTGCCTTTGAATCTGCACTCCGGTGACTCAGCGGCGTGAGTGCCCAGCACAGAATGACCCCTGATGGGCCTGAGAGGTTTAAAAGAGATGGTGCTTGTCAGAACTCAGGGACCTGGTATGTAAGAAGTTAGCTGTGTGCTTTATTTTAATAAATGGTCCACCACTTACCTATCTGTCTATCTGCCTGCCTCTCTGCCCACCTACCTTCCTCTGTGCCTGCACCTCTAGGGTCTAGGCCACTGCAGCCCCTCGCATTGCAGGTCTGGGAGAAGCCCAGGGAGGGTGTGTGTCCTGGTGTGGTTTGGAGGCCACTTGGAAGCCAGCTGGTAGAGGAAGCTTTTCTCTTCGGTCCTAAGATCCAAGAGGCCTGAGGTCCCTGTGCCCTGTGCTCCTGCTGCAGGCGGGAGCTGTGGGTGCCTCTGAGGGTCTGCCTGCGTGAGAGGCTAGGGCTGGGACCATTAATCCTGCTCTGAATGGCTGGAGGTTTGAACCTGGCCCAGTGGAGAAGATGGGGGTTTCTTGGAACCAAGTTGTGGGGTAAGGTGGGGGGGGTAAAGATAGGAGAGGGGTGGGAAGTTGGACTCAGCTGCTTATAAAGGAGCTGGAGCTGGAGTGGTGTCCTAGACAGTTCGGAAACAGGCCTTTCCTCTCAGGCAGCCCTGAGCTGGGCCCAGCAAGCATGCTCCTGCCCACTAGCTGCCTCTGCGAGAGCCCCAGGGCAATGAGGGGCAATTCCTGTCCACCTTCACATGTGCCGGGCAGAAGGGCTTGCGGAGCAATGAGCTCCTTTAATGCTCACCTCAATGCAGGAGGCGACTGCTGTCATTATCCCCATTTTACAGAGGAGGAACCCGGGCTTAAAGAAGTTGGGAACTTGACTACAGTCGTGTGGCTAGAGAATTTTTATCTACACTCTTCCTCTCTGTGAAGCCAGCAATGTAGTCAGGGTGGGCTACTGGAGCAGACAGGAGTGGGCTCGGTGCCCAGAGAGCTTGCCGCCCGCAGGGCAGTGGACATGCTCCACACTAGCCCTGAGCATGGCATCAGCCGTAGCTTTTCCACATGTCTCTCCCTCTAGACTAAATTTTGTTTGCTGGCCTTTGTGTCCACTACACAGGAGGTGCTCAGTTGGTTTTTTATGTCCACCCCTGAGCTTGGCCTGGCAGTGGGGATGAGAATCAGCCTGCTGTGCCTTTGTCTTCATTTCAGAAGTGGGTAAGGGCCTGAAAAGGTCGATTGCTCGGCTGGTGAAGGCAGGCCGGAGGCCCTGAGGAGGGCCTGGGGAAGCAGGCCCAGCCATTTTCAGTCTTAGTACTTATGAATCATCTGCTATATGCAAGTATCCAGGCACTGTAAGGGACTCAGAGGGATCATTAAGACCTGTCCCCCTCCTCCCAAAGTGGGGACTTAGGTGAGGAGAGACAGTGTCCACCATTGATCATATGAAATCAGCCAGTGTTTGCCGAATATTGAATTCTGAAATGAGTAACTGATGAGCTTTGAGAGGTGAGGCCAGAAAAGCAGCAGACTTCCTCAGTGAGTCCTAGAGCTCCTACATCTTCAGCCTCTGCCCCCTGCCTCACCAGAGCCAGGAAGGGCCTGGATATGCATATGAGTATGTCCACATGTGTCATGTGTGCTTTGTGTGGGTCTCAGCCTGGTGCTCAGACTGCCCAGGTCAGAGCTCTGCTTGCTACAGAAGCCAATTCGTTTCACTGAATTCCACAACCACAGACAGTCCCTGGGAGGCCAGCCAGCCAGCTGGCAAAAGCTGTACATGCTTCTTGTCCCTGGGGGCCCAGGCAAGTGGCTGGCTAGATCCGGCAAGTTCATCCCCTCAACTCACACACCAACTGAGACATCTGCTCAGCGGATGCCAGGTCAGTAGCATCCGGTTTAAGAACTGAAAGGAGCACGTATGTCTTTCTGGATATCTCTGGGTGAGGGCTTGTGAGGAGGAGGGGTAAGGCTGGATCTAGACACAGCAAGGCAAGTGAGTGCATCTGTGTGCATGCACCTTCAGTACATCAGTATGTACCTTCAGCATGCATGGCCTGTGGGCTTAGGTTTTCACTGGGAGCAGGTGTGTGAGCACTTGCGTGTGCTCTAGTGCAGAACATGGCATAGGCTATTATGGTAGCCTTTGGTAGGTTGCAGTGGAAAGAACCATAGGCTTAAAAGATTGAAATTTGGACTCTGAAGCTTTTCTTCCTGACTATGATTCTGTGAGTCAGATAACCTCTCTGAGCTTCAGATTTCCCGCCTATGTAATGGAAAAATAACACCAGCTCTGCTTTCTGTAAAGCATAAGAATAAAATGGAATAACATATGTGGAAAGGCTTTGCTAATTACCCTGCACTCTACAAATGTGAGAGATTATTATCGTCATAGCCAGCTCATCCGAATGAGAAATTGTGTGTAGCTTAAAATTATCCATCCAGTGAGCTACGCCAAAATGTAGGTCAAATCCTCAGAAGTTTGGAGGGAGGCTGATGGAAACCACTTAATCTTATTGGCCACCAAGAGTGAAGGTGCTTTGAAAGCCATAAAGACTTACATAATGTAAAGTGACAATTACGTTTAAGCTTAAAAGATACATTGTAGGTTTGGCATGGAGATTGATGCCTGTAATCCCAGCACTCAAGAGACTGAGGCAGGAGGATCTCAAGCTGTAGGCCAGGGAGACCATGACAAAAATGAGTGAATGAATAAATAAATAAATAGTAGCATATCTTAGTTTTCCTGTTACCAGAGACATAAAGATACAAGTAAAAGCCAGGCACTGGTGATGTACACCTGTAATCCTCAGGAGGCTGAGACCTCAAGAGTATCGGTTCAAATCCAACCTGAGCAGAAAAGTCTGTGAAACTACCTCCAGTTAGCCTACAAATAAAGCTGGACTGGAGGTGTGGCCCAGTGGTAGAGCACCAACTATGGTTGAAAATGCTGAGGCTCTTGTGTTTAAGCCCTAGTACTAGTGTGCATGCACGCATGCACACACACACACATCCAAGTGACCCAGAAACCTGAATGTTCATAGCTCGTGGATTTGTATGTGTGTGCCACTTATGTGTATGGACTCAGCTGTGGACTCGGGACATGGCAGTCACTTATCCATGTGTTGTTGTGCTGGCCCCATCAGCCTAGACATTGTGAATGCCATTGTGAAGAAGTCTCTGTTGACTGTGTGTGATGACATATACCTGCAATTTCAGCACTTGGGAGGTAGAGATAGAAGGGTTACATGTTTGAGACCAGCCTAAGCTATATAGAGAGGCTCTAAAAGTCTGCCAGTTCCCTCTAGGAACCCATGGCTTGACCAGCACAATGCTAAAATTGGAATGCTGGGTAGTAGATGCTCCAGAAGGGGTCTGTCAGGTCAGTCTAGGCTGGGGATGGGAGAAGAGTGAAAGGAACCCTAGGAATTAAGGCTGGAAAAGGGAGTCTGCTGAAAGCTCGATGTTCCGGTGGGCCAGTCGCCTAGGCAGCTGCTTTTACACCTGCTGCAGTGCTGGCCCCCCGTGTTGAGAGGAGACACAGGCAATCCAGCCAGACCCTGGGAGCGTCTTGCATCAGGGTTAAGGAGCTGATCTGCATCCTCCTGCAGGTCCCCACGATCCCTTTAGGGAAGGGTTTTAGCTCTGCAGAGTGACATAATCAGTCTTGCATTTTGGAGAGATTAGGGAACCCCAGGGTCCCACATATTTTACCACTGTGGCTCCAGCCAGATGGTGGGATCTGTCTGCACCTTGAGTGATAGCTGCACATGTAAGAAGCAAGCTGGGATTTATGCAAGGCAAGAAGGCCCAGGAGGGTGGGCTTGCCGTGCTTCTGTGAAATGTTCTAGTCAGGATATATGGAGCCAGGAGGAAGTGCCATCCTCGAGTGACTGTTACATGTCAGCTTTCAACCTATTACTTCACCTCATTCTTATGCCATTGCTGTAGAGTAGGTATTATTGTCCCCATTTTATGGATGAGGAAAGCAAGACACAGAAAGGTAACAGCTTGAAGTGAGTATTAAGTATACAGCAGAACAAAAATCCTAACCTAGCTTTCCCTTTGCCAAACACCTATCTATCATTTCTGCCCCTCTGAAGGGCTGATTAATTCAGTCCCTTCCTTGACAGATGAGGAAACCATCCTGGACTCAAATCTGTTCCCACTAAATGTGTTATTGCTTTCCAGCTGCTCAGGTTACTTGGATCAGATTCTTCTATTTCAGAATATTAGGGATGCCTCCTAATTCAGTGCTACTTGCAGATTTGATCAGCATATTTTACATTCCTCTCCTCAGCCCATCAGCAAAGATACTGAGTAAAACAGGCCCCATGACAGATGCAAGAATGAAACACTTGACATGCCTCTTAGAGCGGCTGAGGGCACAGCCTGGCCCATCTGTTCACTCTGCTGGGCCGATAAGCCCCTAGTCTGCAGCCTGAACTGTAGGCTGGTCCACAGCAGAGCACCCCAGTCACTTTGCCCTGCACTTGTGCTCCATCTTGGAAGAGTGAATGTTGGCAGAAGATAACCTGCTTCTGGGCCATGTGGAAAGGGTAGGGTCCAGACCTGAGTGTGAATCTGATCTGGTCTTTCATAGAGACTGGGAGGCCTAACCATACTTCGCCTTCCACTGAAAGCAAGACTCAGGCCTGGCCCCTGCTCCTCTGTGTGATGCCCCCACATGCTTGGAAGCTGGCATCAGGTGGTCCGTTACCTAGAATTGAATCCTATGAGGAAGAAAGTGTATGAGTGCCTAAAGCACGCCTGGACAGTGTGTGCCAGTGCAGCGAAGTAGCTAATGGCCTGCCAGTGTGGACCAGCTGCCTGTCAGAGACCCCAGAGGCATTTCAGTGAGCCTATGGCAGCCTGGCCTTGTTTGTCCTGAAATGTCAGTGTCTTTTTTTTTTTTTTTCCTGTGGGTCCTGGAGATTGAACTCTGGGCTTGGGCACTACCCCTGAGCTCTTCGGCTCAAGGCGAATGCTCTACCACTTGAGCCATAGCGCCACTTCCGGTTTTCTAGTCGTTTATTGGAGATAAGAGTCTCACAGACTTTCCTGCCTGGGCTGGCAGGAACTGTGATCCTCAGATCTCTGAGAATCCTCAGAGATCTGAGTAGCTAGGATTATAGGTGTGAGCTACCAGCGCCTGGCTTGTCAAATGTCTTTGTTTTCAAGTCATTGCCTTGTGATGAGTATGGGTTTTGTTGTTGTTTGTGCTGGTCCTGGGACTTGAACTTAAGGCCTAGGAACTGTCCCTTCATTTTTTTTTTTTTTGGTTGTGGGGCTTGAACTCTGGGCTTGGGCGCTGTCCCTGCTCTCTTCAGCTCAAGGCAAGTGCTCTACCACTTGAGCCACAGTGCCATTTCTGGTTTTCTAGTGGTTTGTTGGAGATAAGAGTCTCACAGACTTTCCTGCCCAGGCTGGCTTTGAACCTCGATCTTCAGATCTCAGCCTCCTGAGTAGCTAGGATTACAGGCGTGAGCCACTCAAGGCTAGTGCTTTCCCATTTGAGCCACAGCTTTACTTCCAGATTTTTGCTGATTAAATGGAGAAAAGAATCTCATAGACTTTCCTGCCCAGGCTGGCTTTGAATTATAATCCTCCATTCTCAGCCTCCTGAGTAGCTAGCCACCAGCACCTAGCTGTGACTTGTAGTTTCTTTTTACTGACCAGAGGACCTGATTAGCCTTCACATGTCTGGTGAATTCAGAATAAAAGATAGGAAATCAAATAAATTCTTCATTACAAATTTCTTTGTAATAAGTGAAGCTTGTTAAATAATTCAAATCCCAGAATTTTGGAACAGATAGATCCTTCCAGAATCTATCCAAAGCTCTGGGATTCATTTGTAAACAAAACAGATGAGGGGACAAACCATGTGTTCACCTGAGAGATGAGAAGCTGGCAGAATGGCCAACTCCATAACATAACTCCATGAGCATACCTGGTTCCTGCAGTACCTAGTTAGCAGTGATTGAATCTGGCCAAAAGCAAGATTCAGTATGTCTTTGCTGATCCCATCGTAGCTTTTCTGTGCTGAACTGCCTTGGTAATGTTTCCCTTCCGTGTGATGCAAATGACCCTTTCCTTTCTGTCGAATGTCTGCAACATCTCTGGAGAGCTCAAGCCAGCAGCCTGGCTCGGCCTATAGCTGGGCCTTCTAGCCCCCATGGTGCTCCTCTGACTTGTCTGACGAGCCTTTGTCCCGAGGCCTTTTGGTACTCACTGTGCTTCCTCACAGGGACAGCCTCCTCCACAGATGGCACAGAGTTCCCCCACCCCCTGTCTTGCTTTCACATCCTTTTTGGCTGGCCTCCTTAAGTGGTCCTCTTCAGACCTTCTCCGCCCTCTTTCCTCCCTGTCATGCTGCTTTGCACTGCTCAAGGGCAGTGTTCTCAACAGCATCCATGATTACCCCGGCCAGATCTCTGACCCGGACATCACTGCCTCAGATGACTTTGGACTGTCAGGTAGCAGCTCTCTCCTTCTGCCCTCGCAATGCCAGACTTCTCACAGTGACCTCTTCCATGCTTCTGACTGCTCTCCTTTGCTAGCACTGCCCTCTCCAGTGTGGCCACTACTACCACTGCATACCCAGATCTGGCGCCTCTGTAATCCTCGTCTTACCTCTCTTTCGTGGCATCCAGTGCTTGAGTTGCCATAGCTTCCTTGCAGACACACCTTAAATGGATGGATGTCTGGGTAGATGGTGATGCCCTTCTAGCTTTGATGTCTTCGATTGGTCATACTCGTTTTCATTCATGTGTCCCACCATCACCTGCAAATTAATGTGGCAAACCACAAGCTATTTTGAAATCACAGAAAATGAAAGTTGAGTGGGATGTAGAAGGCCATCTCAACTGAATCTCCAGGAAACCTGATCACCCTCCCTTCTCCATCCATGGTGCCAGCATCTGTTGGTCCCTCTCTTGGGGAGAGCCCTGAACCCATGTTCTGCTCCTGACATCATAGAGGGCATGAGGAGCAGCCCGCTGTCCTTCTGTTGGTTCAAGGTCCCTCTCTCCTTTCCCAGCTAGGTTTCTGCCAGTAATTAGTCATGCTGGAGCCTGCTGAGTCAGAAGAGCCTTGTGAGTGGTTTGTGGCCAGACTGGAGTGGTAAGGCAGGACTTTCTAGGTATATATCTCTGGGTCCCAGGAGACAAGCCCAGAGGGCCAGATCCTGCACATGTTCTGTCCAGAGTTCAGTGAGTGAGAGGGACCAAAAGGGACCAAGCTGTGGTCCCTGAGATGCGCCTGTGGGGTCATGGTGTAGGAAGCGCCACACAGCGCACACAGCCAAGCTCCAGCTGTACAGGAGAGTCCTACATTTTGTACAATAGTCTTCATTTCAAATATTGCATGTGTTTTAAGCAAGTATGACTAAATCCAACATTTCTTTTCATGTGATATTATTTTCAATAACAAAATTATTAAATAGCTTCCTCATTGGATGTACTTGGGTATAATATTTTTATGTAAATTAACTCAGAAACAAATCCTTCATCAGAGCATGTGTTATGATCTTGCAGTTGAAAAAACATGGTCACTAGGGGGCTTGACACCTTCTTCTGGGACAACAGGCTCTCCCCAAAGCCCTCCAAGCTGTATTTAGATGGGGCTCAATGAGGTGGCTCCAGCTGTGCCAGCCAGGAAGACAGTGCCAATGATCCTGGGGGAGGGGACAGCACTGGAAGTGAAGCTGTCATGGAAGTGGACCAGGAGGCGGCCATGGCCAACCCAGCTAGCCTGGGAGCAGGTACCTCATGGGTCAGCTCTGGCTCAAGGCTGTGTCTGTGCCCACAGGAAGAAGAGCAGGAGGAAGCTCGCAGCAAGGAGGAACGCCAGGAGCCCAGCGCCACAGCACGGAAGGTGGGGAGACCTGGCCGGAAGCGCAAACACCCACCGGTGAGTGTCCTGTCTCTCACTCACCACACAAGTCCATGGGACAGACACATGAAAGCAGTGGCACTGCAGGACCCTAGAGACAACACCAGCTCCAAGCTCCCTCCAGCTCCTCTGTCTTTACAGTACGCACATTCCTCTGTTTTCCACGTTAACAACTGGAGACCCTCAGGACCAGGAGACTTGGTGGATGGGTATTGGAGCTGAGATTTCAACTAGGCCTCTGAATCTCAGCCTCCTTTTAGAGGAGACAGTAAGAGAGCCCGTCAGACTCCCTAGTCTGCAAGCATACTCTCCCCTCCTGCTTCCCCCTTCCCCCTCCCACAAGCAGACCACCCTTTGCAGAACCACACACCTGCCCTGGGCCTCAGCCCCCACCTGGGCTCACAGAGAAGGGCGGAGATGCAGGCTGACCTGTAGCGAACCAGATGCTGGTGAAGTCCTGCAGGGGTGGCCAGCCCACAAGCTGGGGACTCCTGGGGTCTGTGCAGCTGAGCCATCTGGGGTGAGCTCAGGGACAAGGCTGTAGGCCTCCTTGCTCCTGAACCTTGGAGACAGCTGGTTCCTTTCTTTTAGCCCCTTCCAGCTGAGAATGGTAAACTTGGAGCTAGAAGGCAAGGGGGAGCCTGGACTGGGGATTTGTAATTCAGTCCTTCAAGGAAATGTTCTCAGCGGGGCAGGGAGGCCAGGCTTTCCCAGCAGAGGTAGGGAGGTGGGCTGCAGAGGGGCTGGAGCGCACAGCTGCCCATTCCGCTTGAAAATGCGAAGCAAGGAGCCAAAGTTAGACGACTTCACTGGTAAGAAATTTGAAACATTTTCAGATTAAAGTGAGCACAGATATTATGGCCTGGAGTGAAAAATTCACAAGACAACGAAAGGACAAAGTGGGACTTCAAAAGAATTTCTGGTTTGCGGCGGGACTGTTCTGGCAGGAGGCGGTGGGCGTGGGAGCCCAGCTAGAGAGGAGAGGGGTCCCATATGACTCCATGTGCGCCCCGCCCTCCTGAGGCTGCAGCCTGGGCTCTGCAGAGCCAGCTCCCTTTCTCCTGATTTAGTTGCTGGGGACCAGAGCCGCCACCTGTAGCAAATAAAGACTTGGTGACCCTTTGACTCCAATTTGTAAGTCTCTCCAGTCAGAGGGAAGGCACGTCATGGGGGTGGGGGTGGGGAGAGAAGGTCTGTAGTCAGCGGACAAGAGAAATGGCCAGCAGATGGCCAGCAAGAGAGAAGGAGGGCTTCACAGTGGAAGTGGACCAAGGAGGGTTATGTTTTGGGAGTCCAGAAGATCTGGGTGTGGGCTGGAAAGGTGGCTCAGTGGCAGAGCGCTTGCCTTGCATGCATGAGGCCCTGGGTTCATTCCTCAGCACCACATAAGCAGAAAAAGCCAGAAGTGGCTCTGTAGCTCAAGTGGTAGAGCGCTAGCCTTGAGCTAAAGAGCTGAGGGACAGTGCCCAGGCCCAGAGTTCAGGCCTCACAACCGACAAAAAGTAAAGAAAGCATGGCAAACACAGTTTGGGAGAGGAAACAGTGCCTGTGTTGACCATTTTCCAGCTACGTGTCCTTGAGCAAGTTCCTTCTCAATGCCATTTCTTCATTGGTAAAAGAGGGCTGCTAATATTAACTAGCTTCCTACCTTCAGGGCTGGCTAGCTAATGAACCCCGGCCATTGTAGGGGTTCAGGTCACAATCTGGGATACAGGTGTTAGGGGTGAGGCCCAGCATCAGCCTCTGGTAGCTCTGATAAGAGACACCTTACATTCTGTGCAAGTCGCAGCCTGGATGTGGTCTAAGGTCTTGTCCTCAGTGATGCCTGCCGTTGCCTGGACTCTCAGGAGCACCCTGGGGACCAGGGAGGAAGCTGCCTGACCCAGATGGTGGCAGGGACACCCTGCATGCTACATGGACAGAGAGATGGCCCAGAGAAAGACAGCACCGCCCTTGCTGGCATTCCTGCTGCATCGAGGGGAAGTTCATGGCCCCAGCCTGGCACTTGTAGGGCCAGCACTGGTCCCTACCCCTTCCCTGTAAGAGCGCAGCCTGCTGGAAGGCACCCTTGGGACTTGCTACAGCTGTGGCCCTGGGAACAGATTACCAGGGAGCATTAAAGCAGCTGAACGCTGTCCAGCTAAGATGGAGAGGGCAGGGAGCTTGGCTCCATCCTGACAGCTATAATCAGGAAAGGCCCAGGAGAAATGACACTGGCAGGAGGCTGTACTTCCTTTGTGCAAACTGCTCCATTGACAGTGGACAGGGAGGGCCAAGGTACATCACCTGCTCCTCCCTGCTCCAAAGCTACAAGATCTTTGGCTTCCTCCTGCTCTTTCCCACTTCCGCAGGCGTCTGTCCATGGGTGCTCCCCTGTTGCCTGTGGCTGCACCCTCCCCCAAACCAGACTCACCACTCAGAGGCCCAGACCTGTGTACTCACTAGATCTCCCATCTCTTTTCCTCTCCTTCACATGAGGCTCAGCAGAAGCTCAAAGACTTACCTTCCCATCTGGTGTGCCAGAGAGAAGAGGCCACTCCTTCACAGTAATTACTTCACCTGACAAATCTCTGTCCATGAATCTCTAAGAACTCCATTTCTTGGGAGACAATATCGAGAATATTTTATCTGGCATTACCATCTGATCTCTCCATCTTCCACACCAGCTCCCAATACCACCTCTGTAGTTATAAAACTATATCTTCTCACTGTCCCTTGAACATACCAAGCTCATCTCTCTTGCTGTTGTGCCTTCCCTGCCCTCTACCTGCCCCAGAGCCATGACACTTCAAAGCACCTTGAAAATAAAGACCTGTTCAGCCAGGATTACCCATTTGGCCTCTCCCTGATCTGTTTGTAGAACTAATACAATTGAATTACTGAAGAATCAAAGACCAGTTACAAGCCTAGACTACATGCATTAATGGTCTACAGACCTTACTTTTAAAAACAGTGGTGGTAACTGGTCTGCATAGAACTTGAGAATTCATGTATTTCTGTGGTGCTAGGAATGGGACCTTGAGTTTAGTTCATACTCAGCGAGCACTCTACCTCCAGCCTTAGGAGTTTGTTTACCAATTTGATATTTTCCCACATTCATAGATATGCCTGATGGTTTTGATTTTTTTTTTTTTTTGTCGGTTGTGGGGCTTGAACTCTGGGCCTGGGTGCTCAGCTCTTCAGCTCAAGGCGAGCGCTCTACCACTTGAGCTACAGCGCCACTTCCGGT
>NW_012267236.1:9576424-9578986 GCF_000151885.1 Dipodomys ordii
AAAAAAACCAATAAGCAGAAAAAGCCGGCACTGTGGCTCAAGTGGTAGAGCTAGCGCTAGCCTTGAGCTGAAGAGCTGAGGGACAGTGCCCAGGCCAAGTTCAGACTCACGACTGACAAAAAAACAAAAGAGAAAGACTGTAGGCATGAAACCCAGGGTCTTCCCCCAGGCTTCTCACTCGAGATACCATGGCTCCTTCCCAGAGACTGGACTGCTGCATTATTCCCTTGCCCTCTGACCTCCTTTCCCTCCCTCCCTCTTTTCCTTGCCTCTCTATAGTAGGTGGATTTGCCCTGCCTAGTTACCCTGGTGACCCCAGTGCGGATCACTTAGCAGAGGGGTCCTTCTTATCTTTGGCAGTGTAGGGCTTGAATCCAGTATGCACTGGCTGAGAAGATGTTCTGCTTTAGCCATGCTTTTGCCCTGGTTATATTATTATTATTATTATTATTATTTTACCAGTCCTGGGGCTTGAACTCAGGGCTTGGGCACTATCCCTAGGCTTCTTTTGCTCAAGGCTAGCACTTTACCACTTGAGCCACAGCGCCACTTCAGATGTAGTATTGAGGAATTGAGCCCTGGGCTTCATGCATGCTAGACAAGCATTCTACCACTGAGCCATGTTCCCAGCCTCTGCCCTGTTTTGTTTTGTTTTGTCCGTTGTGGGGCCTGAACTCTGGACCTGGGCTCTGTCTCTTAGCTCTTCAGCTCAAGACTAGCGCTCTACCACTTGAGCCACAGCACCATGTCTGGCTTTTTTTTTTCTTATGTGGTGCTGAGGAATCAAACCCAGGGACTCAGGCATGCAAGGCAAGTGCTTTACCACTGAGCCACCTTCCCAGCCCCTGCCCTGGTTATTTTTAAGATAGGGTCTCACTTTTGCTTTAGTCTAGCCTGGACCATGATCCTCCTAATCCTCTTGTTTGCGCTTCCCTCTGCTGCTGGTATGAGCCACCACACCCAGCTTTGGGGGATGACCATGGCAGGAGTCATCAACTCCTTCTAATCCCTGAGCTGTGGCTAATGGGGCTCACTGGAGCAGCGGTAGGCAGTGGAGCACAGAGATGTTTGGGAAGAGAGCCTGGTGTGCACCAGTGACCATTTCAGCTGCTGAATGAACCTGTGTGGCTTTCCCCATCCACCCATTATCCACCTAGCATATTGCCCTCCTCCTCTGAGAAAATGGTGTGTCTGAGATGACACCTGAGTTCTCCTGGCATGGCTGGGATAGGAGTTTAACTCGGTGGGCAAAAGTGGTAGGGCCAGCTTCTGCCAAGGTTGGGTCTCAGCTGCATTCCTGGATCCCTATGCTTTGGAGCAGGTAGTGAATAGGAAGCTGAGTCCAGGGTAAAAGGAAACAAGGTGGCCCCCAGGTAGGTAGTGACAGTGGTCTTTGGCAGGTCTGCAGGGCAGCGGGTAGCTAAAGGAAGACCCAACCACAGTGAGAAATTGCTTTCACCAGGTGTAACCCACTCTCACCTCCCTGTGGTGCCATCTTAGGGGCCTGGCGCCAGCTCAGAGGGGGTGGCTACCAGAGCAGCAGTGCACACCTCTCTTTCCCACCCCGAAGCAGGTGATGGATTCACACCAGTGAGGTATATTCTAGATCATGCAGTGGGCCACAGGACTGGAGGCTGAGGCAGCGGCTGGCAATCTGTTCCACTTTCATTTCTGTGTCCAGCTGCCTTGGCTCCACTGGCTTTCTCCTTCTCACCAGGCACTCCCTTTTCTTGCTACTGCCTATAAGCCCCCTGGTCTGAGGAATGCATGGGTGCGGCTTCCCTGGGAGAGCTGCTTGGAGGTTTCTCAGGTGGGAAGCCCAGCCAGGAGAGAGGAATATCTGGAAGGACACTGCGTTTGTAGGGTTTTTCTAAGGCCCTTGTCCAATTTACCACTCCTGATCTTCCTTACCAGATAGCAGTGGGCTCAGACTTCTAGTCCTAGACCTACAGAGCACAAGCAGCCTTGGCAGTGAGGCTGAGCAAGGGGGATGGGGGTGTCTCTCAGGCTGCGCTTGCAGTGCTGTGCTGTTCCCCCCATGCTTAGACAGGCAGACCCTCAACCCGACGAGTCCAGCCCGGACTCCCCCTCTAGAGACCCGCAGGTGTCAGGGTTCTGCACGCACCATGGTACTCTCTGCAGCAACAAGAAAATTGGCCCAAGTTCCCCATTGTTCAAATGAATCATGGGCATCACTTGGCAGGAGGCAGAGGCACATGCAGTAGTGTGAGTGATGCCTACTGTGCTTGTTAGGGGAGGGGGGAAGAAAGTTGCAGAAGCTATGAGTAGCCTGAGACCTTTTTATAATCACACGGTGTGTGTGTGTGTGTGTGTGTGTGTGTGTGTGTGTGAATCTGTGTGGGTAAACATGACATACATGCTGCAAAGAAAAAGGCTAAAACAGACACTTGACAAACAGATAATAGTGGGTTTTAGAACTGCATGCACGGG
This sequence comes from Dipodomys ordii, assembly GCF_000151885.1. Lineage (NCBI taxonomy): Eukaryota > Metazoa > Chordata > Mammalia > Rodentia > Heteromyidae > Dipodomys > Dipodomys ordii. The sequence continues at coordinate 9,578,876 of NW_012267236.1, forward strand.
TGATTTTGGAGTCAACCTGTTGAAATAGGAGTTTGTTTGTTTTTTTTGTCGGTCATGGGGCTTGAACTCTGGGCCTGGGCGCTGTCCCTCAGCTCTTCAGCTCAAGGCGAG
>NW_012267236.1:9579036-9585922 GCF_000151885.1 Dipodomys ordii
TGGGCCTGGGTGCTCAGCTCTTCAGCTCAAGGCGAGCGCTCTACCACTTGAGCTACAGCGCCACTTCCGGTTTTCTGGTGGTTTATTGAAAATAGGAGTCTCACGGTCTCTCCTGCCCGGGCTGGCTTTGAACTGCGATCCTCAGATCTCAGCCTCCTGAGTAGCTAGGATTACAGGCGTGAGCCACCAGCGCCTGGCTTGATGGTTTTGATTTTTATCTCACTGTATAGAGAATTCTGTTTTATTTGTGCCAGTACGAGGGCTTGAACTCTGGGCCTGGGCAGACACTGTCTCTTTTTCACTCAAGACTGGCATTCTACCACTTGAGCCACACCTTCACTTCTGGGTTTTCGCTGGGGAACTTGAGGTAAAAGTCTTGTAGACTTTCTTATCCAGGCTGGCTTTAAACCTTGATCCTCAGATCTCAGCTTCCTGATTGGATTACAGGTGTGAGCCACTGGCACCTGTCTGGATAGAGAATTTTAAAATCCAAAATCAAAATCCAGCCTTGCGCCCCAGTTTGCAAAGCAGATGTAAGGGGCATCCTGTTCACTAGTTTTGATTCTTGTTACCATCCTTTTTGCATAAGCACTCCAGGAGCCACATAGCATTCGTCTATCCTCAGTGAGACCTGAATAAAGGTTATCTGTGCAGTATGTTATTGCTCATAGAGGCCTGTTGCAAACAAACATGAGCCAGGTAGATGGGTCCTCAGTCTGACCATTTCCACCTTCAGAGGAAGAAACTCCAAGGTTCAGAGTGGATTCATCACTTGTATCTCAACACCTCTCAACTTCGAAGCCCATGATACTCTTTCCCCCTCACCATGCAGCCACATGGTCTAGCTGACCAGGTATCCAAAGACTCTTTGAACACAGGATTGTTTGAAAATTTATATAGACTATTCCAAAAACATTCAAAGAAATAGACCTGAGGGAGGCCATTGACCCAAACAGTAGAGAGCCCAAGTGGGGAAGGCTGCAGTGGTCTGAGGACTAGGTGTGGGTGGGTCTGCTTAATACCAGGCAATGGCCTGGTTTCACTGCACCACTGGCTAGAGCCAGGATGCGGCCAGCAACAGGAAACAGGAAGCCAGCTGCAGGGCTGGGCGGGACTTCGGAAGGGAGCTGGAACCTGGGCCAGAGCAGGCTGGCCAGTGCCTGTGGAGGAGAGCTGGGGACCAGTGTGGGAGGCTGAGCCTGTGTCAGAGGGGAGAAAGGGTCATCTTCCTGTTCCCCAGGTCCTGAGGACAGTGCAGGGTGACAAATGAGGCTGTCTGAGACTGGTTCCTGCTGGTCATATGCCCAGACAGCTCTGCAAAGGCTGGAGGATTTAGGGGAGGGAGTCTGCCTTTACCCACCAGAACTGGAGGCTGAGGGTGGGCCAGGGGGCTGTGACCTGCCTTGTAGGACCCCTTACCCTGTTTACTAACTGTATGCATTTATTCATTGAGGGTTTATACCCACCAACTTCCTCCAGGGTTATTTTTGCTTAGTGGGAGCATTCTGAGGTCACCTCTTGCTAAGAATAACCCAGAAAGGGCGGGAGGAGGAGGAAGGGCCTGGAGCTGGCACTGAGCTCAGCTCATCCAAGCTGGGGCTCCATGCTGCACAGCTGTGCTCTCCTGCCCTGCCAGAGGGAATGGGAGAGGACAGAACTGCCTCACTTGGGGCAGGAGAGTATAAGCTGAGGGGCCCAGGCACCCCGTGAGAGGTCACTGAGCCCCATAAATCAGCGGATATGCTTTTCCTTAGCAATTAGGGTTTTGTATTGTGGATTAATTTCCCAGCCTAACGGACCTGTTGATGCATCTCCAGATGCAGGTGGAGCTCAGAGCCCTTGTCTCCAGATCAAAATGCTTCTGTACCAGCCTGCTGAACCATGACTGAGTGACTCAAGCACTCTTGACTTTAGGGGCAAAACTTCCTGAGACAGGTTCTCCCATTCCTGTGCTCCAGCAGCCCCTGGTCACACCCTGTGGTGGCTTGTCCCCTCTGTGGCCCTCTCCTGTTGGGAGGTGTGAGGAAAATGGGACTGTGATGCAGTCCTTGTGGTTCAGGACTCCTAGCTCTTGCCTGCAGTTCCCCAGTTGGAGCCATCAAGTCAGAACCAGGGGAGTCTACTGTGGAAGTGGCATGGACTTCAGCTACTGTGGGATTTTCTAGGGAAATCGTATAGATGAATGTGGGGCTTAAAAGAAGGAAGAGCCAAGGGGAAAATGACAGGCACTGTTGAGCTTTGCTGAGCAGCATAAGGAAAGGGATGCTGCTGGGGCAAGTATGTTGTAGGGGTAGGGAGGGCAGAGGCAGGGCCTGTGAGCAGAGGGGTCTGGCTGCTGTGTGGCATAGACTTTCATTTTTAAAATGTGCCCAATCTAGGTTGGAAAGGTAGTTTGTACATGGCCTGAGGAATTTTCCTTTAAAAAAAAAAAAAAAGATAAGAGTCTGGGCTGGGTCCAGTAATCCTAACTAATCAGGAGGCTGAGATCTGAGGATCATGGTTCAAAGCCAGCCCAAGCAGAAAAGTATATGAGACTCTTTTCCCCAATAAACCACTAGAAAACCAGAAGTGGTTCTGTGGCTCAAGTGGTAGAGCACTAGCCTCAAGCTGAAGAGCTGAGGGACAGCGCCCAGGCCCAGAGTTCAAGCTCCAACACTGACCCCCCTCCTCCCAACAACAACAAAAAAGACAGTCTTGCTTTGTAGTCAGGCTGCCCTTCAACTCACCATCTTCCTGCCTTGGCTTCCTGAAGTACTTGAATTGCAGATGTGTACATCATGCCCAGCAGTTTTTGTTCTTTTTCTTTTGGAATTGTGTGTTTATCTGAAAGATGTGATAGTATGAAGGGGTAGAAGTGTTGCACAGGGAACTTGCAGACTTTCACCCTGGGGTGTGAGCCAGTGCCTGGAGTTGGAATGGAAAGAAGGTGGATAGGTCCAGAAACCAGCCCCAAGGCCTTGGGGAGTCTTTGTGAGACTAGCGCCATGGCAGGGCCAGGGCTGCTGTCCCCCAGGGAAGTTTAGGAGAGGCGGGGATGAAAGGACATGCTACCGGCCCCAGCAGCGACACAGCAGGGACAGTACAGCTGTCAGAGGCTGAGGCTTCGGAAGAGAGCAGATGGAGACCACTGTGGATGGCTGATTTTAGGGCTGGGTGGTAGGTAGCGCCATGGTAGAGTGCTTGCCTAGCATGGAACGTGAGTTCCACCCCCAGGGCTGCCAAAATGCAAATTATATAGCTGGTCTCTTTTCTTTTTTTTGGGGGGGGGTGCGTGAGGGTGGGGACAGAGTACACTATGTAGCTTCAGCTGTTCTGTAACTTTCTTCCTGCCTCAAGCTCTGGAGTACTGGGATTACAGGTATGTAGCACCCAGCCCTAGCTAGCTAAGTCTTACTGTGGCAGCATTCAAGTGAAATCTCAGAGTCACCATTTTGTTTTTCAGAAAAGCCCTCTGCCTATATGCGTTCCTCTCTGACTTTCGCCAGAGTCATATACCCACAAGCCTCTGCCACCCTGTCCTCCTACAGGCTCAGTGGCACCTGCATCTGCGGCTGAGCAGGCTCTGGCCAGCCCACACATGCGAGGAGCATCATTGACCCTGGCTTCCTTTCCTCAGCCCACCTGGAGAGTTGTGTGCATTTCAGCTCTCCTGCCCCGGGAAAGGCATCAGTGAACTGGAAAAGTTCCAGAGAAGGGCAGCTAAACCGATCAAGGGGAAGGCCAGGCAGCCAAGTGAGGACAGACTAAAGAGATTATGTCTCTCCAGTGTGCAGGGACAGAGGCTGAGGGGCGGGATGAGCTCGGTGCTGCGGCGTGGGGAGGACACCCCTTAGACACGTCAGAGGAAAGCTCCATTTTCCATGGGGCAGTTCCCTCTTCCCAAACCTGCCACCCTCCCATGGCAGACATGGGAAATAGAAATGACTTCAAAAGCCAGGCACTGGTGCCACACCTATAATCCTAGCTACAAAGGAGACAGAGATCTGAAGACCACTAGCCCAGGCAGGAAAGTCCATGAGACTCTTATTTCCAATAAACTACCCAGAAAAAGCCAGAAGTAGAGCTGTGGCTCAAGTGGAAAGAGCACTAGCCTTGAGAAAATAAAGCTCAAGAACAGTGCCCAGGCCCTGGGTTCAATCCCCAGGACCAGCACCACACACCCTACACCCCCGCCCCGGAAAAAAAAGGCTTCAAAAGAGACTTAGACACTTGGATCTCCTGTGTAAGTGGCTCTTTCAAATAGAGCCACCAGCTCACCCTGGAGCCCTTTGAGGTTGACTTCAAAGAGCACAGCCAGGCCTCCTTCCAGGTAGACAGGTGTCCCCACTAGAGATGATCGTCAATGGGTTGGCCACTCACTAGGCATGTTTCTTCTTGCCTCCTTTGCCTTAGCTTGTGACAGCCTAGCAGAGACTTGACAGAGCCCTGAGGATCCCTGTCCCGCCCCAGCACACACACACACACACACACACACACACACACACACACACACGAGAAAGAATGCTCTAGAGAAGAGGAGAAAGGCAGCTCCATAATAAAGGTAGTGTAGGGAATGGGGGGTAGGGAATGGAGGAGCAGGGGTACCCAGGTTCTAAAATGGCTTTTGGTCCCTGGTCCTACTGTCCTTGACCCCACTGCTGGCCCTTTTAGCTTTTCCTCAGGGCAAGGGAGGGGGGACTGGGAGAGGGGAGGAAATAGCAAGATCTTTGTCTGCCTACTAGCTGCAAAGCATTGGAAGTCTGACTCCATTACTCCAGGAAGGCCGAGCAGGGGGACCTTTGGGGACCTGTCTTAGGAGCGGGCATGGGGTAGGCTGCTCTGGCTCTGCCTGCTGCCACAGGCCACTTCCTGCTCTCGGGCAGAGAGCTGCCAGGGAAAGGGGGCTGCAGGAAGGGCTGGGGACAGGCAGTAGTGGCCCAGTGCCAGTGCTTTGGGGGCAGGGCTGCCCTGCTTGCTTGGACACTTGGCTGTTTCCTGAAACTAAAGTCAACCTGGAAAAATCCAGGCTGGGTGGGGGCTGAGGGGCCCGCCGGATCTGAAGAACCCGAGGGAGTGAGGAGCGGCAGGGTGAGCGGAGGGCAACTTGGTATATTTTTGTTTCCGTTGCTCGTGGCATCCATGCGAACCTTTGCCCCCACTGAGGCAGTTGGTGTCTGTTTGCCAGGCTGGGGTGAACCCCTTGTGCGGCTGTGCATGTGTGACTGTGTGTCAAGGGCCCATGCTGGCTAGATGCCAGGGTTCCCGGATGGCTGAACCCTGCCAAGGCCTTAAAGGCACAACAGCAGACCTAGAGAAGGCAGGAGGAGCTCCTGTGGCTCCTGGCAGCAGAGGAGGGGGAGGGACGCTGCGCAGCCTCCCCTCCCCCTCTGGCCCCTGCCTGAATTGAGCACTGCGCCCCAGGCACCTGGGCCCCACCTCCCTCACCACATCACCCTCACATCTTGTACGCCTGGTTTTTGGCTTTTGTGTGTAAACATACTGTAATAAAGGAACTCAAAATCACACACACACACATATACCACCATGGTGAACCCTTTGCCCTGCCTTGGAGGAGACTGAGGCATGGGACTGGGGGCCTGGCTCAGCAGAAGGCCCCTTCTTACTGGCTTTTCCTTAAGGCAGACGCTGCCCTCTTCTGCACACAGAGCCTGCTTTCCTTCTGGAGACCATGGGCTCTCCTAACTTACCCTAGAGAGAGAGTTGGTCTTCAGATGCCCTCCTGTGCCCGGGTCACCTTGAAAGCTTCACCATGGAGGACATGATCAGAGGCAAGCCTTTGGGCTTGTGTCCTCAGAAGAGTGAGGACAACACTTGCTGCCTTAGGGTTGGGATAATTAAGTTTACTTATTTGATAAGCATAGGATGCCAGGTCTTGGGCCTGGTTCTGGAGAGCTGTACATGGACAAAAAGAAAGAGATAAATAAGGCAGAGCTTGTAATCTAAGAGGGAGAGAGCCAATAAACAAATAATTAGGTTCAGTGTGGTGAGCAGGGTAATGAGATGGGGTGAGAAGTACTGTAAACAAGTGCAGTGTGCTGTGGGCCAGGACCGAGTGACTTCTGTGGAAGACTACCCCATCCTTCAAGGCCAGGCCAGGCCAACCAGCAGCTGTTCACACCTGCTGGTTCCATGCTAGGGACTTTGGAAGATGGGGATGGAGGAAGGCTAAGAAATCCAAAGACCAGGGCCTAGCACCACGCTCTGGGGGCGCAGGGGGAGGGAAATGAGGAGGGGAGAATTTTTTCTTTTCTCTCTCTCTCTCTTCTTTTATGCCAGTTACTGGGGCTTGAAATCAAGGCTTGGCAATACCCTGAGCTTTTCTGCTCAAGGTTGGAGTCGTATCACTTGAGCCACAGCTCCACTTTCAGCTTTTTTGTGGGTTAATTGGAGATAAGAGTCTCACAGACTTTCCTGCCCAGGCTAGCTCTGAACTATGATTCTCAGATCTCATCTTCCTGCGTTGCCAAGATTACAGGCATGAACTACAGGCACCTGGCAGACAGATTTTAAAATATTCCTTAACCAGGCACCAGTGCTTACTGTTTAGTGAATAGAGTTTTTGTCTAGGATGAAAAGGTTCTAGGGTGGATGATGGTGATGGCTTGCACAAAGTGAGTGTACTTAATATATACTTGAAAATAGCTAAGATAAATTCTATGTATATTGTATCACAGGGTTTTGTTGGTCTTTTTGTTTGTTTCTAAGAAAAGCTGGGAGCTAGTGGTTCATACCTATAATCCTACTTACTCAGGGGCTGGGAAGGTGGCTCAGTGGTAAAGCGCTTGCCTTGCATGCATGAGCCCCTGGGTTCGATTCCTCAGCACCACATAAGCAAAAAGAAAAAAGCCGGAAGTGGTGCTGTGGCTCAAGTGGTAGAGCGCTAGCC
>NW_012267236.1:9591297-9596596 GCF_000151885.1 Dipodomys ordii
TGAACTCTGGGCCTGGGCGCTGTCCCTCAGCTCTTCAGCTCAAGGCGAGCGCTCTACCACTTGAGCTACAGCACCACTTCCGGTTTTCTGGTGGTTTATTAGAGATAGGAGTCTCACAGTCTTTTCTGCCAGGGCTGGCTTTGAACCGCGATCCTCAGATCTCAGCCTCCTGAGTAGCTAGGATTACAGGCGTGAGCCACCAGCGCCCAGCTGAAATAGGAGTTTTAACCTTTTAACACTATGTTATGCAGTTTGAATTTTTATAATATACCTGACTTTTTATTACTAATTAAGTTTATTTTAACTAAAAGATAAAGACAAAATTGTACATCAATAGTTTACCATATATTTTGATATATGTAGAATATCAGATTAAACATATCTAGCTTCTTAAAAATTTATCATTCATTTATGGTGAAAACATTCAAAATCCTTCCAGCTTTTTGAGATATTCCATACATAGTCTTTATCTATAGACAGCTACCCTGTAGCCACTATGCTGCACCATACCGGAACCCCTCCCTCACCTGACTGGTGGTAAAGAGGAAGAGGAAGAGCAACATCATGTCCATTGGTTGCACCTGCTCAATCATCTTACAGGTGGGATGTCCTTCGCAAGCAGTGCCTTAGCTAGGCTTGCTGAGCCCAGTCTGCCCCTGCCTGTCGCCTTCCTGACCCGAGGCATTTTGCAGAAGAAGGGTTAACTGAGTGTAGTGTGGCACCCGTGAGGGTGGCAGATTGCTGAGTGTAGGGATCCTGCCGCTTCCAGACCCAAGTTGAACATCTCCACTCTTCCTGGCATGTCTCAGCCACTTGTCTCCAAGGTGGCTGAGGGCGGAGAGCACCTTCCCAGCACAGCGGGCACTGGCTCTCCTGCCCTTGCTCTGTTCTTACAAAGCAGCTGGCCTTGAGCAATGTCTCCCAGAGACTCAGCTGCCTCAGTTGCTTCCTGGAGAAGCTGAGAGATCCTGAAGAAGCTTTGCCCAGGGTGCAGCCAGGTGATTCTTTCCTTCTTAGCAGGCTCAGTCCTCAGTCCCCCAGGGGAGAAAGTGAAAAGTGTCAAGGATCTGTGGAATCCTATGCTTAGGAGGCTATGGACTGTTAGGGGGCTTGAGCTGCAGGGCAGGCAGCTGTGCCAGGGTTGGGCCTGGCGGAGGCTTCTGTGGGAGGCGTCCTTTGACCCTGTGGCTTTTGAGAAACCAGAAGGAAAGCTGGAAGGGCACTGACCACCAAAGTGAGGCCAGCTCCCCCACCACTGATCTGGTGGCATCTGAGGAGAAGACCCAGTTCGAATGAGGGATAGCATGAAGAGCATTTGCTTGGAGGGGCTGCAGAGAAGGCTTAGAAGTGGGAGAGCCTTCATGAGCTGAGGGGTGGCCCTGGAGAAGTGGGACCAGGCTGGCCAACCTACTCAGCTTCTTGCCCTGTGCCTTCTGCTAGAGTCCCCAGAACTCTTTTAACTTCAAGGGCCAGGCCCACAATTCCTCTGATGTTGAAAGCAAACGTATCCGCTGGCAGTATAAGAAGAACACAGGTTCTTGGACAGAGGATACAGAACTTCCACCAAAACTTCGGAGGGTCCTTGATCCAAAACAGGTGAAGATCACAGGTCTAATCCTCCCCTGTGTGTCTCTCATCCTTTTTGCAGGTGGAAAGCAGTGACACACCCAAGGATCCTGCCGTGCCCTCCAAGTCCCCGTCCACGGCCCAGGACTCAGGCCCCTCAGAGCTGTTACCTAATGGGGACTTGGAGAAGCGGAGTGAGCCCCAGCCAGAGGAGGGGAGCCCTGCTGGGGGACAGAAGGGAGGGGCCCCAGCTGAGGGAGAAGGTGCAGCTGAGACCCCACCTGAGGCCTCCAGAGCAGTGGAGAACGGCTGCTGTGCACCCAAAGAGGGCCGAGGAGCCCCCGCGGAAGAGGGTGAGTCCACACAGGTCCAGGAGGGTGAGCTGGGGTGGGAACTGACAGTCTACTTGCCAAGGCTATGGCCTGGAAGCAACCTGCTGAATGCAGCCGCTACACATTTATTTGGTTCACATAATGTTTTAGACATTAAAAAAAAATAGTTGCCAGTACTTTAAAAATCAAGAATTTTTACATGAAAATCTGGAAGTTTGGCTTTACATGGAGCTGGGGGGCGGGGGGGGGAAGCCTGCTCTGGCAATAGTGGGTTTACATAAAGCCAAGGATTGCTAGACTAGGACAACAGGTACCCTCCCCCCTTCCTTTTTGGCTGGTGTGTGCCTCAGTTTCCTCCCCAGCCTCCCCTCTGGTCTTCTTATTCTTCGGATGCCTGCTCACCTCCTCCAGTGCAGAGGACTGCAGCTGGCTCACGGTGCTGGGAATCTAGTTGTGGCGATGAGGCTGAGGGAGCGCCGGCTAGGGCAGCCCAGCCCAGGCCTCTCCATCTGGGGACTTTTTGGCTTAGCCTCAGAATGCTGGCAAGTTGCCCACTTTTCTCTTTCAGGTTAAGCCAGAGATTTCAGGGCCAACCAAGCTGTAAACAAGTTAGTAATGAGGACAACTAGCATTTGTACAGGGCTTCGCAGTTTACACAGCACTTGCTCATACATTATCACATTTGATCCTCCCAGGGCCCTGCCAGGTTGTTTTGCATATGTGCATTTTAATTTCAAAAAGTCTTCCTTCCAAGTGTGTATGGTGGCATGAGTAAATTGATTAATTGGCATCCTTGTTTTGCATGAATCCAAAACTAATATTTATGCAGAAGGGAACATTTCCAGAAAAGAGATTCCCAAACTTATTTAAAGATATCTTTCATTCATTATTCAACAAACATTTATGATGCTCCACTATGTGCAAAAGCACTTTCTGAGGCAAACAATCATATTCAAGAAGTATTATTATCCCCATCTTAAGGGGATAATAGTAAAGTTATGGCTTATAAAATGACTTGCTCACAGCCTCCAGCTCTGTAAGTGGCAGAGCCAGGATTCACTAAATCTTGCTCCTGTGCCTCTCACTCACCTCCGCTGTTCTGGAGTAGGGTTTGCCCTCCTGTTGTCCACCACACTTCATGGGAATGTTGCTCTTCCCCACAGTTGCTAATGCCAGGTGTGCAAAAGAGCCAGAAGCCCATTGTCCTTCCCAAACAGACATGGTAGGCTGGGTACTGGCGGATTACACCTGTAATCCTAGCTATTCAAGAAGCTGAGATCTGAGGGTTGTGGTTTAAAGCCAGTCCAGGCAGGAAAGTCTGTAAGACTCATATCTCCAGTTAACCAGCAAAAAGCTGGAAGTGGATTTGTGGCTCAAGTGGTAGAGCACCAGCCTTAAGTGGAAAAATCTAAACAAGAGCAAGAGGCAGAGTTCAAGCCACACTAGCAGTGCATGCACATGCACGCATGCACACGCGCGCGCGCACACACGTACACACACAACTTCCAATCTGACTTGGTGCTCCCCTAGGGCAAGTGTAGTTCACTTTCAGAGTGCTAGAATACTGCTAGCATGGAGACTAGGTCCAAGCAAGTCTCTCCTCACTCTAACTTCAGAGCTCCAGGGCTGCTCTTTGGCCTCAAAGGTTTATTTGCAGTTGGGAATTTCCATGTTTGAGTTTCTGGTTGTTTTCAGGAGCTCCTGCCATCAGCCAATAGGTATTCATTAAGTACAGTTTAGTCTGTCAGGACCCCTGCCCATCTGGGGAAACAGAAGCCTGGTTCTGGTCTTCCAAGACCTCACTGTTGGCTAGGGACACCAAATACTTTAAAGTGTGTGACTTTGTCTGGTGATCAGTGCTCTAAGGGTGACCCTGGTAGGTGGGAGCAGGATACCCACGGATGTGATAGAAGCCACAAGACTAAAGTAGGGAGTGGGTAGGGTGTGAGTGGCAGTGGGTGGCAGGTGGCCAAGGCAGGCCCTCTCAGGGGTGACCCAACAGGCCTCTGTTACTGGAAAGATCACTTTGCCGTATGGATCCCAGATAGACAGACTGGGAAGTGGGATGAAAGTTAGGAGGCCACTGCAGGCATTAGGAAAAGCATGATACTGTTATAGAACAAGGGGAGTGACACATGCCAGGGATACAAGAGATAATGAAATGGTGTCGAAACTGATTTCTGGATTGGAGACTTCCAGACATGAAGGTTCTCAAAATCTTAGGCTGAGCATGGTGGGTACAAATGCTCTTGGCCTCAGAGATCAGCTAGTGGAGTGGCTGGGATGCTAAGGTTGTTGAGGTGTTATCTAAAGAAGTGGGAGGAGATTCTGTGGGGTGCTGGGGTATGGAGGCCAAGCACCATTCCAGAACCAGCTGACCCAGAGTCAGCCAGCCAAAACTGGGAGGTTCAGATGAGGAAGGAGTCGAAGCCCCAGGGCAGGAAGTAACTTGGCCATGGTCTCCTTTCAGTTCCCCTCATTCTGGAGTTCTTTTCAGGGGTGTTCCAGCCATCTCTCCCAGAGTCCCTATCATTAGTCCTATATAGCAAAAATGGAGGCCATTAAGAAGCATCATCTGGTGGCCTAGACATGCTCCAAGCCAGGAGGAAGGATCAGGAAAAGGGGATGGAGATGAGCAAAAGGCCAAGAGCCAGCACAGGGAGGCCATGTTGGGGATGGCACCTGAATGCCTGGTGTTAACACATGTTGATCATGGTGACCAGGAGTGCAGGCTGGCTTTCACTGAGCACTGACGATGTGTGGAGGTGCCCTAAGGAGGTCCTCGTGATATCTGGGCATAGAGAGGCCTGAGAATCCTTATTCTCTTACTTCATCCTCATGATTTCCAGTTTCAGATGGAGACACCAAGGGTTCAGAAAGGTTAGATAATTTTCCAGTGAAGGACAAGTGAAGGTGGTCAACCCACTAGTGAAGCTAGTGAAGGCCAAGAAGGTGGTCAGCCCAAAGCTCCTCTCTGCTCATCTTGGGGCCTGGTACTGGGCTAGTGCCTGCCCTCTGACGATACCTGGCCTGGGCCCAGTCACACCTTTCTCTTAAAGGCAATTTACTGTGGCTCCTGGTTGAATATACTTTCAGACCAACAGGTAAGTGTTAGAAGCTCTTTACCTCCTCTTTCCCTAGGACCAGAGATGTAGCCAGGGGTCATATTCCAGCCAGGGCCACCCTGAGACCTACCTGGGACCCTGGGTCTGCCCAGGAGCATATGGGCTGTAGAGAAACACTGAGAGAGCATCTGACCGATGGACTTCCGTGGCAGCCTGTTTGTGGTTTGCTGGACCAGGCTGCAGGGGGACAGTGGGAGGAGAGACAGAGAGAGAGAGAGAGAGAGAGAGAGAGAGAGAGAGAGAGAGAGTGTGTGTGTGTGTGTGTGTGTGTGTGTG
>NW_012267236.1:9596646-9599146 GCF_000151885.1 Dipodomys ordii
TCAGCACCACATAAGCAAAAAGAAAAAAGCCGGAAGTGGTGCTGTGGCTCAAGTGGTAGAGCGCTAGCCTTGAGCTGAAGAGCTGAGGGACAGTGCCCAAGCCCAGAGTTCAGGCCCCATGACAGGACCCCCCCAAAAAAAATCCTACTTACTCAGGAGGCTGAAATCTGAGGATCAAGGTTTGAAGCCAGCCTAGGCAGGCAGGAAAGGCTGTGAGACTCTTACCTCCAATAAATCACTCAACAAGTCAGAAGTGATGCTGTGGATCAAGTGGTAGAGTGCTAGCCTTGAGCAAAAGAAGTTCAGGAATAGATAGTACCTAGGCCTTGAGTTCAAGCCGTAGGACTCTTCACCTGCCACCCTGCCCTTCCCCTCCCTGTCCCCCAAAAAAGTTTCCAAGAAAATATTTCTTAGCCATGAATGGTGATGCATACCTATAATCCTAACTACTTCAATGACTGAGGCTAAAAGATTGCAAGTTTGGGCCCAGCTTGAACTAACTAAGCAAGACCCTATAGAAGGAAAGGAGGGAGAGAGAGAACAATTAGTTCTTAGAAAAATGGGTTGAAATTAGGTGCTGGTGGCTCATGTCTATCTCAGAAGGTTGAGATCTGAGGATTGTGGCTCGAAGGAAAGTTCATGAGACTCTTATCTCCAGTTTACTACTCAGAAAAAGCTCAAGTGGAGCTGTGGCTCAAGTGATACAGCACTAGTCTTGAGTAAAAAAGTTCACAGGCCCAGGCCCTGAGTTCAAGCCCTAGGACCAACAAACACAAAGAAGAGAAATGATTGGAGCTGAGCACCAGTGGCTCATGTCTATAATCCTAGCTACTTAGGAGGCTGAGACTGAGGATCACAGTTCCAAGCCAAGCCAGCCCAGGCAGAGAAGCATGTGAGACTCATATCTCCAACTAGCCACTGGGAAAAAACTGGAAGAAGAGCTGTGGTTCAAGTGGTAGAGCACTAGCCTTGAATAAAATAGTTCAGGGACAGTACCCAGGCCATAAGTTCAAGCTCCAGGATCTACACACACACAAAAGAAAAGAAAAGAAAAATTGTAGCTCAGTGCTACCTTGTATTTGTGAAGTCCTGGGTTCAATCCCTAGCACTACAAAAAACAAAAGGCAGTCCCTGGTCATGTCCTAGATTCCACTCAGGATTGTGTGCAGGCTTCCTATAACCATAGGATGTAGAGCAGGCTGTACAACAGCATTCTTGGCCTGGAGCCACTAGATGCCAGCAGCACTGCCCATGTGACAAACAAAAGTATCTCCAGGGGACTGGGAAGGTGGCTCAGTGGTAGAGCACTTGCCTTGCATGCATGAGGCCGTGGGTTCGATTCCTCAGCACCACATAAGCAAAAAGAAAAAAGCCAGAAGTGGCGTGGTAGCTTAAGTGGTAGAGCGCTAGCCTTGAGCTGAAGAGCTGAGGGACAGCGCCCAGCCCAGAGTTCAGGCCCCACGACCAGACCCCCCCCCCAAAAAAAAAGTCTCCAGATATATTGCCAAATGTTCTGGGGAAAGTGACAGAGTTTTCCCCACCCAAGGACCCCTGTTGTACCATGCTCAGGATGTGCTGCTCACAGGAGATGCTGAGGAGGAAGAGGAGGAACAGTGGAAGCAGGGTACAGCTGTCCTGGAGCAGAGATGGGGTTTTGCTGTCTGGCGGGAAGGCAAAAGCAGTGAACTGTGAGGAAGCCTGAAGCTGGGAGGTGGAATTCAGAGACCTGGAATGAGGCTTGCAGGTAGCAGCAGGACCTAGCTCCATCCATACCTGGGATCCTGGCTTCACGACCTCCCATGGCCCCATACAGCCCCTGAGAGAGGAGAAGAGGTGGTGCTGGCCGCTGCTGTCCCCTTTCTAAAGCTGTCGTCTGCAGCTGCTGCCAGTATCTTCTGAGGTGGCCAGAGGTGACGGGTGGAATGTGTGTGTCTCAGGACTGTGTTGTCTCCTTTCATGGCACTGTCAAAACAAAAGAAAACAAAAACAGCTGGTCCAGCACTTTCATCTCATATGGCAGCATGGCTGAAGCCTGCTCTGAGCTCATGAGCAGAGCATTCACATGTTTAACCTAGTCCTTTCCATGAATGAAACCACTGGGAATATTTATTTTTCTGCAGTGCCAAGGATAGAACCCAGGGCCTTGTGTATGCCATACAAAGTACCACTGAGCCATCTCCAGTTCTGGGTTGAGAGAATATTTATTGAGCACTGCCATATGCCCTGTTTCTATGCTAAATTACACTAGATCAAGCAAGTCCCTGTGCTCCAGGAGTGATAAACTAGAGGAACAGGGTAGAGAGAGGGGAGCTACAGGGCAGCCAGTAGGCAGGTGCAGAAGACTATAGGCATGAGGGCTGGGAAGGTGACCCAGTAGTAGAGTGCTTGCCTTGCATGCATGAGGCCCTGGGTTCGATTCCTCAACAATAAGCAGAAAAAAGGGGCTGGAAAGGTGGCTCAGAGGTAGAGTGCTTGCCTTGCATGCATGAGGCCCTGGGTT
>NW_012267236.1:9607751-9632132 GCF_000151885.1 Dipodomys ordii
CGCGCGCGCGCATGCGTGTTCACTCAAGTGGGCATGGCAGTCTGTCAGGGAGAAAATTGCGGAAAGAAGCCTGTTAGAAATTGCATAAGGAAAAGTCATTCTGTTTGGGGAAGCTTGGCTGGGGGAATGGGCAGCATTACAGAATAACGCTGGAGAAGCCTTGTGAGTCAGGAGTCCCGCCACGTGCCCCCAGCTCCACTTGTAAGTCATTCCACTCCCCCAGCCTCAATTTCCTCGTTTGAAAAATGTAGGGGCTGGACAAGTACCCAATCGCCAGTTCTTTTCAGCGCTGGTTTCCTTCCCTTCTAATGAATAAATGACTACCCGTAAATGGAATCATGCCACGGAGGGTCCCAGGAGGCCGAGGCGTGCAGCTGAGGGCGCTGTCCCACCTGCAGCCCCCAGATGCGGACGCCCGCGGCAGAGCCGGCCCAGCCGGATCCAGGGCAGGCGCCCCCTCCTGGCAGCCCAGGCCTGGCGGGGCCCAGCGCCGTGACCGAGGGGGAAGGGGCCGGGCCAGCAAGGGCGGAGGGGGAACCCCCGAGAAGTGTGGGGAGCCGGCTGTGGTAGGAGAGAGGAGGGAGAGGCGGGAGGAGGAGGAGGAGGGGGAGGGGAAGAGACTGAGACCAGGGCAAAGCGCACCTTAGGAGGCGGGTCACGTACGCCGCGCTGGCGCTGGCGAGTGCGTGGCTCTCCCACCCACGCACTGCGTGACAGACACCCTGCTCGACACGCCCCCTCGCCAGGCCACGCCCCCTCACCGGGCCCACGGGGCGGCCCGCAGGGGCTCGGCCTTCCCGCCTCCTTAGCTGCTGTCACCCAGGCCCGGGAGCCCTGGGGCATTTGCAGGGCCACCCAGGCCAGGTCTGCGGAGAGGGACGGAAACACCCCCACCACAACCACCTCAGGCTGAGGATTCGGAGCCATAAATGCTGCGGTGGTTTCCGCCCCAGAGCTGGGAGACAAGCAGGGGCTGTTTTTTCCGTTTGAGGCTCTTTGTCTCCCCTCCCCACCCTTCAAACTACCACGAGGCAGCCCGAGGAACCTCCTTGATTTGGGCCCAAGCTCAATACTTGGCTTCAGAGGGGGGAATTCGGTTCACCCCTCACCTTCCCAGGAAGGGCAGGCCATCAACCAAACGCTCGCCAGAGCCACCCAACTGCAGCGGTATTGATCCCCCAAAGGGCCTCTGCTGCGTGAGGACCAGAGGCTCTGCAGGGGGGCGATGGAGAACGGGCAGCCTCGCCTGTCCACACCACAAGTCCTGAAGCCCAGAAGGAAGGCTCTTTCCGAAGGATGGGGTTGTGGGAACTGGTGCTCCCAGCCAGCCGTCCCTTCCTGAAACGAATCTGCACAGGAACTTGGGAGACACTAGGGACAGGGGAGCAGGAAATGCCGCGTGTCAAGGATCTCCGGGAAGGAGAAGAGCACCAGCATTTAGTGTGTGAGCAGCCCTGCCCTACACACTCCGTGCTCCCCCAGCCCAGAGATTTTAGAACATTTATCCACCTTGTTTCTGTGAGGAAACAGGCAAGGTTAGGGAGGTCACCCTGAGCCTGCCGAAATCCAAACACAAGCTTTCAGGATTAGAGGCTGAGCTTAGGGCCTTGACAGCAGGTCAGAATGGAGGGCAGTGAGTGATAGGGCCATGCTAGTGAGAATTGCAGGAGGACTTTGTAAACACTGATTAGCTGGAATCTTGTTCTGGGGTACCTTTCTTACCACACGAAGAAGCAAAGGCTCCCTTTGAGGGCAGAGAAGGGAGCACCTTCTCTGAGTACCTGAGACAGTCAGTGGGCCAGAGACCACAGCCCAGATTTGTCCCAGCATTGGAACCTGAACCCAGTTTGCCATCCCCCGCCCCTTTCTCTCTCTGTTTCTGCTCCAGGCCTCACACTTGAGTCCTTTGGGGCTAGCACAGTGCCTGCCTGGCACATGGCATGTCACCGTGGATGACACTTAACCCAGATGCTGGGAGGACCCTGTTCCCAGTGCATGCCAGGGCCCCGGCTTCAGTGCGCCCCTGCGCTACTTACAACTGTGCCAAAGTCCCCTTGTTCTTCCCTCTTCACAGGCAAAGAACAGAAGGAGACCAACATCGAAACCATGAAAATGGAGGCAAGTGTTTTCCTCACCCTGTGGGGCTCTGTGGATCCTGATTCTAGAAGAAAGCCACCTCTGACGGACTGTGGCGAGTGTGTGTGTGTGAGGGGGGCCGGAGGGTGGGGTCCCCACCCCTTCTTTGATATTCCTCTGTGAAAAGGAGAGGAAGTGGGGGTGGAGGCTGGAAGTCCCCCAGTCAGGCAGCCAGCTCATCCTCCAGAGAACACACCCCTCCCTCACAGCTTTGTCCATATGCTCCTACCAACCACACATCCCTCAGTTATTTGGCCCAGACAGGGCCTGCCAGGGCTTCCTAGCCAACCCTTTTTGGCCAGGAGCCAAATTTTCCCATTTTGTTAGAGGTGAGTGGCCCCCTCGTTTTCCCCTCCAGGAGGGGACAAACCCTGAAAGGGCATCAGTGCCCATCTTAATGCCTGTCTGTGTCTCTGCCATCTCTCTGCCTAGGGTTCCCGGGGCCGGCTGCGGGGTGGCCTGGGCTGGGAGTCCAGCCTCCGCCAGCGGCCCATGCCGAGGCTCACCTTCCAGGCGGGGGACCCCTACTACATCAGCAAGCGCAAGCGGGACGAGTGGCTGGCACGCTGGAAAAGGGAGGTGAGGTGCCTTCTGGCCCAGGCCCCAGCTTACCTTACAGAACCGGAAAACTAAAAGTCAGCTCCAGCCACACTCTGGAACTGTTGGCAGGCTCTGGCTGAGCCTGGGTTTCCCCCTTGACTCCTATAATTTCCAGGGACATACTTGATGATCCCTAAGCAGTAGCTGGTTCATTTGTTTTCTCCACAAGTATTTATGGAACACTTACTGTATACCAGGCAGTGTACTCAACCCCTGTTCTCACAGTGTCAGTACTCTGATGGGAGAAATGGGCTAGAAAACAGACAAGGCGAACCAAAAGTTCAGTGTGAGGCCAACTCTAGGCTAGGTGGTTGAGCGGCGTAGAGGAGGAGATGGCCTTTCACTTAAGATCTAAAGGAACCAAAAAGGTGGCGGCTCCGAGATGAGTGGGGCAGGGAGAATGTTCTACACAGAGCTGACAGCATGAACAAGGTGCTGACTTGTTTGGCAGATCCATGTCCAGTGTGCAGGGGAAGTAGAGTCAGGCAAGGCTGGCGAGACAAGCAGAGGGTCATCCAGGGTCTCAAGGTCCTGCCCAAAGCTGGTTGCTAACTGCCTGGGAAGCCATGGCGGCATCTGTGCAGAGGAGCCCAGTCCTTGTGGATTTGAGTGGCAACAGGGGATTCAGCTTCAGGCTGTGTCATGGAGGTGGAATCTTCAGCACTTGCTGATGGATGGGAAGGGCAGGGAACCCCAGGGGCCTGGCCTCATAATGGTTGAACCATCCACCCCCGTGGTGGGACAAAGGGAAGAAAAGGTGTGGGTGGGTGGGAATCCATGGTTTGAGGGGCATGGGTTGGGTAAGAGCAGAATTTGGCATTTCAACCTCCAGAAGCCCAGGAGCTCGCCCAGCAGAGAGAATTCCAGAATCCTGTCTGTAGAAATGCCAATGTGTGGGCTGGGAAGGTGGCTCAGTGGTAGAGCGCTTGCCTTGCATGCATGAGGCTGTGGGGTCGATTCCTCAGCATCATATATGCAAAAAAGAAAAAAGCTGGAAGTGGCGCTGTGACTCAAGTGGTAGAGCGCTAGCCTTCAGCTGAAAAGCTGAGGGATAGTGCCCAGGCCCAGAGTTCAGGCCCCATGACCGGACCCCCCCCCCAAAAAAAAAGAAATGCCAATGTGTGCAGGCTGGGGCCTGTAAGGGGGCCTGGGAAGATGGGAGTGTGTCCTAGTAGCTTTCTGAGAGAGGGTAGGCTGCAGACAGGCCTGGGCACTGGGCACTGGCAAGCGTGTGAGAGCTGGCGCCTTTGCTTGTATATGCTGGGAGCCTGGTGAAAACAGCTCATGGGGCGTGGGGGACCAGCCAGGGAAGGAGGTGAAGAAGCCAGACCAGACAGGGGAATCACTTCTCCAAGCACAATGGTAGGAAGAGAGCATCTGAGAGTGCGGCAGCATTTCACCTTAGCTCCCCCTCAAGTGAGAGCTGGCTCTAGAGAAAGTTCCAAGCCAGGGGGGAGGAGTATCATTTCTGAGGTCTTGATTGTTCCCCATTCCTTCCGGATCCAGGAAGACGGAAATTACTCTTCTGGAAGAGCCTGGGAAAGGGGCAGCTTGTTCAAGGTCTGAGTGGGGAGGCCCCCAGCCTGGGTGCTGAGCACTGCCCGTGGAGTGGACTATTTCTCTCCATTAACCCTTTAAGAAGCCAGAGGGAGGGGCTTTGCGTCTTACCCCTGTTCTTTGAGCCTTGAGGCAGGCAGTGCCAGCTGTTGACTTAGACCTGGAAGAGCTCTAGAAGTTTGTGACTCTCAGACCTCGAAGCCACAGTGTAGGCTGCCCTCAGTCACAATAAATAGAGGCCTTTTCCCACTTATAGGAAGCTGACATGCATCTTCTCAACATCATTCTCTACTAAAGTTTAAATAGTGAATATTCGCTAACATACCCAGAAGCAGGAAGAGTAGTATTACATTAAAACAAAACATGTCAATGGTTATCAACAACTTTTCTAGATTCTTCCACAAATCTGCTTGGGCTGAGGGTGTGGCCTGACTAATACAGATTCTGTCTAATAAGTGCATGACCCTAAGTTCAAACTCCACTACCACCAAAAAATAAAATAAAATAAAATCAATAATCAGCTAGATTTTAGCATCTGCTTCCCTGCCCCAAATAGTAAAACTTAATGGAAACATGGGAATGGTTGCTTTTTTTTTTGGTCATGGGTCTTGAACTCTGGGCCTTGGCGCTGTCCCTCAGCTCTTCAGCTCAAGGCTAGCGCTCGACCATTTGAGCCACAACACCACTTCTGGTTTTCTGGTGTTTTTTTTTAATTTAATTTAATTTTATTTGTGAACATACTGTACAGAGGGGTTACAATTACATGGGCAGGATAATGCGTACATTTCTTACCAAGCATTGCAGCCTCCTCCTTTGGTTTACCCTTCACATCCCTTCCCAGCCTCCCCCCTCCCCTGCAATCCCATGGTGGTTAATTGGAGATAAGAGTCTCACAGACAGCTGGGCGCTGGTGGCTCACGCCTGTAATCCTAGCTACTCAGGAGGCTGAGATCTGAGGATCGTGGTTCAAAGCCAGCCCAGGCAGGAGAGACCTCAGACTCTTATCTCCAATGTGGCTCAAGTGGTAGAGCGCTCGCCTTGAGCTGAAGAGCTGAGGGACAGCGCCCAGGCCCAGAGTTCAAGCCCCACGACCGACAAAAAAAAAAGAGTCTCACAGACTTTTCCTGCCTGGGCTGGCTTTGAACTTTGATCCTCAGATCTCAACCTCCTGAGTAGCTAGGGTTACAGGCATGAGTCACCGGTACCTGGCTGATTTAATTTAAAAATACTGTAGGTACCTATGATTTGCAGCGTGAAGACCAACAAAATCAATTTTAGGCCAGTGGAATTATTTATTACGTCTCTTTTGCTGTACTTAATGGTGTTAGTGAAGACCTCCATGATTTCTAGTACAAGGTTTGCAGCCATCTCCCCTCTCATCTCCAGCTCAAGACAGAGAGGGAGTGAGGTGGACATGGAATTAGGATTTCGGCTTCCCACTCCTAGGAGACCTGGCTCCAAATACCACTCTGCCCTCCTGGGCACTGCCAGGAGATGGGGGTTGGGGTGGCAGGTGCAGATAACAAGAATGTTAGAGAAACACAGGTAGCTTTCAAGGTGTTGGTTATCTCCTGAGACTAAAGAGCAGTGACTGTTGCTAAGGAAGCAGCATCATGGGGCTGCAGAGTGCATCCTCTCCCCTTCTCCCCTCAGCTCTTTGACCTTTGGCCTTTTCAGAAACAGCCTCTCTTGCACTTCCTGATGTCTCTTCAGGTGCCCACTTCCTGCAGCACCCCCCTTTCAAACTTCCTTCAGGCACCTTTACAGAGCCACTACCTGAAGCCTTCATGTCTACGCACCATATAAGATAGGGGACCCACTAGAAACAGAGCATGAGGGCCTAGGCACCTGTAGCAAGTCATTGCTGGGTGTCAGTGCTCACATCTGTAACCCTAGCTACTCAAGGCACTGAGATCTGAGAACTGTGGTTCAAAGCTAGCCCGTGCAACAAAGTCTGTGAGACTCTTGTCTCCAATTAACCAGCAAAAAAGTTAGAAGTGGAGCTGTGCGAGAACGCGTGCACACACACACACACACACACACACACACACACACACACACAGAGTTGTTAC
Organism: Dipodomys ordii; assembly: GCF_000151885.1. Taxonomy (NCBI): domain Eukaryota; kingdom Metazoa; phylum Chordata; class Mammalia; order Rodentia; family Heteromyidae; genus Dipodomys; species Dipodomys ordii. Next base: position 9,614,117 of record NW_012267236.1, read on the forward strand.
CTTTAGCAGGAACTTAGGCTAATTCTCTTGGTATTCATCATGAATCAGCAAGAAGATGAACTGAAATTTAAGGAAGTGAAAAAAAAAGGCATTTCTACAGCATGCACAAAAGTCCTGAGGCACAAACCAAACCAGCTGACCTATTCAGCAAAGGAAGTTTATGTGATAGATACAGACAGCAGATACAGTGGATACAGACAATGAGCAGTAGGAAGGAAAACTGGAAAGGCAGAGGTCCAGGTAAGCCTGAAGGTGTGGGAGCTTCCACTAGATCCCAGTCTGTTCCTGCCCCTGCTCCTAGTGGACATGACTTCTTACCTGAGAGATCTTCTTCACTCAAAATACCCTTCCTCCCAGCTTAATTTCCTTTTCCCTTGACTACGCTTGTCGATCAGCCCTTGGTACAATCCTGTCCTCACCCAGGCTGTCCAGCAAGAAGCAAAACCTTGGTATTCCTGACCAGCAGGGGGCGCTGTTCCCTGTTCCCTTTGGAGGCACTTTGGATGCTGACTTCAGTGAGTCCCACCTCCATGGTAGAGACTCTAGCATTACCTAACCTCTCCCTGAACTGAGGTCCCCCTCTGTAGGTAGATTTGGCTGTCTTCACCTCTGCTCTGTGGGGACACAGCTACTGGCTAGTTCATTTTCTGTCTCTACCCAACTTAATTGGAGGTTCCAGGGACACCTGCCCTCAGAGCTGACACTGCAGAGGCTGGCAGAGGCAGGAAAGGTGTACTGAATGAAGAAATCATCGTTGGGCTGGAGGTGCAGTTCAGTAGAACAACAACTTCCCAGCAAGCATGAAGCCTGAATTCAAACCCCAATACCACCAAAAGGAAAAGAAATTATCCTAATCTTAGAGACGTGGGGGTTAAAGGCAACACACAACATTTAAAGCTTCTGTGCAGAACTAGCATATATGGAAGCATGACTGTCTTTTTTTTGGGGGGGGTACTGGTCCTGGGGGGTGCTGTCTCTGAGCTTTCTGAATCAAGGCTAGCCATAGTTCCATTTTTGGCTTTCTAGTGGTTAACTGAAGAATCTCACACACTTTGCTGCCTGACCTGGCTTTGAATCATGATCCTCAGATCCCAGCTTCTTGAGTAGCTAGGATTACAGGTGTGAGACACCAGAGTCAGGCTAGCTTCATTATTAAAAAAAAACTTTTTTTTAATCATATAAGTACTTCACAAATACATCCATGTTATTAAAAAAAAAATGTTAGGGGCTGGGAAGGTGGCTCAGTAGTAGAGTGCTTGCCTTGCATGCATGAGGCCCTGGGTTTGATTCCTCAGCACCACATAAGCAGAAAAAGCCTGAAGTGGTGCAATGGCTCAAGTGGTAAAGTGCTAGCCCTGAGCTGAAGAGCTGAGGGACAGTGCCCAGGCTGAGTTCAGGCCCCATGACCAAAAAAAGGAAAAAGAAAAAACTTTAGAGGTATTTGATACTATCAGATTGTACATACATCACAAGTTTTCCTGTTCATCTGAATGTAAATACACAGTTTGGCTTCAGTTTTTTTTTTTTTAACTGTTACATGGACTGTAGTTTCATTTTATGGTTTTTTTTTTTTTATTTACAATACATCTAGCCAATTTAGCCACATAATTACTATTTTATATTCTACCATTTGGAATGGTTTTATTCAACCAGTTTCTGGTGAGTGGACATTATATTATTGATTTTGCTTGATCTCTGGGCACAATGGCCCATGCTTGCTCATGCTTCTTGGTAAATCTGTGTTTTTGTAAGATACTAAGAAGGAGGAGCTGGGCTTCTTGGTAAATCTGTGTTTTTGTAAGATACTAAGAAGGAGGAGCTGGGCGCAGGTGGCTCACACCTGTAATCCTAGCTACTCAGGAGGCTGAGATCTGAAGGTCAAAGTTCAAAGCCAGCCCGGGCAGGAAAGTCCGTGAGACTCTTATCTCCAATAAACCACTCGAAAACCTGAAGTGGTGCTGTGGCTTAAGTGGTAGAGCGCTCGCCTTGAGCTGAAGAGCCCAGGGACAGCACCAAGCCCAAAGTTCAAGCCCCACAACCGACAAAAAAGGATAACTGCTAGTCCAATGGAATATGCTTTTTATATTTTATAAAATGTGGCAAATTGCTTTCTACAAAGGGCAGCAACAATTTATGTTCCAGAAACAGAGTACAAGGGGACTTTTACCTTTGCCAGCTTCAATATTTTGGCTAAAAAAAGCAGGAGAAAACGTGTCTTGTTATGGTTCTAATAGGCTTTTCCCAGATAATAAGGGAGGTTGAGTGTCTTTTTATATGTTTATCAATCATTTGTGCTGCTGTTGCTTTAGGAAGCTTAACAAAGCTGCCAGGGGAGGAAAGAGCAGCACTAGGAAGGTGTGGAGGGTCACCTCCTGCCGTGTTATATTCCTCAGAATGAGCCATTGCTCAGTACCTCCCAACGCTCCCAAGTTTGGAGAGACTTTGAGGAGATAAATAGGGTGTGATCACTTGAGCTATGGAACAGTAGACCAATAAGGACTAAAAACAAATTAGGAAGCCAGTGGGTGAGTCTAGACCAGACCATTCCTTACTTGTTTGCCATACCTGAACCTTTTCAGGGTATCTCAAAACTAACATCACCCTCCCAGGAGATAGGAACACTTGGAACTGGCACAACAAAGTTCACTTTACCAGGAGGCTGACTATGTTTTAAAGGTGTTCAGTGATAGCCAGAACTCAGGAATAACTTCCAGGGCTGGCCTGGGCACTAGGCTGTGAAGATGGTCACAGAGGGACTCCCTAGCATCCTGTAAGTAGATGGTTATTGGCACACTAGAGAGTTTACTAGTTTAGGGGTTACAGAATGAAACTGGAGGTTTAAATCCTAGGCTGAAACTTCAGAAGTTCCACATCAGGTCTGACCACTAGCCCCTATGTACCTCACAAATATGCAACAAACAAAGAGACTTGGTGGCAGGATGTCAGTGGCTGTTCAGAAGGCTGAGATCTGAGGATCATGGTTCAAAGCCAGTCCAGGCAGGAAAGTCTGTGAGACTCTTGTCTTCAATTAACCACCAAAAAACTTAGAAGTGGAGCTGTGTCAAGGAGTAGAGTGCTATCCTTGAGCTAAGGGACTGAGTTCAAATCCCAATTCTGTCAGAAAAAGAGAGAGAAAAAAAGGAGAGAGAGAGAGAAGGGGGAAAGAAAGAAGGGAGGGAAGGTGGGAGGGAGGGAGAAAGGGGAAGGAGAGAGAGAAGGTGAAGGGGCAGAGAGAAGGGTTTCTTACCTGCCATGGGAATGCCCTGGGAAGTAGGGATAGTGTAAATCTGCAGAGTTCAGTCCCAGTTGGGCCCAGTTGACCATTACTGGTCTTTGTTTTAGGTTTCAGAGATGTTTTCCTTGAGATTATTCTTGTCAGGTGGCAGGCAGATCCTGATGAAGCTCTGTAGCTTACTGCAAAGACAGATGCAAAATGGAGGCGGGAATGCCAAGCTTTTCTTCGGCTGTTTAATTCATAAAACAAATGCAGCTTCTAAGCACCTCTTACAAGAGCAGCCCCCATCACTTTTTTAGTAGTAAAAAAAAAAAAAAAAGTATGTGGGGGAGGCTCTGTAGTAATGCAGCCTGCTGTGGCTGCCTGAGCTAGAGGAGGGGTTGGACTTTACTAAGATCCTACCTTCCAGGCACCATGCTGAGAGCATTAACTTTACCACAATCCTAAAACATGTTCTCTGCATTTATCATTACTATTATTTACGTGGTTTTAGTCCTAGAGGGTGAACCAAGACCTCATGTATACTAGACACAAAGTTCTCCCACTGACCTATATACTCAGCTTCTGTAAGAGATATTGTAGGGGGTGGGAAAATGTAGCTTAGTGGTAGAGTGCTTGCCTAGCATACATGAAGCCCTAGGTTCCATTCTTCAGTGCCACACAAACAGAAAAAGCAGGAAGTGTCACTGGGCTCAAGTGGTAGAGTGCTTAGCCTTGAGCAAAAGCAGCTCAGGGACAGTACCCAGGCCTTGTGTTTGAGCCTAAAGACTGACAAAAATACATACACACACATTGTAGGAAGTTGGGTGCTGGTGGCTCCCACTTATAATCCTAGCTACTCAGGAGTCTGAGATCTGAGGATCAAGGTTCAAAGCCATCCAGGGCAGGAAAGTCCCTGAGACTCTTTATCTCCAGTTAACTACTCAGAAAAAGCTGGAAATGGCACCGTGGCTCTAGTGGTAGAACACTAGCCTTGAGCAAAACAAGCTCAAGGGTAGTGCCCAGTCATTGAGTTCAAGCTCTAAGACCTGTATGTGCACGCGCGTGTGCGCATGCGTGCGCGCACACACACACACACACACACACACACAGGAAACACTGTAGGAAAGTGAGGATCTATTGGGTCAAACCTGGTTCTCAAACTGCTCTGTTTGGGGCTGGGAATGTGGCCTAGTGGTAGAGTACTTGCCTAGTATGCACGAAGCCCTAGGTTCAATTCCTCAGTGCCACATAAACAAAAAGCTGGAAGTGGAGCTGTGGCTCAGGGACAGTTCCCAGACCCTGAGTTCTAGCCCTAGGACTGGCAAAAGAAAGCAAAAATAAACTATCAAACTGCTCTGTTGTGCAGCCAAGTGATGCACTGGGATAATTAAAGAATAAGACTAAAGAAGGAGCTGAGTGGGGCTGGGAAGGTGGCTCAGTGGTAGAGCGCTTGCCTTGCATGCCTGAGGCCCTGGGTTCGATTCCTCAGCACCACATAAGCAGAAAAAAAAAGGAAGTGGTGCTGGGCCCAAAGGGGAAAACCCTAGCCTTGAGCTGAGGAGCTGAGGGACAGCGCCCAGGCCCAGAGTTCAGGTCCCACGATCAACAAAAAAAAAGGAGCTGAATAGATCAGAACTCATTTGCCACACCTGAATTTCTGCAAGGTGCCTCCAAGCTGGTTCTCCTGTGTTCTCTCAGTGGGTTTAGAAGAACAACACTCCAGCCAAGCATCCTTCCCAGGCTCCTGGGCTGCCGTTGTCCAGGCTGACCCTCTTGCTCACCTTCCTGGGGCTCTTCAGCCTCATGACCTGTTCTCCCAGCACCACTGTCTTGTCCCTTTACTTGCTGTTTTCTTGAGACTGTACGTCTCACGCTGTGAAACTGGATTAAGAGAATGTTAGAATGAGATTCAGGAGGCCTGGCTTCCGGTCTCAGCTTCTGCCTGATTAATCAATTTGAGGAGCTCTTTCTTCTGTCAACACTTCAGTTTCCTGGTTTGTAATGTGACAGAAATAGGCTAGATGACTGCAGGGGTTCTAAAATCTTTCAAAGAGGGGACCAGAGTCATGATCTGTAGCTTGCTTTGTCCCCAGTATTCCCAGTATTACTACATAAATCCTAAGTTTAAAATGTGAGACAATCCTCAGCTCTTACACATATACTTATCCTAGGAGCTCAAGTGGTACAGCAACAGTGGTAAACAAATAAAAGCTGAATGAAGCCAGATGCTGGTGGCTCACACCTGTAATTCTAGCTACTCAGGAGATGGAGGATTGTGGTTTGAAGCCAGCCTGGGCAGGGAAGTCATCCATGAAACTCTTTTTTTTTTTTTTTTGGTCCGGCCGTGGGGCCTAAACTCTGGGCCTGGGCGCTGTCCCTCAGCTCTTCAGCTCAAGGCTAGCGCTCTACCACTTGAGCCACAGCACCACTTCTGGCTTTTTTTCTCTTTGCTTATGTGGTGCTGAGGAATCGAACCCAGGGCCTCAGGCATGCAAGGCAAGCGCTCTATCACTGAACCACCTTCCCAACCCTCAACCATGAGGGCTCTTATCTCCAAGTAACCACCAGGAAACTGAAACTGGAGCTTGGCTCAAAGTGGTAGAGTCCTAGCCTTGAGCAGAAAAGCTCTGGGACCGCACTCAAGCCCTGATTTCAAGCCCCATGCCTGATTGAAAAAAAAAAAAAAGCCAGGCGCCGGTTTGCTCATGCCTGTAATCCTAGCTACTCAGGAGGCTGAGATCTGAGGATCATAGTTCAAAGCCAGCCCGGACAGGAAAGTCCTTGAGACTCATCTCCAATAAGCCACCAGAAAACCAGAAGTGGTATTGTGGCTCAAGTGGTAGAGCACTAGCCTTGAGCTGAAGAGCTGAGGGACAGCGCCCAGACCCAGAATTCAAGCCCCACAACTGGGATGGGGCAGGGCGGGGGGGTGAGGGGTATGTGTGAAAGGATCCGTCACATCCATGCCAGGGGACCACTCGGAGGCAGGCAGGCACAGGAAAAAGATTATTTCAAGGTTTATTAGAAGAGCCATATTTCCCCCAGAGAGAGAGCACATGGCAGCCTCCGCTATCTAGGTAGCAGCAGGGTCTGGGGTTAGGAAGTGAGGTAGATGGGAGTTCAGGTTGGTCTGGAGAGAGGGAGGGGCCAGCAGGTCTGGGTAGAGCTGAGAGCCAAAGGTTGGCATAATGCTTACAGCTGCAGGGAAGTAAAGAAAAAGCTGAACTAGAGCACCAGGCCCTGAGTTCAAACTCCTTTTTTTTTTTTTTTTCCAAAAGAATTCACCGGGCACTGGTAGCTCATTCCTGTAATCCTAGCTACTCAAGAAACTGAGATCTAAGGACTGCAGTTCAAAGCCAGCCCAGGCAAGAACATCTAGGAAACTCTTACCTATCTTCAGTTAAACACTAAAACCCCAAAAGTAGAGCTGTGGCTCTAGTAGTAGAATGCTAAGCTTAAGCAAAAAAGATCTCGGACAATGCCCAGGCTCTGAGTTCAATCAAGCCCTAAGATTGGTGCATGTATGTGTGCGCGTACAGACACACAGACACACACACAGATACACACACACAAAGAACTAATGAGGGGCTGGGAAGGTGGCTCAGTGGTAAGAGTGCTTGCCTTGCATGCATGAGATCCTGAGTTCAATTCCTCAGCACCACATAAGCAGAAAAAGCCAGAAGTGGCGCTGTGGTTCAAGTGGTAGAGTGCTAGCTTAAGCTGAAGAGCTGAGGGACAGCACCCAGGCCCAGAGTTCAGGCCCCATGACCGGACTCCCCCCCCCCAAAAAAGAAAGGTAGATCAAGGGCTGGGGGTGCAAGGACCTGGTTCAATTCAAAGAAGGAAGAACTTGAGGCTATCAGGAGAAAGGTGATATTGAAAAGTGTGCCCTTATTCTGTGCCTCTCCCAATCCTGACAAAGTCTTCCATGATGTTCCTTGGTTCAAGAAGTATCCATCCTGGGGCTGGGAAGGTGGCTCAGTGGTAGAGCGCTTGCCTTGCATGCAGGAGGCCCTGGTTTTGATTCCTCAGCACCACATAAGCAGAAAAAGCCAGAAGCAGCACTGTGGCTCAAGTGGTAGGGCACTAGCCTAGAGCTGAAGAGCTGAGGGACAGTGCCCAGGCCCAGAGTTCAAGCCCCACAGCTGACAAAAACAAAACAAACAAACAAAAATCCCTATGGCTGGCACATCCATGGCCTTGGTCAGCTGAGATCTGCCCCTCACTAGTAGTTTTCTGCACAAGACTCACATAATCATTTGTTATTCCAAACTTGTGGAACTTATATTTAGCAGATACTAGGTGCTTAGCCACTAAGGAAATGGACTAAAAGGCAGAGCTCCACCCTTCCCTGTGGGCGTGCAGCGATTTGAATAAAAACTGCTGCTCCATGCTTAGGGTTTTTTTTGGAAGCTGGCAGACTGGCTGAGGGAAGGCCCCTTCTCCCCGCCCCCCCCCTCCCCCCGCCAGGGCATGCTATACCTAGGGAGAGACACTAGGCGATCCTGACTGGAACACCCAGTTCTGGAACAGCAGTCCCCTTTCTGGAGACCCTAGAAGAAGGGTGTGGAAGGGATAGGAAGGCAGGTGGTCAAAGAAATTTCCTCAGGTTTGGAGTCTAGAGTTGCTCCAAGTAGATTCTATGAATATGAGGTCAACTTCTAGCTGTATTCCTTTTTTTTTTGGGTCCGGTCCTGGGGCCTGAAACTCTGAGCCTGGGCGCTGCCCCTCAGCTCTTCAGCTCAAGGCTAGCATTCTACCACTTGAGCCACAGCGCCACTTTTGGCTTTTTTTTTTTTTTTGCTTATGGGTGCGGAGGAATCGAACCCAGGGCCTCAAGCATGTAAGGCAAGTGCTTTACCACTGAGCCACCTTCCCAGCCCCCATCTAGCTGTATTCCTGTAGCTGTTTTCTCTGGGGCTGACCACAGAAGGTGGAGTGCTCAGTATTCCCTCTTCTTTAATCCAGATCACTGGCCAAAGGGCCCTCAGTGCTGTCCAGGCACAGAGGAACAGGAGTCTAGGAGTCACTCTGACACTATGAAGGAACCAGTACTCTAGATGAGGCAGCTCTTGGCCCTTACTGAATATTTACTTAAACACACCCTCTACTGTCCTGGTGGACACCATCGCTGTCCCACAGGCCCGCATTGCCTTGTGGGAGGAGGCAACAATGCTTTCTACAAGTCATGGTGTCAGGCAGTATATACTTGTTCCTGGTCCCAAGAGCAGAACACAATGCAAGAGGAATAGGAAGGCCCCGTGCTGGTGGCTGACACCTACAATCCTAGCTAATCTCAAGGCTGAGATATGAGGATTGTGGTTTGAAGCCAGCTCAGGCTGGAAAATCCCTGAGACTCTTATCTCTAATAAACTACTCTGAAAAAGCTGGAAGTGGCACTGGGACTGAAGTGGTAGAGCACTAGCCTTGAGCAAAAGAAGTTCAAGGACAGAGCCCAGGCTCGGAGTTCAAGCCCCATCACCGCCAAAAAAAGAAAAGAAAAGAGAGAACCAAGAAGCCTTCCCAAAGCTTTCCAGACTTGGCCTGCTTTTAGAATAACACTACGTGTAATGAGGAGGGATGCAGATGGGAAAAAGAATCACTTATGGCACAGAGGAGACTTGAAGCTGCTGGGTTGTCAAGAACAAGAGATCCAGTAATAAGGTGCAAAGATTGGGAGAGATGTGTAGGAAGAGAGAAAAGCTGAAGGAAGGTGGTCATTGGGGCTTTCCTGCCCTATGAGAAATTAAGGCTTGAGGTGCATCCGGGAGCAGGGTTGTGAGACCACCAGGTAACATCAGGAAGCTCATTCTGGCCACACTGTTCGGGCGTTCAGAGAGCAGATGCAGACATGAGAAAACTGCTAGAACTTGTCCAGGTTGGGGAATGGGGAGGAGAAACCTGCCCCGCATTTGCAGGCTTAGATAAGAAACATTGGAGGAAGAGCAGGTTCAGGGCCGGAAGCTGGAGGTGAACTTGATGAGCAGTGCTTTTCATTTTAGGAAAATCCTGTTCAACCATCTTTCCCCTTGCTTTCCTTTGGTTACTGAGGCTTGTCTCTAAACATCTGCCTTCCCCAAAGCCATAAAGATTTTCTCTCAGCAAACCAGGGCTTCAGTTAGGTTTTAGATCTACTGCTTTTATTCCAGTCTGGACCATGGGTGTCCACAGGGAGAGAGCATCAAAGGCAGCTCAAAGTAGGCATCAGCTCAGACTCCCCATGTGGACAGAAGGGCACAGGAAGTAGGACAGGACCAGGAAAGACAGACTCATGGGCTTCTGGGACCTGGTCATCCTTTAGGCCTGTCTGGACCAGCTAGAGCACTCCTAGGCCTACTTCTCATATGCATGTCAAGCCCTCATCCTTTCGGCCCTGCCAACACCAACTGTATACATGTGCTTGTGTTGCCACTAGCATTTGAAGATGCCAGATAGCTCTTCTTCTCTTCCTCTGTGTCAGTGTATGGTGGGCAGTAACAAATATGTTTACTTTCACTTTCAGCTCAGCTAATTTGCACAAAAATAAGAATGACAACTCAGTCTTCTGTATGTTTCAATCCAGATACTGTTTGCAGTTTTGAAGGGGCAAAATCAGAAAGTAAAACTGAGTTGAAGATGCTATTGAAGTAAGGAGGCCAGGTCTGGCCGGTGCCATATTGGCCACATGGTGGATGGTAGGGTCTGGCATCTTGTCTACATGATGGGGGAAGGAACCCCCACCCCCATCACCTGCTCCCAGGTACTGGGCGTGCCTGGACCCCTGGAGGCAGGGGCAGGCACTTGGCTGATAGGTTACTGAGTCTGTCAGTCCAGTGCCTGGCACTGGGAATTTCCTTAGGATCTGCCCCCTGTGCCGACCTATTTAAACCCGGACCAGCCTAGCCATGAGGATTCCATGCCACGTGTGTCACTATGATCCTGTCCTGTGTCCTGACACCTAGCTCATCTCCAGTCATCATGGAGTCCCAATTCAGCTCTCCATTGGAGCTGAATTGGCTTGTTGGTGTTGTTTTTGTTATTTCCTTCCCCCAGCATGAAGACAAGATGCCAGACCCTACCATCCACCATGTGGCCAATATGGCGCCGGCCTCCTTACTTCACAGTGAGAATTCAGTGTTGAGCAGGGTATTAAGGTATGAAGCTGAAGCAGGAGGATCACTTGAGCCCAGGAGATGAGACCATCTTGGGAAACAGTGAGAGACTAACTTGAAAAGAAAAAAAAGAAAATCAGTGTGTCTTAAAAAGTGGGTCTGAGCTGGGCGCCGGTGGCTCAGGCCTGTAATCCTAGCTACTCAGAAGGCTGAAATCTGAGGATCACAGTTCAAAGCCAGCCCAGGCAGGAAAATCCGTGAAACTCTTTTATCCAGTAAATCACCAAAAAACTGGAAGTGTGTTGAGCTGAAGAGCTCAGGGACAGTGCCCAGGCCCAGAGTTCAAGCCCCAAGACTAACCCCCCCCAAAAAAAAAGTGGGTCTAAACTTTACCCTCAACTATCTGAACCAAACAAAGCTGGAAGTGAAGCAGTGGCTCAGGTGGTAGAGTGCTAGCCTTGAGCAAAAGAAGCTCAGGGATAGCACTGAAGCTGGCCCTGGGGCCCTGGCTAGACCTGCTATAGTTCTGGGTTTGCTAAAGTTTGAGAACCATCAAGCTTCATCTGATTAGAAGCAAACCTAACAGGGAAGACATTCTTCCAAACAGTTTTGTGTAAACATCAGGACTTGGGCTGAATTAATCACTTGGGGAATTCAGTGAAAGTACACAGCTTGGTTAAAGGTCTCAAGCTGAATGAATCTAAGGTACTAGCCAGGTTGTAGCTCTCAGTTTCAGAGCCTGGGGGGTGGGAAGACCGGAAAGGACTCGGGCAGGAATTTAAATTTTCCCTTTTGGATGGAGATGGCTGACAATCCTGCTGTTTTCAGCTTAGGCAGTTCCCCTCTGCAGAGCCCCTCCCACTCCTCTTCACAACCTGAAACTTGAGAGGGTCTGCATGCCTGAATCTGAATGGTGGTCCCTTTGGCCTCCCCGCCCCCATCCCACCCCTCCCCACCCCGCCCCTTTTGACTCCTGCAGCCTGGAGAACTGGGGTGGAGTTGGGGTGGGAAGAGGGGATTAAGATGAACTGGGTTCCTTTTCATCCATTTCTCCCTGCCCCTCCCCTGCTACTTTTTGGCTGGACCTAGGTCTTGAAATCAAGGCCTGGGTGCTATCCCTAAATGTCTTTTGCTCAAGGCTAGCACTCTACCACTTGAACCACAGCTCACTTCCGGCTTTTTACTGGTTATCCAGAGATGAGAGTTTCATAGACTTTTCTGCCCAAAATGGCTTTGAACCACAGTCCTCAAATCTTATCCTCTTGAGGATTACTGCTAGTTCCCCCTCTTCCCCCTCCCAATCCTGACCTCCCCTGATCTTTTTTTTTTTTGTCAGTCGTGGGGCTTGAACTCTGGGCCTGGGCGCTGTCCCTCAGCTCTTCAGCTCAAGGTTAGCGCTCTACTGCCTGAGCCACAGCGCCACTTCTGGTTTTTGAGTAGTTGATTGGAGATAAGACTCTCACGGACTTTTCTGCTCGAGCTGGCTTTGAACCGTGATTCTCAGATCTCAGCCTCCTCAGTAGTTAGAATTACAGGCATGAGCCACCGGCGCCCGGCCCTCCCCTGATCTTAACTATAACATTTAGTAGATCCCTGTCATCCCATTAGTAAAGGAGATCTAGAAAGGTCTTGTCATCTCTGAAACATCTGGCCCAGTCAGCCCCCCTCACCGCCCCCTACAGTGTCTTATCTGCCCCCTGCCTAGCCTTCCCCCTCCCCCCACAGGTAGAGCAGTGGTTGGCACCGTGAGGTACTGGTATTGCTGCCCAAAGCTGTAGGGAAGGAAGGTTAGTTTCCTATAGGGAGGCAGGAGGGGTGACTCAGAGAGGATGCAGAAGCCAGGGAGGGCTAAGGGCTGCTAAGAGAGGGGTGAGGCCTGTGGGGAGACTGGCTTTCCAGTAGGCCCCCAAGGCTCCCCCTCTTGAGTGGGGACATGCTGCTGCCCTCCCTAGCAGATGACATAATGGCTGCGCCACTGCTCATTTCTTCCCTTCATGCATCACCAGGAAGTTCAGGCTGTTGTAGGTGACTCCCAGGTCTGGTCTTTCTGCCTGAAAAGCCTAGAGTTTGTGCTCAGTCCTCAGATCAGAAGATTTGAGTCTTCCCTCAAATCGTTCTGTCTTTACTGATCCCAGGCGCCTGTGATTTCCCTCGGCACATGTAGGAAGCGTCCCTACCACATAATTTACCATCTAATTACATGCTGTCTTGAGTGAGGGCTGTGGTTTATGTGTGGTGGGTCCTTGGTACGCAATTAGACTGAGAAACAAAACAGAGGCCCCTCTCTTCTATCATCTCCTCCTCTCTCCCCAGTCCTCCCCTAGCCTGTCCATTGCAGGTGGTCAAGACACTCAGATTCTGGGAAGTAAGTGTGCTTCAGGCAGGCTCACAGGTTGGCTCCACCAAAATGGATCTGGGTAGTGGGGGTAGGGTCCCTCAGGCCTTCAGCATTTGCTTAAATGCTGTGCCTCTTCAAGCTCAGGGATCAGAAGGCAGTTCTGTCCGTATCAAGGCCCAGGTTTGGGCTGGTGATGTACAGCAGACCAGGCCAGCACCTCGCGGTTGCCATGGTAACTTCTGCTTTTCTTCAGAATAAGATGGATTTCTCTTTCAGCCTGAATCATCTGCCTGGGCCGCCACCATTCTGTCCTCCCTGGGAACCAGACTTCCCAGCCCCCTACTCTCTTCTTTCTGCCACTAGGGACAGCTTGTCCAGTACTTCAGTTTCAAATCAGGATCTGATATCAGACAACAGCATGTTCTGACATGAAAGGGGACTAGGAAAGAAAGACCCAGGAGGTGTGGTGGCTCCCCAGGGACTTCTACACTGAAGTGAAGTCTCCAGATACTCTCCTTCCTCTCTCTATATCACTTGCTCCTTGGTATGGGACTGTGGCCCTGACCCTTCCCATGGTGGGCACAGTCCTCTGGAGCTCTCCTTCATTCACATAGCTGGGGCTCTCTAATATAGCTGGCTAATAGCAGAATTACCCAAGGATGTTGTAAGAGAATCCTGGGTCTCACCTAAGGCCGCTGATCTATTTAAGTAGGCCCCAAAGATCCATGTTTTAAAAATCATCCTTGCCGGGCGCTGGTGGCTCACGCCTGTAATCCTAGCTACTCAGGAGGCTGAGATCTGAGGATCGCGGTTCAAAGCCAGCCCGGGCAGGAGAGACCGTGAGACTCCTATTTCCAATAAACCACCAGAAAACCGGAAGTGGCGCTGTGGCTCAAGTAGTAGAGCGCTAGCCTTGAGCTGAAGAGCTGAGGGACAGTGCCCAGGCCCAGAGTTCAGGCCCCATGACCGGACTCCCCCCCAAAAAATAATAAAAATAAAAATCATCCTTAAGGCCAGGTACAGGTGGGTCATGCCTATAATCCTCATTACTCAGTGTAAGGATTTAGGCGAGGAAAGAACACGCAGGAGGAGGTAAAGGTGAAGAAAGGAAAGTTTATTGGATTATATTCCCTGTCGAACTCCCTGGTCAGGATCAGAGAAGTCACAGAGAGTCTGGCTGTAGCAAGGTTTATATGGCCGGGGTCAGCATGTAACTTGTTTTGCGAGTTTGAACAGTTTCTGGCTGGTGAAGAACGATTGGGACAGGTGGTGTATAATTGGGACAGGTGGTGTATAAGGAAGTGGCTTTTCTCAGCTGCCTCTACCCTCCAGCAGCCAGTAATTCAGATGCTGAGATCTGAGGATTGTGGTTCGAAGCCTGCCTAGGAAGGAAAGTTGCTTTTTTTTTTTTTTTTTTGTCAGTTGTGGGGCTTCAACTCCAGGCCTGGGCGCTGTCCCTCAGCCCTTCAGCTCAAGGTGAGTGTTCTACCACTTGAGCCACAGCACCACTTCCTGTTGGTTTTCTAGTGGTTTATTGGAGATAAGAGCCTCACAGACTTTGCTGCCCAGGCTGGCTTTAACCGTCATCCTCAGATCTCAGCCTCCTGAGTAGCTAGGATTACAGGTGTGAGTACTGGTGCCTGGCCAAGGAAAGACTTTTAAGGCCAGAAGTGGCTCAAGTGGTAGAGCACTAGCCTTGAGCAAAAAATCTCAGGGATAGGGCCCTGAGTTCAAATCCCAGGACCAACACATACCTTGAGGTGACTAAGCCCCAGTGGGTTTGGGGTTCTTCTGGCAGGGTGAGTTGAGAGGGACTAAGAGAAGAAAAGGACCCAGTGTTCTCTGCAGAGGATGAACTGGCCTTTCTGGGCTTCCAGGAGCCAGACCACCCCTGGCAGCTAAGGCTTGTCAGGAAGCCAGTATTTCCTGGTCATGTTGGTTAACCCAAGTCCTAGCTCCCACCTCTTCCCTCAGGAGAAGCTAGGAGAGAGAATGACAGGAAGGGGGGATGTTGCCATAACAACCAGTTCCAGGCAGAGGCCTCCCTTCCAGGAGCTGGTACTTCACCCCAGTCATGGTGGTTTCCATGGAGATGAGGTACTGAGGGATAAGAGGAATATTTGCCCCACTTAGAACAGTCAGGAGCTGCCAGAAGGCAGCACATCTCTAGGTGGAAGCCTTGGACCCTGTCAACTTGGAGTCCCCCAGCATGGCCTCTGCTCTCCTGGTGCACGTCTGACACCTTCCTCTGCTTAGTTGCTCTCTCCCATGTGGCTGTCTCCTTAGCAACAAGTCCTGCTAACTCCATGCTACTGGCTCCATAGCTATTTTTAGCTTCCCCGCCAGCAGCCCAGTCTGGTCATTTGCTTGCAACCTCCATATGGATTGCAAGGGAATAGGAAAATGAAGATGCTTGGCCACTTCGGGGAACCCTAGATCCAAACCTCTTAGCAACCATTAGAATTCCTGCTATGGAAAGTATCTGTCACCTAGCCCGGAACCTGGAAAGTTTGGATGAGGCTCCTGAGACCATGCTGCATTCATTTTGACAAACACTGTTTTAGTCCTCCATTATGTGCAAGATGCTTTGTCCACACTGCTTCCATATGAAGCTGCATAAGGTCCCAGCCTTCCAGAGACTTCTAATCTTGTGGAGAAGATGAGTGCAGAGTTGCCTTTCTACATGGCAAAAACCTCACAGATCTAGGCGAGGCTTTACACAGTGCCAAAGAGGAAAAGAGGAGGGAGAGAAGACAGGGGAGATGAGATGAGGATGAGGGGAGAGAACAACTCCAGCCAACGCGCTTTCCATGATAGTGACGCTTCTGCCATCTGCAATATCCACTAGAGCGGCTTTTGAACACTTAGATTGTGGCTGGTTCAACTGAGGAACTGGCTTTTAATTTTTATTTCATTTTATTTAACTTAAGTAGCCCCATGCAACTGACAACTACCTCTACTGGCAGCAAGGGCTAGAGACACCTTCTGGGTAGAAGAACTAGTGAGTAGATGGTAAGATTTGGGCTAGTGGAAGTTGAAGGGTAAGACATTGTGAGAAGAAGGAACAGTATGAGGAATAGCAAGTGGGTAAGTAGGTGGCAGAGCGTAGGCTATGGATCTATCACGGAGGCCTCCAGGTTTGTGGGGGCCTTGAATGTCGTGCATGGTGTTGACTGCTTGGCACTGAGGCTTTTGAGCTGTAGGCAGGAGGAGGGCAGTTTTAGAACAGATATCCATCCTGAGCCTTCTGTCTAAACAAGCTCTCCTGGTCTGGTCGTGGGGCTAGATCTGTGGCAGAAAAGATGCACTAACTTCTGGGTAAGTTGCTTTGCAGATGGCTTTCTAGGTGTATGGCTTCTCTGATTTTGAGTGAGGGACTCACATGGTTATTGGCAGCAACATTATCTGTTCTCTTTCTGCCAGCGTGGCACTTTTATGACAAAGCATGCCATGGAACGCTGAACTTTCACTTCAAGCCAGGAAGCAGGAATGGCTGTGCCACCTGGATCTTGAGCAGGATACCCACTTGGCCAGGGGGTCTCATTTCAGCTCTTTGAAACTAGGAAATCATGTCTTCATTTCTTTTTTTTGTCAGTCATGGGGCTTGAATTCTGGACACTGTCCCTGAGCTCTTTAGCTTAAGGCAAGTGCTCTACCACTTGAGCCACAGCGCCATTTTCTGTTTTCTAGTGGTTATCTGGAGATAGAGTCTCCTGGACTTCTCTGCCTGGGCTGGCTTTGAACTGTGATCCTCAGATCTCAGCCTCCTGAGTAGCTAGGATTACAGGTGTGAGCCACCAGCACTTGGCTACTAGAAAATCACTTAATATCATGTTCTTCAAATATACAGGAGAGGGGCTGGGAATGTGGCTTACTGGTAGAATGCTTGCCTAGCATGCAGGAAGCCCTGGGTTCAATTCCTCAGTACCATATACACAGAAAAAGAAGCCAGAAGTGGCACTGTGGCTCAAGTGTCAGAGTGCCAGGCTTGAGCAAAAAGAAGCTCAGGGACAGTGCCCAGGACCTGAGTTCAAGCCCCAGGACTGGCAAAAAAACAAAAACTAGAAACAAACAAGCAAAAACGAAAACAAAGACTCAGGAGAGTGACATACACTAGCCTGATAAATTTGCTGATTTCTAAGAAGATGTGTCCTGGCCACACAGATAATACTGGTCCTGCTGTTTTACTGGCAACTTACTAGAAAATGTGTCCCTAGAAAATGTAATTAACATAGATGTTTGCTTGATGAAAACACCTCTTAAGGACACCTGACCCTTGGCCCTGATCCTGTATTCATCAGTTAGGGTGGCCTGTTGAGTCACTGCTGTTTGCCTGCTGGTCAGGAAATGCACTGTCTTTGAGGGTGCCTCTCTATCTGTCAGACTGTGCCGGAGCCTTCTTTTCCAACATCTCTTTTAAGCTCTTGACATCCACCTTATCTTCTTTTCATCCACGAATTGCTTCTTGCAACCTTTGATAGCAATTTTGATACTTTGATAGCAACTGATAGCAATTCTTTAATAGCAGTTCCAAGAACAGGGCTTGTTTTACAGATTGCTACCATTTTTTGGTTGACTATCTTTGTATCAATCAAAAGACTAATCCCAAGAATTACCCTGGGAGGGTTTCTGTAGAAGGTCAAAAGTATCTGTGGCCTGAGGATCCCTGAGGACTGTCCAGGTTTTTTGTTCCCAACCTCCTACCCCTTACTGATCCTAGATCTTCGGGGTCTGATTCTGTCCAAGGACCTTAAAAACACAACTGTTTATATGACTCACAGTCTACAAAAGGGAATATGGCCAAGGGAGATGGAAGATGCCTTAAGTTCCTCAGGATATACCTCTGGGTCTAAGCTTCCTTTTAAGCTGGGAAATTGTGTGTGTGGAAGAGCTGGGACTTGACTTGAATTTTAGAGGATGAAGATTAGGAAGTTTGAAAGCTGTGGAAAGAGGCCAAGAGAAAGGGAATGGTTCTGAGAAGTTCTGGCTGTATGCCTGAAGAAACTATCACAGTCTTAAGGTGTTTAGCCACATTATGAGGGAAAAAGGGGTATCAGAGGCGGGAGTCATTCTGTCAGTGTCTAAGCCCAAATCATCAACTTCCTTTTGAGTGGAGACCTGAGCCTAGATGCTGGGCTGGTAGCAATAAGGCAAACAGTTCAGCAAGTCATTTTCGACTCTCAAAAGCCAGGGCAAGCTGGAAGTGTGAACTCAGGGCCTTATTTTTTATTTATTTTTTGTCGGTCGTGGGGCTTGAACTCTGGGCCTGCGCGCTGTCCCTCAGCTCTTCAGCTCAAGGCAAGCGCTCTACCACTTGAGCTACAGTGCCACTTCCGGTTTTCTGGTGGTTTATTGGAGATAGGAGTCTCA
>NW_012267236.1:9634887-9648228 GCF_000151885.1 Dipodomys ordii
CGGAGGCCGGCCCCCTCCCCCGGCCCGCTCGCAGCCAACCAGGCCCTCCAGCGGGGCCCACGTGACCTGGAGTTCTAGACAAAGAAAATGTTCCTCCCCCCCCCGCCGCCCCCTCCCCCTTTCTCTGGCCCCCGCCGCCCCCAGCCCCATCGCCCCCAGCCCCTCCCCCCCGGCGGGCAGCTACTTAGAGCGGCGGGGCCAGGGGCTCACACCTGAGCCGGACCGCAGAGGGGCTGCACCTGGCCTTATGGGTAGGTTCCTGGACGGAGCCCAGGGGAGGCTGGGGAAGGGGAGGCGGCTGGGCCGGTGGGAGGGTCCCCGCAGCCCTCCCGCGCTGGAACCAGAGTCAAGTATGCCTCCCCGGCCCGCCGCCGCGGCCCCGGCCCGCCGGAGTTCTGGAGCCGCCGACTTCACCGTCCCACCCACTCGTGCCCCGAAGCCCCACTCCTCACCGGGCGCCAGTGGCCCCTGGCACGCACGGGGCCGGGGGCGCCGCAGGCTGGGGAGCAGGCGGCCCGGCCCGGCGCAGCTGGCGACCAGAAGTTAGGTCGGATGGAAGCAGCCTGGGTTGAGCCGCTGGCAGTCGGGAGCCTGGCCGTGGCTGGCCGGCGGGTGTGCCCGGCCAGGGCACCGCGCTGTCCCGAGGGCCGGGCCAGGTCACGGCCTCGGGGCGGAGACAGCCTCCTCGCCGGCTGCGGGAGCCCCCTCGCAGGCGGCCCCGAGGGTGCGGGGTAGCGGGGACCCGTGCCACCCTGACGTGCGGTGACACTGCGACGGCCGGGCCGCGTGGACCCGGGGCCAAGGGGCGCTCAGTCCTCTGACCTTTGGCGTGGGGGAGTCGCCGGGGAGGCGGGGGCACAGCCGGAGGAGGACCTGGACGGGGAGGCCGGCGTGTGCGGAGTTGTGCCCCAGGCCAGCGGGCGAACGGGAGCCACTTGTGTGTGGGGAGGTGGTGCGGTGGCCTTTTTGGACCCAGCCCAGCCTCTCCCGGGAAGAGGAGCCTCGAGCCTCCAAAGCATGAACCCCGTTAACCCTTCCCTTGCTTATTGTTTGCCGGGGAGAAGGGCAGAGGTAGTGAAAGTGCGCAGGAGGATGAGCCCTCCCCCGCCGTCCCCGCTCCTCTCTCCTCCGGGCTCCCGCTGCGAACCCCCTCCTCGGTGCGGGTCCCGGCGGAGGCCCCCTTTCTCCTCTGCCTGCCTGGGCCAGCCAGGCGCGTGCTCTGCAGCGAGTGGGCTGGGGATGCTGAGCAGCTATCAGCAGCAGCATCTGACAGGCTGGGGGAAGTTGTGGGGGAAGAAGAATTTTCAGGAACTGCTGCTGAGGGGTGAGAGAGACAAAGGGGCTGTGGGGGAGTACTAAGAGCGGTGGCTGCACGACTCCTTTCTAGACCTGGGACCCCGGGAGGAACCCGCCCCGACCCCCCGCTGCTTACTGTGGTTGTGGTAGCGGCCTGGCCTGGCCTGCCCCCTGCACGCACCGTGCACAATCTTTAGGGCATCCTAGGGAGAAGTCTCTGCTGGATATGATGGAAGGGGGGAGCCACAGTCAGGACCACCAGGCTTATCTGTGGGTGTAACTAGTGCATTTGACACAGTTGAAGATCCTGGGAGCAGAAGTGGCTTCCTGGAAGGCCACGCTCCTTCCCCACCCCGCCCCACCCCCAGCCCAGCCTTGTTGAACTTTTTGGGAGGGAGGAGTTGATAGCCAATTGTTGGAAAAGGGAGAGCAAAGTCCTGGCCAGGTGAGGTCGGCCTGAGAAGGGTTGCACAATACTCTCCATTCTATCCTCCCCTCCCCCAATCTTAGCTCTTTTCCCAGCTGTTTGTGGGCTGGGGCAAAGACTGCCTTATTCTGTTTCAGAATTTTTAGGATGCATTGAGTCAGGAGAGAGAACTTAGGTCTTCTGTGATCTGTGTTTTGGGAATTGCCCCATGAAAAAGGTTTGGTCCATTCCCTGAAGGCAAAGACTATAAAGATGGCGAGAAATAAAATGAACCTTTCAATCAGTACAGTAGGTCATTGACTTACAAAGGCTTTTAACCTAGTATGCTTAGACATGGGGTCTGTTGGCAAGCTTTAGAAGAGTCCTTGGGAAATTCTTTGTGATACCTAAGTCAGATTCTTAAACAGGCCAGGAAAATTGACCAGTTTAGTTGGGCATCAGAGGCTCATGCTTGAAATCTTAGCTACTCAGGAGGCTAAGATCTGAGAAGCTAGCCCAGGCTGGAAGTCTGTGAGACCAATTAAGAACAATTAAGAACAAAAATTAAGAACAAACAAAAAAAATTAAGAACGCCAATTAAGAACAAAAAAAACCTGAAGTGGAGCTGTGACTCTAGTGGTAGAGCACACAAAAGTTCAGGACAGCTCCCAGGCCCTGAGACCAAGCCCCAGGACCAGCACCAAAAAAAAAAAAAGGAATATCCATATTCTGACTTCTGGGGACTTTGCTATTACACTCTCACATTGGTTTCTGATCACTTTATATATAAATCTTCAGGATGGGTTTGCATTCACTGCTACAAGTTCTTTGTGAAGGTTAATTGGATGGAATGCTGAAAATGGGATGGAGGGGGTCTAGATGGTAGCTCAATGGTAGAGTTTGCTAGCATGCATGAGGCTGTGGGTTCAATTCCCAGCACCAAAAAAGGTGAGATTTTTCTCTCTGAATCTGATATGGTAAAAATGGGTAGAGAACCTTTGAAGTTGGAGGGTGTGTGTTCTAGATTTGGTAATGGGGTTGGGGTGAGATTAAGTAGAATGGTCCTCAGAATTTAGTTCTCATAGCCTCAGAGCCAGTGTGATACGGTGAAAGGGTGGGTGGGGACTGGGGTTTGGATCATGAGTTTGTTGGTGGGATGGCAGAGAAAGCACCTGGTCTGTGCACTCAGCAAGTAATTGAAAGCTGCCTTTAGAAGGTAACAGCACACAGAACCTTGCCTGTAACCCACATGGACTTCACAGTGGCTTCTGAGCTCGGGGTCAGGCAGCTGCTGCAGAGCTTCCCAGGGTGGGCCAGGTGCTGGAGGTGGTGTGTTCTTTAAGTCATCTGGAGACATCATAGAACTAGAAAGAATTGTGATCTGGAATCCAGAGCTTGCCTGAAGAAATTGTGAAGAAAAACATGAAAGCTTTCCTTTTACTTTACTTTTATTTTGGGGAGGGGGTCCGGTTATGGGGCCTGAACTCTGGGCCTGGGCGCTGTCCCTCAGCTCTTCAGCTCAAGGCTAGCGCTCTACCATTTGAGCCACAGCGCCACTTCCGGCTTTTTGCTTATGTGGTGCTGAGGAATCGAACCCAGGGCCTCATGCATGCAAGGCAAGCACTCTACCACTGAGCCACCTTCCCAGCCCCTCCCTTTTACTTTTCTTTTTATTTGGGAGATACTGGGGTTTGAACTCTACCATTTAAGCCATGCCCTCTCAATATGGCTTTATTTTTTTGGATAGCTTAGGGGTTTTTGTTGTTGTTGTAGCTGTTGTTTTCTGCCTGGGTTGCTCAACAAATCCTCCTGATCCCTACCTCCAAGTAGTTGGAATTACAAGCATGCACACCTGCATCTAGGTGAGAGCTCCCCCTTTTTAACTGAAGCAACATGAAAGGGGCTAGAGCCAATATCTATGCCTGCACAGCCAATATCTATGCCTGCACAATGATGTGCTATTAATTTTTGGGTAGAAGTGTGGTTTCCCCGATCAAAGGATGAGCACCTGATAAGCCAACCAAAGTTGAGGAAGATTGGCCAGGGAAGGAGAGCTCCTACCAAGCTAAGAGGCTGAAATGAGCCATGGTGTGGTGTTTGAATTCATCTCCCACCTTCATGTTTCTCATGGTGAGCCAGTTGGGTTGACAAATGTGGGAAGAGCCTTTTACCTCCCAGTTGCTTAAGGTGAAGAGACTCTTTGAGTTTCACATGGCCTTGCAAATTCCAGGAGGGATCAAAGTTACTCCTCCAGTCCAGTGTTTTGTTGGTTAATTGGAGACTGCTTGTGCTGGCTTTAAATCGTGATCCTCCAGCTCTCATCCTCCTGAGTAGCCAGAATTATAGGTGTGACCACCTGTGCCTCACTTCAAGGTAGTACTGACTTCTTGTTCCTTGTTTCCCAGGCTGAGAAGAAAGCCAAGGTAATTGCAGTGATGAATGCTGTGGAAGAAAACCAAGGATCTGGGGAGTCTCAGAAGGTGGAGGAAGCCAGCCCACCTGCTGTGCAGCAGCCCACGGATCCCGCATCCCCCACTGTGGCCACCACACCTGAGCCTGTGGGGGCCGATGCTGGGGACAAGAATGCCACCAAAGCAGCTGACGATGAGCCTGAGTATGAGGTGAGCAGCTCCTACCAGCCCGGTCCAGCTCTTCCCTGGGGCCTCCTCTGCCAGCTCCTCCCATCCTGCACTTGTCACTCATTGGCCACTGCCCCAGTTTTGCTGCTTCCCTCCATTCACATGGAGCCCTCTCCTGATTGTCCTGCCCTCGCTGCCCAGGGCTCAGGAAGTCTTGGGGAGATTGGGGTTGTAGTAGGGCCTTGTGACCACTGTGTAACTATTTTTACTTCTTGGGCCTCCAGGACGGCCGGGGCTTTGGCATCGGGGAGCTGGTGTGGGGGAAACTGCGAGGCTTCTCCTGGTGGCCAGGCCGCATTGTGTCTTGGTGGATGACTGGTCGGAGCCGAGCCGCTGAAGGCACTCGCTGGGTCATGTGGTTCGGAGATGGCAAGTTCTCAGTGGTGAGTTCTGCCTTTGCCTGAGTGCAGGACGTCGCTTTAGCTAGGGCAAGTCTGGAGTTGAGGTCATCATAATTAGTGGGAGCCCTGGCTCACATGGGTGCTTGTAGAATGAATTCCTTTCCCCTGCCTTCTGGTCTTCCCCACTCTTGGTCTAGGCCCCTCCTTTGCCTGGGCTCATTTGATGCCACCAGGCCTCTGAGGGCCACTCTTGTGCCAGTAGTGAGGATGGGGTGGGGCTTGGGAGTGGAAGGAGCAGACAACACTGCCTCGTCCCCTAGGTGTGCGTGGAGAAGCTGATGCCGCTGAGCTCCTTCTGCAGTGCATTCCACCAGGCCACCTACAACAAGCAGCCCATGTACCGCAAAGCCATCTATGAAGTCCTGCAGGTGAGCCGGTCTCCCAGGGGTGCTGAGGAGGGAGCCAAGGCCAAGGTCATTGGTTAGCCTGGTCTGAGGCCAGGCCTTTTGGCAGTGACTGTCTCTGCTTTACTCCTTTCGACGGTCTCTCTTCTCACATGGTCTTCTCCCACCTTCTGCCCTGCCCCTGCCATCTAGCCTGTCCTAACTCTGACCTACCCCCACTTGTTGCCCTCCAGGTGGCCAGCAGCCGGGCAGGGAAACTGTTTCCAGCCTGCCATGACAACGATGAGAGTGACACTGCCAAGGCCGTGGAGGTGCAGAACAAGCAGATGATCGAATGGGCCTTGGCAGGGTTCCAGCCCTCAGGCCCCAAGGGTCTGGAGCCACCAGAAGGTAAACTTGGATGTCCAGCCCTGCCATCTGGGAAAGCCATGTTTGGCCTTCATCACTCTGGGGTCAAGGTGTGCTCTCATTGGCTCACCAGAGCCAGAAGGTTGGATGGTGGAAACCAGCTAGGGGCCAAGCTGCACCCCATCTATACATATCAGGGAGGAACTGGGGTTCTCTATCAACATGTAAGGGTCTGGTCACCTGCTCTTCTGCTGCAGAGGAGAAGAATCCCTACAAGGAGGTTTACACGGACATGTGGGTAGAACCTGAGGCAGCTGCCTACGCACCACCACCCCCAACCAAAAAGCCCCGCAAGAGCACAACTGAGAAGCCCAAGGTCAAGGAGATCATTGATGAGCGCACAAGAGGTGGGGCTTCCTCTGGGATGGGGCCTGCCCCAGGCGGGCGATCCCACAGCCTCTCCTGACGCGGGCTTTCCTTCTCTGCAGAACGGCTGGTGTACGAGGTGCGGCAGAAGTGCAGGAACATTGAGGGTGAGTGTTGCCTGGGAGCTGGGAGCTCCTGTCCTAGCACAGGCAGGAGAGCTGGCTGTTAGTGTGGCACATGGGCATGGAGTGGCGTTGACATAGGTTCTTCGAAAGGTAGGGGTACCCAGAGGCTCTGTGACCTCAGTGCCAGGGGCTTGTCTGCCGCCTCTACCACCTCTGTTACCTTCACACAGCATTTGTCAAATGGCGTGAGAGTTGGGGCACCACCCCAGTAGATCAGAAAGGGTGGCTGGCCCCTGTGGATTTGATTGACCTTGCCTGAACACGGCTGGTCATGCTTCCTTTCTATCTCTCGCGTCTGTCTCTTGGTTGGGTGATGGTGGTCCGTGTGGGTGTCTTGAGTCAGGAAGGATTGGGTCAGGACTTGAAGACACAGCCTGGGCCCTGTGCTCACACGGGTTTCTTCTGTCCCCTGTTGCCTCTGTCTGGATGCTATTTATTCCTTAAGAGATCAGATCTGAGATTGGGGCCAGGGCCCTAGGACACCCTCCCTTTTGCCATTTGGGCTGCTGCTCTGGAACCCCCTTTGACAGAGCTTGTTTGAGGCTGAGTTTTGGCCTAGGTGTGTTTCGGGGGCCGTGGGGGGGGGCGGTGCTCTCTGTAATGCTTACAGCACATGTGCTGTTTTGCAGACATTTGCATCTCATGTGGGAGCCTCAACGTCACTCTGGAGCACCCTCTATTCATTGGTGGAATGTGCCAGAACTGCAAGGTAGGGGTGCCTACCTTCCTTACCTCTTGGGCCCAGAGGCATCTGGCGCTGGTATGGGGAATGCAGACTCCAGTGTACTCTAGGCCAACAGGCCCTGAGGCTTCCAGGTTTCAGCTAGCTCTTGTTTACACCCTCAGAGGCCTCTGTGTGCGTAAGGCCGGGCTGGGTGACAGGTGGTCACCACACTCCCTTCAGGAGCCTCAGGACAAGCTGCTGGAGGGAATGTTCCAGCCTTCATCAGTGTCCTTTGTTTGGTTTGTCCACCTCAGGCCTGGATTATGGCCTGACCCTGGGTGGCAGAGTCCTATCTGCAGACTGAGTCCAGGCTCCAAAAGTTCAGGTTCTCAGCCCTGCCCTGGTGGCTTCTGACCCTGCATACTCTTCCTAGAACTGCTTCCTGGAGTGTGCATACCAGTATGATGATGATGGCTATCAGTCCTATTGCACCATCTGCTGTGGGGGGCGCGAGGTGCTCATGTGTGGGAACAACAACTGCTGCAGGTGAGGAGGCAGGGACGGTGTCTTCAGACCCTTCCCTGCCTGCACTGCCCTGCCCACCGTTCCAGCCCACCCCAGGCTCCCCACACACACACCAAGGGGCCCCTCCCTGCTTACTGGGTTTCCTTCCAGGTGCTTTTGTGTGGAGTGCGTGGATCTCTTGGTGGGGCCGGGGGCTGCCCAAGCAGCAATTAAGGAAGACCCCTGGAACTGCTACATGTGCGGGCACAAGGGCACCTATGGGCTACTGCGGCGCCGGGATGACTGGCCCTCCCGCCTCCAGATGTTCTTCGCCAATAACCACGACCAGGAATTTGTGAGTGCTGGGCCTCGAGTGCTGAGGGATGCATGGGGTGTGCAGCTGTTGCTCACTGCTGGAGAGGGGCCCAGGGTAGGGACCTGTGCCACAGCTGAGCATTTACCTGACCCCTGTGCTCACGGCTTAGGACCCTCCGAAGGTTTACCCACCTGTCCCAGCTGAGAAGAGGAAGCCCATCCGGGTTCTATCTCTCTTTGATGGAATTGCTACAGGTGAGTGGCACAGGTCCCAGAAGGTGCTGGCCTCTGTATGCTTGGACAGGGAGCAAGAGAGAGAGAGACCAAGAGACAAAGAAAGAGAGAGAACGTGTGTGTGCATCTCTGTGTCTGAGTCTGTCTGGTCATGGAGTTTGATCAAAATGAAGTAAAATGAGTGTTAAGCCAGCCTGTCTGGTTTACATTGGAATATTCCTTAATTGATGGAGATTCTGCACAGCCTTCAAAGGACAGACATGGTAAACAAAATTTACACAGTTAGGGTGTGTCTTGATTATAAATAAGAGGGCTGGGATGTAGCTCAGTGGCAAAGTGCTTGCCCAGCAAGTATAATGTCCTGGGTTTGATCCCCAGTACCAAAAAAGACAAGACAAAAAAAAAAAATACAGTTTAAAAAAAAAAAGTCTAAGAAACTATGAAGCTATGACATTTTGGAGTATGTCCTTTTGGACTTTTTTTCTGTATATGTGTGTAGTTATACAATCAAATGTATGGACAAGCAAAATGTAGTAAATGTTTATAACCTAGTTTGTCATTTATTATATGATGACTACTTTTTCATAACCACTGTAGAGCTACATTCATTTGTAAGTGCTTCAGAGAATTCTACTGAGGCAAAGGATCATAATTTAACTAGTCTACTATTAGATTATTGCCTGTCTTTTCATTACTGTTAGCAGTGCTGAGACAGGCATCCTTACAAGTACATCTTTACATACATGTCCATTATCTTCTTAGAAATAACCCAGGAGATGCTGGGTCACTGTGTAGGCATGATTTTTCTTTTTCTTTTTGCACATAGCTTTGCCACAATTCATTCTTCCTTCCTTTCTCTCCCTCTCCCTCTCGCTTCCTCTCCCGCTCTTGTTCTCGCTCCTTCCTTCCTTCCTTTCTTTCTTTCTTCCTTTCTTCCTTTCTGTGCCAGTCTTGAGATTTGTATTCAGGGCCTAAACACTATCTATGAGCTTTTGCTCAAGGGCTAGTGCTTATCACTGGAGCCACAGCTTCACTTACAGCTTTTTGGCAGAAGTTTATTAGAGGAAGGTAAGAATCTCATAGACTTTCCCGTCCAGATGTCTTCAACCTGTGATCCTCAGATCTCAGCCTCCTGAGTAGCTGGGATTATAGGGGTGAGCTACTAGTGCCCGGCCAGAATTCTGATGTGTGTATGGCTATCCCTCTTGACTCTACCCAGGTTGAGAAACTGTTTTGGGAACAAAATTTCTCGCCTTAGAACATGTGTGTTCATGTAGCTAGTGGGAGATACAGGCAGTCTAAGCCTGGGAAGCCTGGTCACAGGGCAAGGTGGAAGTGGCATCTCAGCCACACGTTTGCCTTCTGCTCTCAGCCCAGGCCCTGTACATCTGGAGATGTTTATGTGCATAGTTTCCCAGGTTAGACCCTTCAAGGCCTTCTGAAATCATATCACACCTAACCTTGGTGGGAGACTTCTTGAACAGTAGAGACAGTGCCACTCTGACCCATTTCCCTAAAGTCTCTGAATCTGTTGTTATTGTTTCTTTGCCTCAGTCTGCAGCATTGATTGGGGAGAAGGAGTTTTCAGTCAGCTCAGAAGAAGTACAACAAACATGACCTTGTCTTAAAGATACTTACAATCCAATAGTCTCTAAATTAGGAAAACAAGCTGCTTTAGTAATCATCCCTGATTTCCTAGAGGCTGCTGGAGTTGAATTTTAGGGAGAGCAACTGGAGGATGAATAAAGACCCAGATGTAGACAATTTGTGTGTGTGCGTGTGTGTGTGTGTGTGTGTGTGAGTGTGTGAGTGTATGCATGTATGTGAGTACTGGGGCTTGAACTCAGGACCTAGGTGCTGTCCCTGAGGTTTTTAGCTCAAGGCTGGCATTCTACCACTTGATTTATACTTATAGGGTTTTTGTTTTTTTGTTTTGTTTTTTTCTGCTTGTTAACTGGAGGTAAGAGTCTCATGTACTTTCCTGCCTGGGCTGGCTTGAACACAATCCTCTGGGATTGCAGGCATGAGCCAGTTGACTATAGAAATTATTAAGACTTCCCTTGCCCTCCCGCCCCCCAAAAGCTAATGTCTCCTCTCTCTGAATCTTCAAACTGTCTGCTCTCTACCCAGTCTTCTCTGGGTTGACATCATCTTCCAGGCGGGCCAAACTAGGTGTAAAACAGACCCACAGTGTCCGTCCTGGTCATTCATATTGTTTAGTAGGGAAAGGGCTCACTGCCCTGCAGTTGATCTTTTGTGTGCCAGTTGACCAGAGGGCTCACTTGCCTAAGACCAGGTGCGAGGACAGCGGCCCAAGTGACAGCCTTCTCTCCTGGCTGGCACAGGGCTCCTGGTGCTGAAGGACTTGGGTATCCAGGTGGACCGCTACATTGCTTCGGAGGTGTGTGAGGACTCCATCACGGTGGGCATGGTGCGGCACCAGGGGAAGATCATGTACGTCGGGGACGTCCGCAGCGTCACGCAGAAGCATGTATGTCGGTGCCATGATGCAGTCTGCCTTTTCTCCCCGTCCTCTCTCCTTTCTTGTCCTGTTCTGTTTTGCCTTTCCACCTTTTCCCCAAACTCTCACCATTTTTTTTATTGACTTACTAAGGCAGTGGGTAGACTAAAAGGGAGAGTTTGGGAACTGGGGGTGCAGCTCAGTAGTGGAGCTCTTGCCTACCGTGCATGAGGCTTGTGGTTTGATCCTTGGGAGGAGGAAATTGGGAGCTTGCCACTGCTGCCTGGATCCTTTGTGGTAGAGTGCTTCACATTGGGGAGAGAGGGTCCAATCTTCCCCCACACTTTTGCTATAGTTCTTCCAGGCTTCACTTGGGGGAAGAGGGCTGTCACAGGACTTGCTTAAAGGTCCTCTCTCCTAGTAGTGTTCTGGGGTTTACCTTTGCCCTAGAGGATCCTTACATGGTCCAGACACCGTGCCTGAAGTGTACAGAGCATAGTACTTCCTACCTCAGTGGAAGGCTCCTTTAGGCTTGGGAATGGTCCAGATTGGTGTGTGTTTTGTTTGCTGTCCAAACGCTGAGCCCAGAAAGCTTCTGTAGCTGTCAGGTTCTCAGACCATTTGTCTTCCTCTCTGCCTCTGTCTCTGGACAGCAGACCCATCATGTTACCTTTGTCCTCCCAGATCCAGGAGTGGGGCCCATTTGATCTGGTGATTGGAGGCAGTCCCTGCAATGATCTCTCCATTGTCAACCCAGCCCGCAAGGGACTCTATGGTAGGTGCTCTCCTCAGCCTCTCCTTCTGAGCTGGTGCTTCCGCACTGAGGTTTCCTCCTTGGATATTTCTGCCCTGGGCCAGCTCCTCCTAGTGACCCTGTCTCCCCTTGTCCTCCCCATGCCCGAGCCACACCACTGTCTGGACACAGACAGTCTAAGCTGATGGCTTTCTCTTCCGACCTCTCAGAGGGCACTGGCCGGCTCTTCTTTGAGTTCTACCGCCTCCTGCATGATGCGCGGCCCAAGGAGGGAGATGATCGCCCCTTCTTCTGGCTCTTTGAGAATGTGGTGGCCATGGGCGTTAGTGACAAGAGGGACATCTCGCGATTTCTAGAGGTATAGCCAGCAACCTTGGTTTGGCCAGCTCACTAGTGGCTTCTACCTGGGACTGCTGCTTCATCCCTGTCTCGCTGCATTGTGGAGCTGGGGACTGTGCCATGTGCTTTGCAAGGGGCCTGCTTTGGAAGCTCTGGGCTTCCCAAGCAGAAAGGGAGGAAGTAGGGGTAGAGGCCCACTCAGAATGCGTGCTCTCGCTCTGTCTTAAGAGGTTGCTATGGGAGTGGGCCTCAGTGTGGGGGGAGGGGCGGACTTCTGGGTTGAGAAGTTTGTGTGATGTTAGTCTAGGGGAACCTTTGAGGCATCAAATTGTTTTTCTCTGCCCTGTCCTCATTCCCTGGCACCATGATGGATGCTTTTTGTCAGGTTTTATTTCCTACAGTGTCAGTTCCACTTCACAGGAATTCTCCTACCCAGGAAGCGTGAGCACATGCTCCCAAGTCCTAGGGTCAGTAACACCGCAAGTTGATATTGTGACTTTAAATGAATGGGAGCTGGCATCTATTTGGACAGGACATACAATGGACACATACCCTGCTCCTTGGAACTTGCTTCTTAATTAAGCCTCTGGGTAGCCTAGAGCAGCCTTGTCCAAAATGGTAGCCATCAGGCATGTTCAGCTATTTACATGAACAGGAAACATCCCCGCCCGCCCTCAAGTCACAAGTACAAAGTAACTCCCCATATAGCTAGTAGACCGCAGCCACTGCAGTGAGCAGTCAGGATAGTGGGTAGTTTTCTGTCATTGCAGAACATTCAGTTGGACTACACTAGTCTGGAATGCTCCAGCGAGGGTATGTGGGATGTGGCTAAGTTTAAATCCCAGCTTTTCCCAGGGTCTTTAAGCTATCCCCAAGAGAGAGGTAAGCCTTTGAGGCCTTAAGGCTGTCAGCCAGTGCAGTTGCGGCACTGTTTAATATTCCTCCTGTTTTACAGTCCAACCCTGTGATGATTGATGCCAAAGAAGTGTCAGCTGCACACAGGGCCCGCTACTTCTGGGGTAATCTGCCCGGTATGAACAGGTTGGTAAGAGCTTCTGGACCCGGGGGTCAGTGGGTATAGGTGTGTCTGCAGATAGGACAGTCTAAGAGGGGCTGTAGAGTGCTCCTCTGCTGAATGCTCGCTATTGTCCCATGTTCCTTATTCCTGGAGAAACAGAGGAGTTAGATAGGGCACAGAAACTATTTGCCTCCAGAAACCAATGGTGATCTCAATAGGACCTTGAGAATTGCGTTCTTTACACAAAAGAAGAGTACTGTGTGTGCTACAGAGTTTTAGTTACCGCCCTGAATGGTGTCCAGAGCCAGCTAACCATAGGTTCTTGAGTAAAGCTTGTGGAAGATAGGGGAGGGAGAGGGTGGTACCCACAGCCATATAAGGTTTCAGATTGTTTATCACTCATTGTTGGCTATTCATTCAAATTACACAGATATATAAAAAAAGTTTTTAATATCCAGGAATGAAACAAAATGTCCTAACTTTAAGGTTTAGCGATTACATCATGGAAAAACCTTTGAAGAAGTTATTGCAAGCTATGCACCAGTGGCTCATAACTGTAATCCTCACTACTCAGGAGGTTGAGATCTTAGGATCAAGGTTTGAAGCCAACGGGGGCAGGAAAGTCCATAATACTTTTTTTTTTTTTTTGGCTAGACATAAGGCTTGAACTCTGGGCCTGGGTGCTGTCCATGAGCTCTTCAGCTTAAGGAAAGCACTGTACCCCTTGAGCCATAGCGCCACTTCCAGTCTTCTGGTGGTTAATTGGAGATAAGAGTCTCAGACTTTCCTTGCCCGGGCTAGCTTTGAACCACAATCCTCAGATCTCAGCTTTCTGAGTAGCTAGAATTATAGGTGTGAGCTACCAGCACCCAGCTAAATTAACAACAGCATTTCTTTCTTTTTTCTTTTTTATTGGTCATGGAATTTGAACTCAGAGTCTGGGTGCTGTCCCTGAGCTTTTCTTCTTCTTTTTTTTTTTGTCGGTCGTGGGGCTTGAACTCTGGGCCTGGGCGCTGTCCCTCAGCTCTTCAGCTCAAGGCGAGCGCTCTACCACTTGAGCTACAGCG
>NW_012267236.1:9648293-9685919 GCF_000151885.1 Dipodomys ordii
GGCTTTCTTCTTTTTTTTGTCAGTCATGGGGCCTGAACTCTGAGCCTGGACACTGTCCCTCAGCTCTTCAGCTCAAGGCTAATGCTCTACCACTTGAGCCATAGCACCGCTTCCAGCCTTTTCTGCTTATGTGGTGCTGAGGAATTGAGCTCATGCATGCAAGGCAAGCACTCTACTTTCCCAGCCCCACTTCTGGCTTTTTCTAAGTATCATATTGGAGATAAGAGTCTCATGGATTTTTCTGCCCTGGCTGGCTTTGAACTGTGATTCCCAGATTCAGCCTCCTGAGTACCGAGGATTACAGTAGCTAGAGAGCCACTAGCACCTGGCTCTATAAAATTCTTATCTGTAATGAACTACCAAAAAAGCCAGAAGTGATCTGGGCCCTGGTGGCTTATGCCTATAATCCTAGCTGCTCAGGAGGCTGAGATCTGAGGATCATATTTCAAAGCCAGCCCAGGCAGGAAAGCCCATGAGACTCTCATCTACAATTAACTACTAGGAAACCGAAGTGGTGCTGTGGCTCGTAGTGGTAAAGCACTAGCCTTAAGCAAAAATGCTCAGGAATAGCACCCAGGCCCCGAGTTCAAGCCACATAACCACCACCACCACCAACAACAACAAAAAACCCTGAAGTGAAGCTATGGACCAAATGTAGGGTGCCAACCTTGAGCAAAAAGTTCAGGCTGAGGACAGTACCCAGGCCCTGAGTTCAAGTTCCAGGACCAGCAACAACAACAACAAAACGGTTTGCAGAGATCAGTGTAAACCAACTCATGATCCATGATGGGGGCGGTCGTTCCCAGAATGTTTAAATCATAGGTTTTAAATCCCTTGGTTCATTTGTAAGTGGAAAATGTCGTTTAGCTTGGCTTCAGCCATCTAACCTCCCTCTTTGCCATTCACCTCAGGTTGTAGAGCCTTCCCTAGTTTGTGCCCTTTTACCAAACTGCTGTCTTTTGCCAGGCTTGTTAATAGGAAGGAGTTGGTTTAGAGCAGCTGACTGGAAACAGTCCCCTGCAAAACTCCTAAGAAACATGTGCACATTGGAAATGTGAATGAGCTACCATGGTCCATTGTTTTTGTGGAACCATTAACTTGAGTGTCTGCTGACAGACCGAAGTACTATGTGACTTTTTTCCAACTCCAGAAGCCTAGGACTTTATTCTGGAAGGAGTAGAGATACTGCACAGGGAGGGCCCCAAGTCTCAAGATACTAAAAAATGCCATGCGTTTTGAAACCTTAAATTTTTTTCCATCGTATTGGGAACAAACCCAAGGCCTTGCACATGCTAGGCAAGCCCCTCAACTCTGAGCTACATGCCCAGCTTTTGTAGTTGTCAGTCGTGGGGCTTGAACTCTGGGCCTGGGCACTGTCCCTGAGCTCCTCAGCTCAAAGCAAGTGCCCTACCACTTGAGCCACAGCACTACTTGAGCCACAGTACCACTTCTGATTTTCTGGTGGCTAATTGGAGATAAGAGTCTCATAGACTTTATTGCCTGGGCTGGCTTTGAACCAAAATCCTCAGATCTCAGCCTCCTGAGTAACTAGGATTACAAGCGTGAGCCACCGGTGTTCGGCTGCCGTTGTTGTTTTGAGACTGTCTCGTGCCTCCTAAATTGGCTGTGAACACTGTCCTGCTTCAACATCCTGGCTCAGCAAAATACTTTCTAAGGAAAGATCAGCACTGAAGCTGCTGCCCCATAAGAAGTGATGTATTCAGTGTCACAGAATTGTAATCTTTGGGGTCTATACAGAACTGAAGTCTGGAGATGTCCTGTCCAATGAATTTCATCCAGTGAATTACCAGCCCATCTAATGATCACCACAAATCAAGATACAGAATATTCTCTTACTCCCAAAACTTGCTTTCATGTTGGGACACTTAAAACTCAGCATATTTACAAATGAGACAGAATAATTGTGTTTTATTTCCTCTATACTGGCTGGTTAATACCTGCCACTTGGTAGTTTGAGGCCACTTTTGAGTTTGCCTGTAAAGGATTAAGGCCTGATTGATGTGTGTCCATGGATGGCCACAGTGTACATTGAGTTGGAAGAGGGTTATGAGGTATGTGTGTGATTGGAGCAGCTGCCGAGGGTCAGTCAGCCTTGCGGGGGGCTTATTGCTGTCCAGGTATCTCATGGACCATTTTCCTTTCTTCTGCCTCCTAGGCCGTTGGCATCCACTGTGAATGATAAGCTGGAGCTGCAGGAGTGTCTGGAACATGGCAGAATAGCCAAGGTCAGCCTGGGTACCTAAGTCTTCCATGGGGCGGGGAAGAAGAGGAGGGAGGAAGAAGGGCAGAGGGTCCCACTGGACCCCTCCAGATGACAAAGGGTCATCTGGTCTATCAGGCAGGGGATGATCCAGCCTTTAACCCTTCAACCTAGAAAGGGAGCTTTTAAGGATTCGAGGGCTAGTTATGACCTATATAAAGTGTTTTCCTTTTCTTTTTTGGCTAAGACCTATTGTAAGAGCCTTTAGAGCAGAGAGAAGCCCCCAATAATGCAGATTTATCTCTGGAGAATGTCACACAAACTCTGGGTATTAGGCTCTGTGCCAGCATATTCCAGCACTCAGGACTGCTGACACTAAGAGTGCATCTTTGGGCCTCGGAGTCAGTACCTTTTGCCTTGCAAGTTACTATACCTCTGAAAGAACCGGTTCTTTGCGAGACTTAGTATGGTGGCTGGAGCTGCTGCCTCTAAGTCTGAAGAGCTAGACTGGACTAAGAATGTCCAAGGTTATGTCAAGGTGGAAATAGAAGCATGGCGGGGGAGGTGGAGGCTCATGCCTTGGCTGTGTTAATATGGTAGTGGACCATGTGCTCATTCCTTGTTTCTGGTCTTCAACTTCTAGTTCAGCAAAGTGAGGACCATTACTACTCGGTCAAACTCCATAAAGCAGGGCAAGGACCAGCATTTCCCCGTCTTCATGAATGAGAAAGAGGATATCCTGTGGTGCACTGAAATGGAAAGGTACTGTGTCCATGCGCTCACGTTCTGGGTGTGTGTTCCGTCTGGCTTGAGGGGGGCTGTCTGCAGTTCTGTTTCCTTTTTTCGTTTTTTTTTTTTTAAATTTTTATTTTTATTGTGAAAATACTGTACAGAGGGGTTACAAGATAATGAGTACATTACAAGATAATGAGTACATTTCTTATCAAGCATTGTAGCCTCCTCCTTTGTTTCCCCTTCCCACCCCTTCCCATCCTCCCCTGCCCCCTGCTGTGCTGTTTTCTAAGCTTCCATGTGTGAATAGGTTTGACCAAGGGCTGGGAAGATGGCTCAGTGGTAGAGTGCTTGCCTTGCATGCCTGAGGCCCTGGGTTCGATTCCTCAGCACCACATAAGCAAAAAGAAAAGAGCTGGAAGTGGCGCTGTGGCTCAAGTGGTAGAGGGCTAACCTTGAGCTGAAGAGCTGAGGGACGGGCCCAGGCCCAGAGCAGGCCTACAACCGACAAAAAAAACAAAAAACAAAAAACAAAATAGGTTTGACCAAGTATTCCCCAACATGCCAGGCCCACAGGGAGGACTCTTGACCATCCAGTCCCTATGCATTTTTATGTCTGGTCCCAAAACAAGAGAGGTCTGGGTTTCCAGAAGGCCTTCTGGGAAGGCTGACGCTCCTGGGGCTTCCTTCACTCCTGCCACAGGCATAGTTTGTGGGACAGGGCAGGCCTCAGCCCTTGCACCTGATGAGGTGGCCTGAACTCCTAGAGCTGAATCAGCTGCTTCTCGGGGTATGACTAGGATTTAGCCAGAGGCCAACAGGAAACCCTGAAACTTGGGAAGTCAAGCAGAAGTGTCCATTCCTGGAGATGATCTCCTTAGGACACTGGAAGGATGTCCGTGAGTTCTGTTCAGACAGAGTAGCTGTCTGTTGCAGCTGTGGTCTAGGAGGTGTTTTGGAAACATTTTATACAACTTATGTTTGTTTCTGGTGAGTGGAAATCTGGAGGAGAGATTGCTTTAACTAACCACAGAGACTAGCACAGTGCCTGGCCCATATCCAGCTTTGCATCTTGAGGTTGAGCTTAGCAGAATGGGCTGGTGGCCCAGGTGTGGGAGGGAATGTGGAGCACACAGTGCTTCCCAGCTGCTGCGCCTGCTCCTGGTGGGTGGCCCCTGGCCCCTGTTCACCCTGCCCTTTCTCCCTTCTTGTCTGCAGGGTGTTTGGCTTCCCAGTTCACTACACGGATGTCTCCAACATGAGCCGCTTGGCGAGGCAGAGACTGCTGGGCCGGTCATGGAGCGTGCCAGTCATCCGCCACCTCTTCGCTCCACTGAAGGAATATTTTGCTTGTGTGTAAGGGACATGGGGGCAAAATGAGGTAGTGACACAAAGTTAAACAAACAAACAAAAACATAAAACACCAAGAACGTGAGGATGGAGAGAAGTATCAGCACCCAGAAGAGAAAAAGGAACTTAAAACAAAAACCACAAGAGGCAGAAATACCGGAGGGTTTTGCGTTGCGAAAAGGGTTGGACATCATCTCTTGATTTTTCAATGTTAATCTTCAGTCCTATTTAAAAAGCAACACCAACCAAGCCCCCTCCCTTTCCCTCCCCACCTTCCTCCTTTTTTTTTTTGTGGGGAGGGGGTCAACCCTTTTGTTCTCTACTCTTTTCAGAGGGGCTTTCTGTTTGTTTGGGTTTTTGTTTCTTGCTGTGACTGAAATCAGAGGGTTTATTGCAGCAGAAATTGGTAACAAAAAACATAGTAAATACGTTGCAGAGGAAAGGCGGGAGAGAGGAAGAAAAGGAAATTCTATAGAAATCTATATATTGGGTATTTTTTTTGTTTTGTTTTTACTATATATCTTTTTGTTGTCTCTAGCCTGATCTGATAGGAGCACAAGTGGGGACAGAAAACAGAGACCCGCGGGCGGCCGCTTTCCCTCCCGCCCCGCAGTCTCTCCAGCACCATTCCTGGTCATGCAAAACAACCCAACTAGCAGCAGGGAGATGAGGACACCACACAGACACTTTTCTACAGTATTTCAGGTGCCTACCACACAGGAAACCTTGAAGAAAACCAGTTTCTAGAAGCCGCTGTTACCTCTTGTTTACAGTTTATATATATATGATAGATATGAGATATATATATAAAAGGTACTGTTAACTACTGTACAACCCGACTTCATAATGGTGCTTTAAAACAGCGAGATGAGTAAAAACATCAGCTTCCACCTGGCCTTATGTGCAAAGGGTTAACCATGGATGGGGAAAGGGGTTCAGCTCAGAGAGGGCTTCTTGTCTGCCGGGGTTTCTTTCCCCCTCTTGGTTTTTAACCAACTGAAGGAGGAGACTAGGGGAGCAGTATTGTGCTGCTTCTCCCTGCCAAAAATAAAAGGGGGTCAGCTGCGATGGTGGGGACCTGGGAGCTGAGCGTGGAGTTCATCCAGACTCATGCAATAACCATTCTAGAAGACTCCCTGGACAAAGTGGCAGGGTGAGGAGTCTTCATCCTGATTTCTCAGATTAGCCAAGTCCACGGCTCCTTGTGGTGGGATCGGAAGTCATCCAGTGTGTGGGACAGTGAGAGTCATAAACCCCACCTGGAGCGAATAAAAAAACATACAAAACGTACTGGTGCTTTCCTGTCTAAGTCGCCTTTTGTGTGTTCTTTTATGAAGCCCCCACCATCCTCCTCTGCACACGGCGGCTCCGGCCCCTGGAATGTGATGTTTTTGGTCATCTCCAAAGGCTGCAGTTTTATACTGGGAGGCTGATGACACCTTTTATTATAATTATTCTTATGGTTCTGGTTATAGTTATGTTTGTTTTGAGATTTTTTTTTTTCTTTCAGAAAACAAAAACCCAACACCCTTCCCTTTAGGTTTCAAACCAAGGTGCGGGGCGCAGGGTGCTTCTCAGTAGTGGTGGCTCTGGTGCCCTGGCCCCCACCCCTCGGGCCAGGTGGGCCACTGGGCAGCATGGTGACAAGCTGGGCGGCCAGGGAGTCCCTGAGGCCCGCCCTCCGGGCTGGTCACTCTTCTCTTCTACTTCCCCTCCTCGTGAGTCCGGTGTGTCAGGGCCGGAGGGAGGCCCGGGCAGCCTCTCTCCTTGTGTGTGTGGTTGGAGTGGTGTGTGTTTCTTTTCTAGTGTTTGGTCTGATGATAGCTGTGCTCTTACCTCGAGTTAGCAGCACCTGGGGCCCACGTGCTCGCACTTTGTTCTACTTCCTGCCGCGGCAGGCAGCCTGGCGTTGGTGGTGGGAAGAGGCTCCAGGGTGAGGGCCCAACGGGCAGAGCTTGCCTGGGTGGAGGGGGTGTAGATATGTGGCATATAGAGATATATATTTTATAATGGGAGGGGGGGGCAGCACCTCCTGGGCCTGGCAGAGCTGGGGGGGTGTGCCTTCAAGCACATGGTCCTGAGACCCCATTCCTAGAAAGATGGGGCCTGTGGAGATAGGCGCTATATAAATACATAGATAGGGTCATGTCTAAGAAATATTATGTAGTGGGGAGTGGTGAGGGGAGCAGGCTCCATTGGCTGAGCCTGAGTCCCTGCCACAGACAGGCCCCACGCCAGTCAGTCAGTCTCGCACACATGCACAGGAACCTATTTCAATTTGGACTCACACGCCAGGGGGCGCCCAGCACTTCTCCCAGGAGTCAGCCCACGAAGCTGCCCTGATGTTGCAGGTAGACCTGATTGCAGAGGTGGCTATGTGCTGAAGGCAGGAAGAGGAGGAGGTTTGATCCAAGCAGGTGCTTCCTCTAGCAGGTCGTGTGTTCTGTCCCTTTGCCCCTGGTGATGTCAAAGACTCTTCTGTTCAGTTACCTGTGATACTGACCTGCAACTCCAGCTCCAGGCACCGGAGTGAGTCAGCCCTCACTCCCCCTACCTATTCTCCCCAACCCAAATCAAATTGACATCCGCTGTCTGTCTTGTGGGGCTTCCATTAGAAAAAGAAGACATTCAAAAATGGGACTGTGAATCTCACAGTGAACAAAGCAAAATCGTAATTAGTGACTATGAAAACAAGGCTTTGAACTCCTTGCTCATTGCTCAGTAGGCTCACAGCTGGGGCATGCCCTCTGTAGGGTCTAAAGTCCTGGGCCTGGGCCTTTCCCTCGTTGAAGGAATTGTTAAGCTACCCAGTTGGCTCCGTGCTGCGGCCCTGACATGGCGGGTGGGGACTGACCCCGTGGAGCTAGAGCAGCTAGGAGCAGGGACCCCTTGCTCCCAGCTTTGAAGTCCCTGTGCTAAATGTGCTTGCCCATCCCCTGCTTACTCCGGTAGGGCTCCATTCTGGCCTGGAGTCTACCAGCACCATTCTGGAGGGCTGGGGGAGGGGGGGCTGCCCCAGGCAGTCCAAGGTGCTCCCTCCCCCACTGGCCAATGCCAAGGTCTTCCTGGCGCCCAGTGTGAGGACCGTCTTCATGGGCCTTACTCTTCCAGCATTGGTGGCCCTTCCAGCCTCTGTCCATTGCTGATGTGAAGGCTTAGCCTTTCCCAATGGTCCCTGCTCCAGCCAAACTGGGCGCGGTGCTCCCCAGGGGGCATTGGCGTGGGGACTGGCCAGAGCCTCAGCAGCTGGGGATGTAGCACACCCAAGGAGCCCGTGGGTGGGGCGGCTTGCTGTGAGATGAGAGCTGCCACAGAGGCCCTCCCCATGGCATCTTCTTAGCACCACTCCAGTGACCTGACAAGGCCTCAGGAGCTACCCCTGGGCTTGCTTCCAGTCCAGCCTGGGCTTGGTTTCCCTGGGAAAACTTGACAGCATGTAGGGGATTCTTGCCAGGCTGAGATGCCCTTCATCCTCTTCCACCCCTGTGAGAGACTGGGAACAGGTGTTAGGTGCCCTCAAGGGAGCCTGGGCCGATCTGGCAGAGGTCTGCGTGTGTGTGTTGTGGAGGAAGCTGAGGGCAGAGGCTGTGCGATGTAGAAACCCAGAAGACCTGGTGTCGGGGGAGTCGCAGGTGTTCAGTGCAGGCTTTTCTTCCCCAACAGCAGGCTCCTCTCCCCATAGAAACCCGGGTGCTGGGGACTGAGGGTGATCGCCTCCCCCTGGAGGTGCCACATAGAGCATGGTGCCAAAGAGATCGTGGCTCTTGCCTGGGGGAGGCAGCTGGGTGCTAGTGCCAGGGTCTTGAGCCTTGGCCTCCTGCCTGAGGATCCCAGCGGGACCTCACGCAGGCTGGTGCTAACCCTGTCCCAAGGGGCCGACAGGAGGCCGGGGAGCCAGCAGGGGAAGATCAGGGAAGATTTGGAGGTTGGCAGCTTGTTTTCCTCTCAGGCCTCCAGAGACTCCTCGCAGTAGGATGTGTTAGCAAACTCCCCTCCCGTGTCACCAGTGTGGACTGGACAGGTGGGACAGCAGGAGGAAAGGTGGACAGGGCAAGGTTCTCATGAGTGGCACCGCTCCTGTGCTGAGCCAGGCTCTGAAGGAATCTCTGTCATCTCCAGCCCACGAATCTGCAATAAGAGCAGGGAGGAAATGCTGCGTGAATCTGAGAGATGTCCTTGTGGGATAATTGCGACGGCTGGTTTTGATTTAGGATTACCTAAGTATGTAGGAGTGGATCTTGAGTTGCCACCATGGTTGAGCTTGGTGCAGAGTTGCTGTGGTGCTAGTGTCTTTTGAAGTTGTCACTTTCTAGGGATTCCACAAGCCGGGCCCTGAAGGCGGCTTGCTTGCTTGGCCCTGCGGAACAGCAGAGCTGAAGTTTCAGGCCTGGCCTGTGTTTTGATCGATCCTAGTTGTCATCTGTGGTTTCAGGTCTGTTTCCAGCCCTGTGCCACTGTTGTCCCCTGTGACAGGGAGCCGCCTCCATTGATGGAAGGGCAGCTGTGAAGGAAGCTTGGAGTAGGGGTCCTTCTGGCCACTCCTTGCCCAGTTAGCTAGAAGGAGGCAGAGGTTGCCTTGGCCTGGGGCCAAAGGACCTGGGAGGAAAGCCGTGAACCTCATTGCTGTCTTTCTGTTGTGGTAGAGGAAGGCTGGGGTCTTTGGGGAAGTGTGGCTTTTTCAGATCTGCCTCTGACTATAGGCAGTGGATTTTGGCATATAGGTTGATACGGGGAAAAGGAAAGTTCCTCGCTAACTTCCCCAGAAGGCCTCAGTTCCCCCAAATTCCAGTGACTGGAAAACTCTGGGCATCTGTTCCACTTGAGGGCACAGAGGGTGGATCCCCAAACCCCAACAGAGCAGCCTCTAGCCTGTGCCTGAGGACATGAGCAAGCGTGCCGCGGTTGCATTCACGTCCCAGTCTGATTTGGTTCACAGCCCTAGAATTCA
Organism: Dipodomys ordii; assembly: GCF_000151885.1. Lineage (NCBI taxonomy): Eukaryota > Metazoa > Chordata > Mammalia > Rodentia > Heteromyidae > Dipodomys > Dipodomys ordii. The sequence continues at coordinate 9,657,545 of NW_012267236.1, forward strand.
ACAGACAACAATAACAACAACCAATGCTGAAATTCTTTAGAATATGCAGAGGGAGGAGGTGACTCAACAAGGTGCTAAAACATTTTATTAAAAATATATATTGTTAAATTAAGTCTGCTGTCTGGACAATGACTGTTTGTTTTGTTTTCTTGTAGTGGAGTTTAAAAGAGACTATTATTTTACTCTGATATATTATTATTAAAAAGGCATTTTAACTTTGTACTTGAAAACTAAGTGAGCGATTTCACGTGTTTTAGCTGAGGCATTGAAGTAGCGGGTGCTTACTTATTTGTGGGAAATCATGTATTCATACTGAAGAATAAACTCTGTAGCTGATTTGGTAATAACTTTTACTGTTACAGATGATTTCGCTTTGACCCCGGTGGCAGAGCACGTTTATTCCACATTCCACGCAGATAAATGCAGGACCTTCCAGACTCTTCCCTTCCAGCCCCATTTCCTTTCTCTTGTTTATTCCCCCCCCCACTTTTTTTTTTTTGGTTTGTTTTCCTGGTCCCAGCTTCCTTCACCACTGTATTTTTTTAGGGTTTTGCTTCTCTATTTATTGACAATAATAATGTACATTTCACAGTCTGGTTCTGGGACAGCCGGGAGGGGCTCGTGGGGACCCCCTCACAGTCCCGCCCTGCTGCCTGGTGTTCTATTGTATCTCTGTGTCCGTGATGCTCGTGACATAGCTGTTTATGAAATAATTAAAGAGGTCAATGCGTACAGCAGATGTAGAAAGTCTGTCAGTTCCGCTTTCATCACACTTTTTTTTTTGTGCCCAGAAGAATATAATAAAGCTCCTTTCTAATGTACTTGTGCTGGAGAACACTTGAATAAATGGACTGTTTTTGTGCAAAAAGAAAAAATGGAAAAAGCACCGTAATAATGTCCTTTTGTCCTGCGCCTCCTTTTCTGTGACATGACTGCTCACAGCCCTGCTCCCAAGAGCTGACACCCAAGTGGGGAGGAGCCAGCGTGGGGACAAGCAGGGCTTGGCCCCTCCCTTTCAAGACTCTGTGCAGGGCGAGAGATTAGAGTGACACCAGGTGGCTGCAAAGCCATATTGGTCCCAGAGGGAGTAACAAGTACTTTGATTGCAGAGCAAGCAGACTGTCACGATCAGGTGGCTGTGGAGGATTTACCATGAGCACAGGTCTTCTTCCGGTTTTGCCAACACCTGCATCTAGACAGGTGGGCATAGACAGTTTGACTTGGAGAGGGACCCTGCAAGGAACAGTTCTTGAAGTGACACTGATGAGGGTCCTGGACAGAAGTGGGATGTGGGGGGAGGAGGCCAGTTTCAGCTCTGGATAAGGCCAGCAGGGGATGCCTGGATGAGAAGTCCAAGCCAAGGCAAGAGGCTGCACGGCCATTTTGGGGTCAGGGCGGTGCTTGGCCTTCCTAGCCACCTGGCCTGCCTCATAAGTGGCCAGTGCCTTCTGTCCTGTAAGGTTCCCCCACACTTTGTGCTCCACCATGTTTAAAGTCACTAGCTCCCTGTCCCCATCTGACTAAAGTGACAATCCAAATACATACAAGGACTGGGACTATTTCAGCACACTTCAGTCTCAGGACCTTGGGTGCTCTGCCGTGTGCCTCATCTCTTGGGCTTCTCCAGACCTTTCATCCCCCAGCCTCCTGGGGTTAGGGCAGGATGACCACAATGCAGTGCTGGCGACAAAGACATCATAGGGGGAAAGTAAGAAAAAGGGGAAAACTCAACTAGATTAATGGGCATTTTCATGGCACTTTTTCTTTGCTTTTTTTTCTTTTTTATCCTACAGTTGTTAAGTGTATATTTTACTTTAACCCTACTGTTTTCTCAGTATTTTCAGTGTTGATGTAGAAGCTTTTTTTTTTTCAAATGACTGCATGGCATTTTCTTGTTAAATGTTTGTTAATATATATATTTTACTTTTAGCTACAAATAGAGCTTCAATAAACATCTTTATGTCTTGGCTTTCCCCGATATTTTGTAAAAAAAAAAAATCTTTTTCTTGCCATTTAAAGTAGATTTCCAGAAAAGAGACTTAAATAGAGCAAAAATAGATGGACAGTGCGGTTGGTTTCTGACATTTGCCTGATTTCTTCCAAGAGGTGGGAAGACAGTGTGATTCTGTTGATTCTGTTCTGGGATTCTCCAGAACAGAAACAAGGCTGGACTATAGTCTGAGCAATTCCGGGGAAAAAAAAATGTTATTCTAGCTTGATTTTTGGTATAGCAGAACACTTGAGACTGGGTAACTTCGAAAGAAGTTTCATTAGTTCATGGATCTGGAGCCTAGAAGATCAAGATCAAGATGGCTCATTTGGATAGGGTCTTGTGCTGTTATAAACATGGCCATAGCAGGAGACAGCAAGAGGGGTTGTTCCTTCCACAGGAAACCCACTCCAAGCAGAAAGCATGGCCACAGCCCACTCCAGGGGTTCAGCAAGGTTAACTGCTGGGTCTCTGGAGGAGCAGAGGAGGGAGAACAACAAAGGATTGCCAGGAGTGGGCCAGGAGGGAGGCCAAGTTCACATGAGTCAGTGCAGAAGCACCCAGTAGGGGCACTATGTGGAATTCTGGGAAGCTGTGGGTGTTGGAAGAGGGGTTGTGTGAGGATCAGAAAATATACATTGCAGCCAGGTACTGGTGGCTCACACCTGTAATCCTAGATACTCAGGAGGTTGAGATCTGAGAATCATGGTTCAAAGCCAAACCCAGCAGGAAAGTCTGTAAGACTCTTAGCTTGAATTAACCACTAGAAAACCGGAAGTGGTGCTGTAGCTCAAAGTGGTAGAGTGCTCCCTTGAGCAAAAGAGTTCAGGGACAGGGCCTAGGCCCTGAGTTCAAGTCCCACAGCTGACCAAAAAAAGTGTACATTGCAGGTAGGGGGCACTGGAAAACCATCTCTAAGGGGGGCTGGGGACCTGGTGTCACCCCCAAAGCTGCCTTTCTCCTTGGTGGCAGGGTGTTTGTAGGTTTTGAGGTACTGTCCCTTCCTGGTGGGACCCTAAGTGGTTGGGCAGCTGGTCTGGGAGGAAAGTATCAGCCTGTGGGTGTGTGTGGGAGGCCACTGAGGGAGGAAGCAGTCTTTTGGGGGGGGGGCGGTTGGTTGTGGGGCTTGAACTCTGGGCGTGGGCACTGTTCCTGAGCTCTTCAGCTCAAGGCGAACACTCTACCACTTGAGCCACAGCGCCACTTGCGGTTTTCTGGTCGTTCACTGGAGATGAGTCTCACAGACTTTTCTGCCTGGGCTGTCTTTGAACAGTGATCCTCAGATCTCAGCCTCCTGAGTAGCTAGGATTATAAGCGTGAGCCACTGGCACCTGGTTTGCTTGTTTGTTTGTTTTTAATCCCCTGCTCAAGCTGGTATTCTTACCACTTGAGCCATGCCTCCAGTCCCATCTTTTTGCTGGCTATGTGGATTTAAGCATTTCTTGGATTTGTCTGCCCAGGCTGGCTTCAAACCTTGATCTTCAGATCTCAGTCTCCTAAGTAGCTAAGATTATAAATGCATGAGCCATTGATACCCAGCTGAAACAGCAATTTCTAGAGGTTTCTAGTAGTTTCTTAGAGACCATCCCACAGCTTCGAGTACATGTCGTTACGTGGATCTGTGTATAGCTTCAGACCTCAAGGCAACACAGAAACTTCAATACTGTCTCCTCTCTCTCAAGAATCTGACCTCTGAAGGCTGCACCCAGGCCTGGGGACTGGGTGAGGGATTCGTTGACACACATGGCCTTGCTTGACCCAAGGTTGTGGCCAAAGTCCCTATGCTTGGGGCAAGACAGACAATTGGGGGGGGCGGTGGCTGGGGGGGCCTTTCTGGGGTCACCAGGCTCCTCCACCTGCATGGAGTGTATAATGGGATCCCAGCAGAGAGATCACCTACAACTGTCAGTGATGCATTGCTAGCTGGTCCTGGATCCAGCTCATACCACAGCTTCATGTCCCCTGATCCACCCCTACCCCTGCATGGCCTTTTCCAGTCTTACCTCCTTGTCCCCCAGAGTCCACGCTGCCAGTGAGTTGCTCCACTTTGTCTTGGGCTCGCCTTGTTTCTCCTCCCTGTCTCTCAGGCGAGGCCCTACAGCCTGCTGGCATCCATTTCCCCCTTTCTCCTGGGAGCACTTTCACAACCTCCATCTATCTTCACATGTGCACACACACATGCACTCATGCACACAGCTTCTGTGTGTGTGTTTGCACAAGCATGTGTGTGTATGTGCAAGTATTGGGGCTTGAACTCAGGGCTTTGCACTCTCACTTGGCTGAGCTTTTGATACTCATCACTTGAGCCACACACTTCCAGCTCCTTGCTAGTTAATTAGAGAAAAAGAGTCTTATGGACTTTCTGCCTGGGCAGCTTTAAATCTTGATTCTCTGATCTCTGCTCTTGAGTAGCTAGCATTACTGGTGTGAGCTACTAGCTCCAAGCAGTCTTATGGTTATAATCAGCCTGCATTGAGTGTTTGTTGGGCACCAGAAGTCCTTCTGGATCCTTCACTTGGCCCTCATATTAGGAACCATTATTCCATTTTACAGATGGGCACACCCCTGTCTGTGGTTTCAGAATGCACTGCATCAGCACCAACTTCAGAACCCGTGTGTGCCTGACTGCCTCTCAGGAGTCTTGGTCTGATCCTCTGCGTCCCTGCGTTGGCTCCTTGTTCCTCCTCAGTGGTCTGGCGTTCTCAGGTGCCTTTCCTCAGCCTTGGCTCTTCCTCCTCTACCCATCTGGCCTGGGGGGCTGCTGTGCAGAGTGAGTCCCCTACCTGCTGAAACTGCATGGTGCAAAGGGGCTGCAGCTAGGGCTGGTACCTGATCTTTTTTTTTTTTTTTGCCAGTGTTGGGACTTAAATTCAGGGCCTAGGCACTGTCCCTGAGCTTCTTTTGCTCAAGGCTAGCACTCTACCAATTGAGCCACAGTGCCCCTTCTGGCCTTTTCTGTTTATATGGTACTGATGAATTGAACCCAGGGCTTCATGCATGCTAGGCAAGCACTCTACTGTTAAGCCACTTCCCAGCCTGGTACCTGATCATTTTAACAGGAGTTTCACAGGTGCCAATGTGATTGAAGAGTTCAGGACCCACACTTAGTAAGTTGGCCCCAGGAAGACTGTGCATCCCCACCTGCATGGAGTCCCGGGGCCATGATGCCCAGCCCACATGGTCCAGTCCAGGAGTGACAGGTAGGCTGCAGCTGGAGGAAAGGCAAGGCTGGCAGGATGCAGAAGGCATGTTTAAGGAGCCCAGGCCAAGCTAGGCTCTGGTGGCTTACGCCTGTAATCCTAGCTACTCAGAAAGCTGAGATCTAAGGACCAGGATTCAAAGCCAGCTGTGGCAAACAAATTGGGAGACTATTAACTCCAATTGACCAACAAAAAGTGGAAGTAGAGGTATGGTCAGCTGTTGGCAGGGGAAGGGAAGGGGAGCCAAGTGCCTAACTGTGTTCAAGCCCCAGCACCAACACCAAAACAATCTGTAGCTGGGTGCCAGTGTCTCATGCCTATCATCCTAGCTATTCAGGAGGCTGAGATCTGAAGACTGTGATTTGAAGTCTATGAGACTCTTTATCTCCAGTTAACCACTAAAGAACCAGAAGTGGAGCTGTGTGGCTTAAATAGTAGTGCACCTATCTTTGAGCAAAAGAACTCAGGGACAGTGCCCAGGCCCTGAGTTCAAGTCCCAGGAACAACACACACACACACACACACATCTGGGTTATCAAGTGTTCAGTACATCTGAGTTCTCAATAGCTAAGGGCCATTGTTGTGGTAGTGACCCATTTCATCACAGTGGAATTGCTGAATTGCTGATCCCTGCCCCAGCTGCGCCCGCTCCACCCCACCGCACTCCTCTCCAGCTGTAGAGAAGGTTCTCTGAGGAGCTGCTTGGGTTGGGTCTTCCCTCCCTGCCATCCTTGTGAGCCTGCTCTGTGCTCCTAGTTTGGCTGAGAGGCCCAGAGCCCACCTCCCCTGAACACAAAGGAAGACAAGAAGACTTAGAATGACAAGAAGCATTTCACAGAGTTGGGCTGCCAAAGGAAGAGAAGGCAACATGCTACAAAGCCTCAGGCCTTCTGGGAGAAGTGAACATGGTAGGAAATTAAACTTTGAGCATTTTGTGTTAACTAGATTGGCCTTCCTCCCTGTCTGGGCAGAATGTACTAGCCCTGCCCTTCTGCAGATCTTGCCTCCCTGCTTCTGCTCCCTGTATCTCCCTGGCCCTTGCAGGCCAATCCTGGAGGTCTCCTGGGCCAGCCGGGACCACCCATCAGTCCTCTGCCTGACACTGGCTGGCTCAGTCCCTGTCCCCATACCAGGTTCCAGGGACAAAGCCGCTGGCTGTCCAACACTGGTTGGGTATGGCTAGTCGTAGGACAAGAGGCCAAATAACCAGAGAGCTGTGGTCTTAGACTCTGCTTGAATCTGTCCAGGTCTGTGCTGGGTCTGGAGGATGTCTTGCTTTCTAGCTGACTGATGCTAAGCAGAGAAGAAATATCTGGAGAAGTGTGAACTGTACAGGAAATTTAAATTCCAGTATTTGTACTTGTTTCCTGGGGTAGCTGTAACAGAGGACCGGGAATCTGAGTTAAGACAGCAGGTATTTATTTATTTATTGTCGGTCCTGGGGCCTGAACTCTGGGCCTGGGTGCTGTCCCTCAGTTCTTCAGCTCAAGGCTAGCGCTCTACCACCTGAGCCACAGCACCACTTCCGGCTTTTTTCTTTTCTTTTTTGCTTATGTGGTGCTGAGGAATCGAACTCAGGGCCTCATGCATGCAAGGCAAGCGCTCTACCACTGAGCCACCTTCCCAGCCCCAGCAGGTATTTATTGTTCCACACTTCTAGAGGCTTAGAAATCCAAAATAATAAAAAACAACAACAACAAAGAAAAATCCATAGTGTCCCTGTGGTTACCTGAAATTCTAGCTACTGGAGGCTGAGACTTCAAGATCACAGTTTGAAGCCAGCCCAAACTGGCTTATCTTTTTTTTTTTTGGGGGGGGTCCGGTTCTGGGGCCTGAACTCTGGGCCTGGGCGCTGTCCCTCAGATCTTCAGCTCAAGGCTAGCACTCTACCACTTGAGCCACAGTGCCACTTCTGGCTTTTTTCTTTTTGCTTATGTGGTGCTGAGGAATCAAACCCAGGGCCTCATGCATGCAGGCAAGCACTCTACCACTGAGCCACCTCCCCAGCCCCAAGTCCATGAGACTCTTTTTTTGGTTGTGGTGCTTGAACTCTGGGCCTGGGCACTAACCCTCAGCTCTTCAGCTCAAGGCTAGTGCTTTACCACTCCAGCCACAGCACCACTTCCTGGCTTATCTCTTATCTCCAATTAGCCAGCAAAAAGCCTGATGTGGAGCCATGGCTCAAGTGGTAGAATGTGAGTCTTGACTAAAAAGCTAAGGAATAGCATGCAGGCCCTGAGTTCAAGCCCAGAACACACACACACACACACACACACACACACACAGAAAAATCCAAAATCATAGTCTTGATCATCTTTTTTCTCTGTCTACATCTTTCTGCTCTCACATGTTCCAAGTTTCTGTGGCTGTCTGGGTCCACATGTCCCCACCCCCTTTTTTTTTTTTGGTCAGTCATAGGGCCTGAACTCTGGGCCTGGGCACTGTCCCTCAGCTCTTCAGCTCAAGGCTAGCACTCTACCACTTGAGCCACAGTGCCACGTCCACCTTTTTCTGCTTATGTGGTGCTGAAGAATAGAAACCAGGACCTCATGCATGCAAGGCAAACACTCTACCACTGAGCCACCTTCCCACCCCCAACATGTCCCTCTCTTTAAAGGACACCATCATAAGCCAGGTGCTGGTGGCTCATGCCTATAATCCTAACTACTCAGGAGGCTAAGGTCTGAGAATTGTGGTTTGAAGCCAGCCCAGGCAGGAAAGTCTGTGAGACTCTTATCTCCAATAAACTGCTCAGAAAAAGCTGGAAGTGGTGCTGTGGCTCAAGTGGTAGAACGCTAGCCTTGAGCACAAAGAGGGTCAGGTTCAGAGACAGAGCCAGGCCCTGAGTTCAAGCCCCAAAGAGGGAAAACAAAAACAACCACCACAAAACCAACACATCCTACTATCTTAGGGCCCACTCTATTTGCCTCATCTTAACTCCATTAGTACAAAGACCTTATTTCCAAGCAAGGTCAAATTCACAGGACCAGGCTTCCCAGGCCTGGGAGCAACTGCAGACTGACCTCCTGTGCCCTGACCTGCCTCCCCCCGTGGTGAGAAATCTAAGTCAAGCGGATTCTCCAGGCCGCATAGGGAGGCCCCGCGGGCACTGTTTCATGAGTTCCTTTCCTGTCAGACTGCCTTTTCTGCCAGTTCTTCCACAGGACTCATTTTTTTGAGCCTGACAGTCCGGTTCTAGAGATCAGCCTGGGGCAGCTGTGTGGAAGGCCTCTCCTCCTGTCTCCCCAGTTGAAATTGTCCTTTTTGGTGCAGCCTGGGTTTTTTTTTGGGGGGGGTGGGAGAGTCATGGGGCCTGAACTCTGGGCCTGGGCGCTGTCCCTCAGCTCTTCAGCTCAAGGCTAGCACTCTACCACTTGAGCCACAGCGCCACTTTGGCTCTTTTCTTCTTGTTTATGTAGTGCTGAGGAATCGAACCCAGGGCCTTAGGCATGCAAGGCAAGCACTCTACCACTGAGCCACCTTCCCAGCTCCCAGCCTAGGTTTTTGTTTTGTTTTGTTTGTTGGTCATGGGGCTGGAACTCAGGGCGTAGACACCATCTCTGAATTCTTTTGTATTCTACCACTTTGAGCCACAGCGCCACTTCGGTTTTCTGATGGTTAATTAGCAATAAGAATCTCATGGACTTTCCTGCCCAGGCTGGCTTTGAACCATGACCCTCAGATCTCAGCCTCCTGACTAGCTAGGATTACAGGCATGAGCCACTAGCGCCCAGTCTCAGCTTGGTTTTGAAATGTAAGAAAGCTGTGGGAGTCACTGAGTCATCTCCAGCAGGGTTACTCTGCTGTCTGGAGGAAGAGCTTGGGTGAATTGTTCTAGGTGAGAACGTTAACTGTGCTCAGAGCCTGGATAATGTAAAAGTGCCCTTGCAGTAACTATTAGACACACTTGGCTGGTAAACAATTGTAGTCCAAATGTACCTTGATTTGCCCAAGAGCTAGGCCTGGCCTGGTTGGCCAGGCCCCTCAACTCTGTCTCCATGGCCAGGGGTCCCTTCTTTCTTCCTCCTGTTTCTTTTCTTTTTCTTTCTTTCTTTTTCTTTTTTTTTTTTTTTTGCCATTCTTGGGCCTTCAACTCAGGGCCTGAGCACTGTCCCTGAGCTTCTTTGGCTCAAGACTAGCACTCTCCCACTTGAGCCACAGTTCCACTTCCAGCTTTTTCTGTTATGTGTTACTGAGGAATCAAACCCAGGGCTTCATGTATACTAGGTAAGCTCTCTACCACTAAGCTACATCCCCAGCCCTCTTTTTCTGTTTTGTCAGTTGTGGTGCTTGAACTCAGGGCCTGGGTGCTGTCCCTGAGCCTCTTTGTGCTCAAGGCCAGGTAGTGCTCTATCATATGAGCCATAGTACTTTTGCCCATTTTTTTTGTTGTTGTTGTTGGTTGTGGGGCTTGAACTCTGGGCCTGGGTGCTGTCCCTTAGCTCTTCAGCTCAAGGCTAGCACTCTACCACTTGAGCCACAATGACACTTCTGGCCTTTTCTGTTTATGTGGTGCTGAGGAATCAAACCCAGGGCCTCATGTATGCAAGGCAAGCACTCTACTATTGAGCTGCATTCCCAGCCCCCATTTGCTGTTCTTATAAATGAAATGGTTTTGTTGATTTCATTTTCAAATTGTTCACCGCTAATACATAGAAATACAACTGACTTTTTGTGTGTGATCTGTGTCCGGAAGCAGCACTCTACCACTGAGCCACCTTCCCAGCCCCAACCTCTAACCATTTTTTTTTTTTTGTTGGTCATGGGGCTTGAACTCTGGGCCTGGGCGCTGTCCCTCAGCTCTTCAGCTCAAGGCGAGCACTCTACCACTTGAGCTACAGCGCCACTTCCGGTTTTCTGGTGGTTTATTGGAGATAGGAGTCTCACAGTCTCTCCTGCCCGGGCTGGCTTTGAACCGCGATCCTCAGATCTCAGCCTCCTGAGTAGCTAGGATTACAGGCGTGAGCCACCAGCGCCCGGCTCTTTTTTCTTTTTTCTCATGTGATGCTGAGGAATTGAACCCAGGGCCTCATGCATGCAAGGCAAGCGCTCTACCACTGAGCCACCTTCCCAGCCCCTCCGTCAGACTCTTATCTCCAATAAACCACTAGAAAACTGGAAGTTGTGCTGTGGCTTGAGTGGGTAGACTCTTATCTCCAATAAACCACTAGAATACTGGAAGTTGTGCTGTGGCTTGAGTGGTAGAACACTTGCCTGAGCTGAAGAGCTCAAGAGTTCAAGCCCAGAGTTCAAGCTCAAGGCCCAGAGTTCAAGCCCCACGACTGACAAACAAAACAAAAAACACCCAGCCAATTCCAAGGTTGGTGGCTCAAACCTGTAAGCCTAGGTACTCAAGGAGGCTGAGATCTGAGGATTGAGGGTGGAAGCCACTTAGGCAGAAAAGTCCCCACAAGACTCACATCTCCAAGGAACCACTCAAAACCTGGAAGTGGTTCTGTGGCTCAAAGTAGTAGAGCACTAGCCTAGAGCAAAAGAGCTCAGGGACAGTGCCCAGGCCCTGAGTTCAAGCCCCATGAACCGACAAAAACAAAATACAGAAAACCAATTCTAGTGGCTAGGTATGGTGGCCTATGCCTGTCATCCAAGCTACTCAGGAGGCCTCTGGATCAATATCTGGGCAAATTATTTGAAACTTCACCTGAAAAAACTAAAATCAAAGGGACTGGGGCCACCTCTAGTGTTAAGAGTGTTTGCCTAGCAAGAGCAAGATCCTGAGTTCAAGCCCCACAGTTTTTGTCTCCCTCTGTCTCTCTGTCTCTGTCTCTCTAACTCTCTCTGTCTCTCTGTCTCACACACACACACACACACACACACACACACACACACATACATACACAAGGAGATGGGCTGATGGCCTCACCTCCCATATTCGGGCTGTGATTTGGGGCTACATTTCACAAGATGTCTTCATTGCATTCTAGGTAGAACTAAAAATATTCTGTATTATTTTATAACTGCAAGTGAACTTATAATGACCTAAATAAATTTGCAATTAAAAGGAAAAGCAATTAAGAAGAGTCGTGATTCTGAGCATATGCCCTGGCATTTTTAACCATTTTCCACAAAGATGATATGACAGACATTTCCTCTTGGTTCCTCTTGGCCCTGGTGTGAGTGCTCAGCAGCTGTGCAGCCTGGCACCTTGTGGTGTCCAATGGCTTGCTTAACCATTCCCACTCCAAGATGCTTGCCTGTCTTTAGCTACTAACAATAATGGAGCTACCAACAATAATGACTCTTTTTTCTTTTTTTTCCGGGTCGTGGGGCCTGAGCTCTGGGCCTGGGCACTGTCCCTCAGCTCTTCAGCTCAAGGCTAGCATTCTACCACTTGAGCCACAGCAATACTTCTGGCTTTTTCTGCATATGTGGTGCTAAGGAATCAAACCCAGGGCCCATGCATGCAAGGCAAGCGCTCTACCACTCAGCCACCTTCCCAGCCCTACATTTTAATTTTTTGTACCAGTATTGGGGTTTGAATACAGGCTTTGTGTTCTTCCTTAGCTTTTTTCTTGCCTGTTCTGGGGCTTGAACTCACAGCCTGGGCACTGTCCCAAGGGCTCCTTTTTGCTCAAGCCACAGAACTGCTTCCAGCTTTTTCTGTGATTAATTGGAGATGAGACTTTCTCAGACTTTCTTGCCTGGGCTGACTTAGAACTGAGATCCTAAAATCTCAGCTTCTGAGTAGCTAGACATGCGCCGTGGGTGCCCAGCTTTCCTTAGCTTTTTTGCTCAAGGCTGGCACTCTACCACACATTCACTTCCATCTTTTTGTCGCTTGAGTTGGAGATAAAGTTTATTGGATTTGTTGGTCCAGGATGACTTTGAACCATGATCCTCAGATTTCAACCTCCTGAGTATAGAATTATGAGTATGAATCACTAGTGCCTGCATCTTTTCTTTTCTTTTTTTGGTACTGGGGATTGAACCCAGGACATTGCACTTGCTAGGCAAGCGCTTTGCCACTGAGCTACATCCAGCCCAGGGCTTGCATCTTGTGAAGTATTTCATTAGGACAAATTGCCAGAGAGTGGGAACACTGGACATAAGATTTGAACCTTGGGCTGGGAAGGTGGCTCAGTGGTAGAGCACTGGCCTTGCATGCATGAGGCCCTGGGTTTGATTCCTCAGCACCACATAAGAAAAAAAAGCCGGAAGTGGTACTGTAGCTCAAGTGGTAGAGCGCTAGCCTTGAGCTGAAGAGCTGAGGGACAGCGCCCAGGCCCAGAGTTCAGGCCCCACGACCAGACCCCCCCCCCAAAAAAAAGAATCTCAAAAAAAAAAGATTTGAACCTTTTTGTGCTTCTATATTTTCCATTATTAATCTTTTTTTAAAAATTAATTATTTTTTTATTGCGAGAATACCGTACAGAGGAGTTACAATTACATGGGCAAGGGGCTGGGAAGGTGGCTCAGTGGTAGAACACTTGCCTTGCATGCCTGAGGCCCTGGGTTCGATTCCTCAGCACCACAAAAAAAAAAAAAAAACCAAAAAAACAATTACATGGGCAAGATAACAGTACATTTCTTATCAAGCATTGTTGCCTCCTCTTTGTCCACTATTAATCTTTTTTTTTTGGGGGGGGTCTAGTCATGGAGCCTGAACTCTGGGCCTGGGCGCTGTCCCTCAGCTCTTCAGCCCAAGGCTAGCTCTCTACCACTTGAGCCACAGTGCCACTTCTGGCTTTTTTCTTTTTGCTTATGTGGTGCTGAGGAATCGAACCCAGGGCCTCTGGCATGCAAGGCATGCGCTCTACCACTGAGCCACCTTCCCAGCCCTCCACTACTAATCTTATCATATCTTTTTGATTGCCTTCAGCTCAAGGCTAGTGCTCTACCACGTGACTTCCGGCTTTTTCTGCTTATGTGATGCTGAGGAATCGAACCCAGGGCCTTATGCATGCAAGGCAAGTGCTTTACCACTGGGCCACCTTCCCAGTCCCTTGCTTGCCTTTGCAGAATACATGTTGGCTTCTCCCCAAGTGATTAAAAGTTCTCTGCAGTGTCTTTCAGGACCCAGAGCTTCAGGGAAGATAGAAGACACCCCCTGCTTCTTTCTACCCACTGTGACGTGCCTGGGATCTGAGTGGCCGGATGACGGAGTGACAGGCAGCTGAGGGTAGCCCGATGAGCCGTCCCAGCCACCACCCACCTCTAGGGCCCTGGTGGGGGCTCTGGGATCTCCTGGGACCCAATTCCTTGCAAGTAGTGTCCTGATGTCCCCCAGGCAGAGCAGCTGGGGTGATAAGGGGCAGCCGGGGTGCTGGAGAAGCTCTCAGGCTCTAAGAGCAGTAAGAGGGGAGCGGGGAGACAGGCCTGACTTCTCTTTGGAGATTCCCCACCCTCCCCAGCGGGGGCCCAGCCCAGCAAGCTCTGGGGCCTCTCCAGAGCTGTTTGGGCCTCCCTGTGTAGGTTCTGGGGTGAGTACTGTGTACCAGGACACAGGGACACTGACCTATGATCCAGTGACCACCATAGATGTCTCTCTCTCTCTCTCCAAATATTTACTAAGCATCTGGGGGTGTCCAAACTCTCAGGGTACAGTGATGGAGGCCACAGCCCTTCCTTGAGGAACTTAGAGTCCAGCAGAAAAGATGGACACTCATGGGGGGAAGGAAGCGCCCCAGGGACGGCGGCAACGGCTGCTCCCCTGGGGAGAGGGTGCGACGTGGCTACCCTCTTGACTGGAGCTCCCACAGGGAGCCCTATCATGTCCCCCAGAACAATCCACATGAGCTGCTTTTCAGTGGGGCCCACGGAGCCCTCCGTGCCAACCTAGGAGACGCTGGCCAGGCCCTGAGCCCCCTGCTGGCTTCTGTCCACTCCTAGTTCCCCTTTCTTTGGGGAAGCTCATTGTCCCTCAGGCTTCAAGGCCCAACACAGATGGCGGCCTCTTCTGAGAAGCCACCCTGATGCCCTGGACACACCTGTGGCTCCTGCCCATTGGATGTGGGGCCTGCAGCGGCTGAGAGCTGGAGGAGGCAGAGAGAGTGGAGGCTGAGGAGGGTAAGGCCATGGACAAGGGCAGGAGTGAGGCCAGGGTCAGGGAGAGGAAGGAGGGGGTGAGTTGCCTCCTGGAGCTCTTGGGCCCAGTCAGTGTGGGGGCCCAGCTGTGCAGGGAGTGGGGGGAAGTATGCATGGGAGAGGGGGTGCTGGCTATACTTGTTGGGGAGCCCTGTCCCCACTCATCAGGAGCCAGAGAGTGGCAGAGCTGTGGCAGCTATGTTTCCCACTGAAATACTCTTCCAGCAAGAAGAGGAAGGCTTCTCCCTGCATGGGTATCCATGAGGGGTGAGGTGGGGTGGGGAGGTGAGAAGAACTAGCGCAGGCCCTGTCACCATGTCTGAGATGTCCCGGGCTCTGTCATCCCGGCTCAGCATGGTGACAGTCTCTACTCTGAGCCCTGACCTCCTGCGGCATGACATTTGTCACAGGCAGAAAGGAGGCTGGGCTGTGCTGCTGCTGTGCTGACTTCTTCCTGCCTGGGGGCTGGGAAGGAGGCTCAGTGGTAGGGTGCTTGCTTAGCATGCATGAAGCCCTGGGTTTGATGCCTCAGTATCACATAAACAGAAAAAGCCAGACGTGGTGCTGTGGCTCAAGTGGTAGAGTACTAGCCTTGAGCAAAAGAAGCTCAGGGACAGTGCCCAGGCCCTGAGTTCAAGCCCCAGGACTGGCAAAAAGCAAAACAAAACAAAACACAAAGACCTCTGGACTGTTCTTTTCTTTCCAGGCAGCACTGCCACCATCTTGGATGGCTACACACCTGTCTACGTATGGCTCTGAGGGTCAGGCGACATGGCTCCGGCCTCAGGGATGCAGGATGCGCACACTGGCTGCAATGGCAGCTGGTGTAGGCACTGTGTCAAGTCAGCATTCGCCCATTGAAGGCAGGGATGGCCCCTCATCCCCAGGCTCCGTGCCAATGGCTCTGAGTCATGTTTCTTCTGTATCCCCGCCATTGTGTGTGTGATTGCATATGGATGCATATGCATATGGGTGTATAATTATGTGTGTGCACATGACCTTTAAAAAAAACCCAGCCTCCTGGCACCTTACATCACTTATTCAGCAGGCCCACAATGGAGCTACTTTATTTTTTTTTTCCAGTCCTGGGGCTTGAACTCTGAGCCTGGGCACTGAGCTATTTTTACTCAAGGCTAGCATTCTACCACTTGAGCCACAGTGCCATTTCCAGCTTTTTCTGTGCATGTGGTACTGTGGCATCGAACCCAGGGTTTCATGCATGCTAGGTAAGCACTCCACCACTAAGCCGCATTCCCAGCTCCATGGGGCTTTTTCAAATCATCGTTCTCGCCTTGTTTCCAAGGCTGCAGAGAAATCAGTCCTTGGAAGTGGCCTGACTGGCTTAACCTGGTACATGCAATCATGCGTGGATGGCTTTTGCCAAGCTGCCTCTCGGTGGCTGTGCCCGCCCCACCCCTCAGGAATGCTCCTCCCCCTTCCGCATGCTGCCTTGGTTCTTTCAATCGTTCACATCTCCCATTCTTAGGTGAAAAATGGAGTCTCATTTTCATTTGCATTTTACGTCATGGGCAAAGGTGAGCTTTGGATGCGACCGCAATCCACGTGGATTTTTCTGTTGTCCTGTTCATTGTGTCCTGGTTCTTCATGGTTTATGGATTTCCGTAAGCCACACCTCCACCCCCAGCTTTTTAGTGGTTATTGGACTTAAGGGTCAAATGGACTTTTTTGCCCTGGCTAGCTTCAAACCGTGATCCTCAGATCTCAGTCTCTTGAGTAGCTGGGATTACAGGCGTGAGTCAACACTGCCAGGATCTAGCCATTCTTTGTAGCTGAGGAACTTGGCACAATGTCTCTCACATTGTTGCAAATATTTTCTTTTCTTTTTTTTTTCTTTCTTGCTATTGCTTTTTTAAATTGTGAGAATACTGTACAGAGGGGTTACAATTCCATGGGCAAGATAACAAGTACATTTCTTGTCAAGCATTGTTGCCTCCTCTTTGTTTCCCCTCCCATCCCTTCCCATACTTCCCCCCCCTCCCCCCCCCAATCCTCCCCCCACCCCACCAATGTTGTAAAGTTCGTTTTTCGACATAACAACTTGTACATCTCATGTTGCAATGGGTCCACCTGTATCCCTAGTTAAACAATTTGTTTTTGCCCTTCCCCTCCACAAATTATACCAACATCAAATACAGTGAAAGCAGGGGTTATGCCGTGGGGGAGGGACATACTGTTGCAAATATTTTCATCTCTATTTTTGTTTTTTTGTGTTTTTTGGGGGGAGTCCGGTCGTGGGGCCTGTACTCTGGGTCTGGGCGCTGTCCCTCAGCTCTTCAGCTCAAGGCTAGCGCTCTACCACTTGAGCCACAGTGCCACTTCCGGCTTTATTCTTTTTGCTTATGTGGTGCTGAGGAATCGAACCCAGGGCCTCAGGCATGCAAGGCAAGCGCTCTACCGCTGAGCCACCTTCCCAGCCCTCATGTCTATTTTTGTCATGAGGGAGTTCTACCGTCTTAAGACTCCAGTTAACATATTCATGTCTGCTTTTAGGAGTCCACTTTTACTTTTACATTTTTGATCCACTTACATTTTATTCTAACGTAAAAAAGGAAGGTTGGGCTCCACACTCAATTGTTTTCTTTTCTGTTCTTTTTGTTGTTGTTGGTTGTGGAGCCGGGGCTTGGGTGCTTGCTGTCCCTGTGCTCTTCAGCTCAAGGCCAGTGCCCTACCACGTGAGCCATAGCACCACTTCCGGTTTTCTAGTGGTTTATTGGAGTTAAGAGTCTCACAGACTTTGCTGCCCTGGGTGGCTTTGAACCGCAATCCTCAGATCTCAGCCTCCTGAGTAGCTAGGATTACAGGAGTGAGCCACTGGCACCTGGCTCAATTGTTTTCTTAATGATGCCTTTTCCCATCCTTTCCCAGCCAACCCAATTTCCCACTGACTCACTGTCAGTTTATCAGACTCTCAATTCCATATGTTTGAATCCATTTCTGGTCTACTCATTGTGTTTTATTGGTTTTTCTGCCTATGGTATTGGTACAAAACTGCTGTATTTGCTCCATTTTTTTGTTGTTATTGTTGGTCTTGGAGCTTGAACTGTGGGTCTGGGTGCTGTCCCTTGGCTCTTCAGCCCAAGGCTAGTGCTCTACCACTTGAGCCACAGCACCACTTAAGGTTTTCTGGTAGTTTATTGGAAATAAGAGTCTCACAGACTTTCCTGGCCAGGTTGGCTTTGAACCACGATCCTCAGATCTCAGCCTCTTGAGTAGCTAGGATTGCAGGTATGGGCCACCAGCACCCGGCTAAATAGTTATTCTTTGTGTTGCTGTTGTGTACTAACTCTTCTTCCAGTATTTTTTCTTTTGTTTTGTGCTGGTACTGGGACTTGAACTCAGTGCCTGGACTCTATCCCTTAATTTTTTTTTTCACTCAGGGCTGGTGCCTTGCCACTTGAGCCACAGCTCTACTTTTAGAGATAAGAGTCAGGCTTGTTTGCCTGGACTGGCTTTGAACCAGGATTTCTCCAATCTCAACCTCCTGGTAGCTAAGATTACAGATGAGAGCCACTGGTACCCGGCTTCCCAGGATTTTCTAACTGGTGATATTTGTTAAGAGGGATTGTTAAGCCCTACAGTGGTTTCCCAATGTGCCAATTCCTCACTGACCTGTGAGATTGGCAGCTGACTCCTCTTCCTCCCTCTTCCTCTTGCTTGGGTAATGGATGCCTCCTCGAGCGAGGCCTTAGCTTGCAGGAGACATCCTCAAGGAAGACCCGAGAAGCTGGCTTCTGTTTGGCTTCCATGCATGACCACGTGATAAGAGTTCTTTTGCCAGGGCACGGAGGCTCTGCCTGTCTTCTGTGCTCCATTCTCAGATGCTAGAATGGTGGGTGTCTGGCGTGAAATTTGGGTGCCTTGACTTCCAATCTGGATGTCATCCAGGCATCGAGATGTTGAAAATTCTCCAGATGGCGTAGAGGCCACGCAGCCTGCTGCGACCCCCTCCTGCAAAGAGACGAGAAGTTAGGTTGAGAAAGAGATCAAATGACTGGGGATATTCCTTAGTGGGCAGCCGCCGTAGTGGGGCTATCAACAGAGATTTTTCTGGAGTATCTCTGGCTAGGTGGGGATGATTTAGGATGAAGATTTAAGGCTAAAGAAGAGAACCGGGGAAGCCAGAATCTAGGTTACATAAATGATTTGTTTGAAGCTGGTGCCAAGGCTATGATAGGATTAAATGAAGGCATAAAGCACATCAGAAGCTCCATAGCATCACTATCAAGGTGATGTGATTGTTTTTTTTTCTATTCCTGTATGCTACACCTTCCAAGATGTCTAGAGGAGAATGAAAAATTTTCCTTTTGTTTTTTTTTTTTTTCCTGAGGTGCTGAGGTGGCAGTGCCTGGTGTGGCCACTAGAGGTCAGGGCTGTCCTACTGTTGGGATCCTAACTACCAGACCAAGGTCTAAATGGAGCCACGCAGTGATGGGGAGGGTTCCTTACAGGTCAGCGAAGGATGACAACAATGAATCCCGTTGCTCCCACATTCCAATCTCACTGCCCCAAATGGAGGACCAGAACATCTGTCTGTCTGCTCCTGTGTGACCAATACAGCCTGTCTCCTCAGTCCCGCTCCGCATCTGGACCACTTTTCCCACCAGCACTGCCCACCCAGAGGTTGTCCCCAGGGCTCCCTGGCCTCCAGACCCACACCCCAAAACTCAAGTCCGGGAAGACACCAAATCCTGCCAAAATGGTCATTCCTAAAGCTTCCTTTGGGAACCTGGTTTTTATGCATCACTGTGCCCCTCAGATAGAGGCTCTAGAACATTCATTGGCCCTCGGGCTTGAGTGAAGATGTTTATTCACTCCCCCGGGTCTTGAACTTCTGAACTGGGGGCCCCAGAGCAGCCTGCCTATCATGTGACGTGTACAGCTCTTCTCTCCAGCTTTATTATTATTATTTTATTTTAGCTATTTTATTTATGTCCCCACTGCCTAGGGCAGTGCCTGGTAGCAAACTGGCTTAGTAAATAGGAAAGAAAAACACGAGGTGATTTTCTTTCTTCTTTTTCCCTGTTTTTGTTTTCTTTCTTTTTTGTTCTGTTTGTTCATTTTTTTGGGGGTTGGGGGGGTCCCGTCATGGGGCCTGAACTCTGGGCCTGGGCGCTGTCCTTCAGCTCTTCAGCTCAAGGCTAGCGCTCTACCACTTGAGCCACAGTGCCACTTCTGGCTGTTTTCTTTTTGCTTATGTGGTGCTGAGGAATTGAACCCAGGGCGTCATGCATGCAAGGTAAGCACTCTACCACTGAGCCACCTTCCCAGCCCCTCTGTTCATTTATCTGTCTTTGGGAGGGTAAAGGAGGCACAGAAACGGAGGGACAAAGGATGAACAAATGCAGCAGTAGTACTCACTGGATACTATGTTGAAAACGAACTATACAACTTATGGAAGCCGGGCGCCAGTAGGTCACGCCTGTAATCCTAGCTACTCAGGAGGCTGAGATCTGAGGATCACAGTTCAAAGCCAGCCCGGGCAGGAAAGTCCATGAGACTCTTATCTCCAATAAACCACTAGAAAACTGGAAGTGGCGCTGTGGCTCAAGCGGTAGAGCACTTGCCTTGAGCTGAAGAGACTCTTATCTCCAATAAACCACTAGAAAACTGGATGTGGTACTATGGCTCAAATGGTAGGGGAGGGATAGAGCCCAAGCCCAGAGTTCAAGCCCCACGAACGACCAAAAAAAAAAATCCCTCTAAAGAACTTATGGGTAGGGGGGGGTTGGAAACCTAGGAGAGAGAAGGGAAGAGGTGACACTGTCCAAAAAGAAATGTACTCTTAGCCAGGAGCCAGTGGCTCATGCCTGTAATCATAACTACTCAGGAGGCTGAGATCTGAGGATCATGGTTTAAAGCCTGCCTGGACAGAAAAATCCCTGTGAGACTCTCTTTTTTCATTGTTTTTTTGTCAGTCGTGGGTCTTGAACTCTGGGGCTAGGTGTTGTCCCTCAGCTCTTCAGCTCAAGGCTAGTGCTATACCTCTTGATCCACAGCACCACTTCCAGTTTTCTGAGTGGTTTATTGGAGATAAGAGTCTCACGGACTTTTGTGCCCTTACTGGCTTTGAACTGTGATCTTCACATCTCAGCCTCCTGAGTAGCTAGGATTATAGGCATGAGCCACTGGCACCTGGATTATATATATATTTTTTTGTCCTATAGATTGAACTCAAGGCTAGTGCTCTACCACTTGAGCCACAGCTCCACGT
Organism: Dipodomys ordii; assembly: GCF_000151885.1. Lineage (NCBI taxonomy): Eukaryota > Metazoa > Chordata > Mammalia > Rodentia > Heteromyidae > Dipodomys > Dipodomys ordii. The sequence goes on from NW_012267236.1 coordinate 9,678,009, forward strand.
TTGACTTTGTGTGTATGTGTGTGTGTGTGTGTTTAATTGGAGATAACAGTCTCAAGGCAGCTGGGCACAGGTGGCTCACGCCTGTAATTCTAGCTACTCAGGAGGCTGAGATCTGAGGATCATGGTTCAAAGCCAGCCCCAGCAGGAAAGTCTGTGAGACTCTTATCTCCAATAAACCACTAGAAAACCGGATGTGGTACTATGACTCAAATGGTAGGGCACTCGCCTTGAGCTGAAGAGCACAGGGACAGCGCCCAAGCCCAGAGCTCAAACCCTACGACAGATTAAAAAAAAAATAGAGTCTCATGGCCTTTCCTTTCTGAATTGCCTTGGAACTGGAACTGCAATCCTCAGATCTCAGCCTCCTGAGTAAGTAGGATTATAGATGTGAGCCACTTGTACCTGGCTTGATTAATCCATTAACCCATCTACTGACCATCTCTCACTCTCCAGGCACCTTCTTCTCACTTCCAAACTGATATTTAACATTGAGTTAAACCAGTGGGACTATATAAATACTGTTCTCTGCAAAGAAGAATTTGTGCTCTGATTCTATTTCCTTCCTCATATAGCCTTTGCTCCTCCTGGAGCTTCTAATTGTTTCATGCTCTGTAATGTTTATCATTATCATCATAATCCCTATAATTTTACAGTATTGCACCGTGTTAAAGATTCTTAGAAGTCCCTCTCTTCCCATGGTACTTATCACAATTTGTAATTATGTATTTGTTTGGTTGCTTACTTTCTTCACTCTCTGTCTCTTCTATTGGAATATCAGCTCCTAGAACAAAGACTGAGGTTTCCAGAATATTCTCAGCACCTGCTACCTGGTAGATCCTCAATGCATATTTCTTGAATATAGAGTAAAAACGTAGGATCATGAATAGGTGGTTGGTTGGAAAAATTGTGAACTATATCTAGAGTGAAATAGTATTCAGTAAGTTTAGAAACTCAGTACCAAAGGAGGTGCATACCTGTAATCTCTGGAGGTGAGCACAGGAAGGTCGAGGTTTTAAGCTAATGAGGAAAGGTAATGAGACTCTATCTCAAAAACAAAAATTATCTTTGTAAAACTACTTGAAAAAGAAGAGAGAGAGCTGGGCGCTGGTGGCTCATACCTGTAATTTTAGCTACTCAGGAAGCTGAGATCTGAGGATCACAGTTCAAAGCCAGCCCAGGCAGGAAAGTCCGTGAGACTCTTATCTCCAATAAACCACTATAAAACCGGAAGTGGCACTGTGGCTCAAGTGGTAGAGCACTTACCTTGAGCTGAAGAGTGCAGGGACAGCGCCCAGGCCCAGAGTTCAACTGACAAAAAAAAAAGAAAGAAAGAAAAGGTAGGAGGTGTTACAAGCCAAGATCCTGAGTTCAAACCCCAGTAGGGCCAAATAAATAAAAACAAATAATTATAAAACTGAAAATTAAATCAAAGGGGTGGGGCATGGTTCAAGTAGTAGAATACTTGACTAGCAAAGGAGAAGCTCTGGCTTCAATCTCCAGCTCTGAAGGAAAGAAAAGAGAAAGTGAGTAGCAAGTGTGAGTATGCTATCGTAATTGTTTTGGTTATTGCTGTGCTAATTCGCCTCAGCTTTGTGATAATCATTGCATTATGCTCAGGAATTCACTTCCATAGATAGTCTTTAAAAAGTAGATAGATGGCTGTGGTGGCACACACCTGTAATCACAACACTCAGGCGGGTCATGATTTTAGGCTAGCCTGGACTATAACAAAAATTAACTATTAACTTCCTGCTGGATGCTGGTGCCTCATGGAAGATGAGACCTGAGAGATTGTGACTCAAAGCCAGACGAATCTGCCAGACTCTCTGCCATTAAGAAAATGCTGGAGGGCTGGGAAGGTGGCTCAGTGATAGAGCGCTTGCCTTGCATGCCTGAGGCCCTGGGTTCGATTCCTCAGCACCACATAAGCAAAAAGAAAAAAAAAGCCAGAAGTGGCGCTGTGGCTCAAGTGGTAGGGCGCTAGCCCTGAGCTGAAGAGCTGAGGGACAGCGCCCAGACCCAGAGTTCAGGCCCCACCACTGGACCCAAAAAAAAAAAAAGAAAATGCTGGACCCGGGGTGTGGCACAGATGGAAGAACACTAGCCATGAGCAATAAAGTAGATGAGCAAGAAAGTGAGTCTCTAAGTTCAAGCCATGGAACCAACACACACACACACACACACACACACAAATTACCTTCCTTATAAGTTTTCTTTATAAGACCAAAAATTTTTTTTTTGGGGGGGGTCCGGTCATGGGGCCACCTTCCCAGCCAAAAGAAGTAGAGATTTTTTTTTTTGGTCGGTTGTGGGGCCTGAACTCTGGACCTGGGTTCTGTCCCTCAGCTCTTCAGCTCAAGGTTAGGCTAGTGTCCTACCACTTGAGCCACAGCACCATTTCCAGCTTTTTCTTCTTATGTGGTGCTGAGGAATTGAACCCAAGGCCTCATGCATGCAAGGCAAGCACTCTACCTCTGAGCCACCTTCCCAGCCCCTCAAAATATTTTTATATTTAAGTTGGGCACTGGTGGTTTATGCCTGTAATTCTAGCTACTCAGGAGGCTGAGATCTGAGGATCACAGTTCAAAGCCAGCCTGGGCAGAAAAGTCCATGAGATTCTTTTGTTGTTGTTGTTGTTGGTTGTGGGGCCTGAACTCTGGGCCTGGGCACTGTCCCTCAGCTCTTCAGATCAAGGCTAGGGCTCTACCACTTGAGCTACTGGGCCACTTCCGGTTTTCTGACTGTTTATTGGAGATAAGAGTCTCAAGGACTTTCCTAACTGAATCTCAGCCTCCTAAGTAGCTAGGATTATAGGTGTGAGCCACCAGTGCCCAGCTCCATGAGACTCATATACAATTAACCAGCAGAAACAAAACAAAACTGGGAATGGAACTGTGGTTCCAGTCTTGAGTGGTAAAAGCACAAGGCCCTGAGTTCAAGCCCCAGTACTGGCACAACAAAGACAAAATGTTCTTATTATAGAGAAATAAAAAAATTTCTACAAAAAGAGCCCAAAGACCCCACAAACTAACATGTGCAGTAGTAGCGCTGCTCACAGCCGGGTGTGGCCGTTAGAGGCCTTCGCAGTGCCTTGCCTGTAGTCTCGCGAGCTTTCATGAACGTGAGTCCGTCTCGATGTGGGTGGCGTCTCCCCTCCCTGTGTTCCCGCACCACAGCCTTCAAGGGACCCGCCGCTGCTTTTCTCTCCTTCTTTCTTTGGAACGAATGTTTACTGTGTGCCAAGTGCTGTCCCTCGTGTGGGGTGCCCTGAGTTGGAAGTTGAGCAGACTCTGTGGGGGGAGCCCCGCGCCTTCCTGAGCGCCTGTGGATGAATGTTTACGCTTTCTTAACTACAAAGAGCCTGCCACACAGCTCAGAGCACCTGCCCGTGTCCTATCTTAGGACTAAGAGCAGGAAATGGGGTACCTGGGGGATGGGCACCTGAAAATGTGGACACATGACCCAGATCGCTGTCCAGCCACGGCTCAGGGCGGGCTCCCACACCAGGCGGCCACCACATGGCTCCCCTTTGCCTTGCCCTTGCCCAGGGCGTCTTGGCACACTTAGCTTAGGTGTGGCACAGAGCATCACGTCCTTCCTACCAATCAATGCTCTGGGCTCAGGACACCCCTATCCCATCTCACCCATTAGTGAACAAAGGCCATTTTCGTGTGTGTGTGTGTGTGTGTGTGTGTGTGCTGGTCATGGAGCTTGAACTCAGGGCCTGGGTGCTATCCCTGAGCTTGTATGCTCAAGGCTATCACTCTACTACTTGAGCCACATTCACTGCTGGATTTTTGGTGGTTTACTGGGGAGATAGTCTCATGGGCTTCTCTGCCTAGAATGGCTTTGAACAGTGATCCTCAGATCTAAGTATCCTGAGTAGCTAGGTGTGAGACGCTGGTACTGGGCCTCTTTGTGAGTGTGTGTGTGTGTGTGTGTGTGTGTGTACTGGGGCTTGAACTCAGGCCTGGGCGCTGTCCCTGGGCTTTTTCACTGGTGCTCTTGAGCCATAGCTTCACTTCTGTTTGTTTTTCATTGGTGGTGGGGCTTGAACATAGGGCCTGGGCGCTGTCCCTGAGCTCTTTTGCTCAAGGTTCGTGCTCTACCACTTGGAGCCACAGCGCCACTTCCAGGTTCTGGTGGTTAATTGGAGATGAGTCTCATGGACTTTCCTGCCTGGGCTGGCTTTGAACCATGATCCTCAGATCTCGGCCTCCTGAGTAGCTAGAATTACAGGCATGAGCCACCGGTGACCCATGAGGAAGAATTTGGGGGGCCCTTGTTGGTAGCCCCTTCTTATCCTGGCACCAGCTGTGGTTGTACTGGGCCTGCCCTCCCCTCTGCAGGTACTGTAGCAAGCTGGCCCCGTGAAGCCCCTCTGGGCAGCTGCTCTGGCTAGTCTCAGGGACTCAGGGACGTCGTGTGTTCTTGCTCCTTTCCTGACCATGGAGATCACACTTGCCGGCCGGGAGCCCTGGCACCTGCACTGTGGGATTTCACATGGCCCAGCGGGCTCTGAGTGGGCAGCAGGGGAGGCTGGGTATGGAGGAGCGTCCCAGGCCCCCTGAGACTTTCTGGAAGGCTTCCCACCACAGCCTCTCCCTCCTTCCTTCTCCCCACCCATGCCCTTCCATCCATTACCCTGCTCTGGCTGTCATTAGCGTCTAGAACATCTGAAGGACCTGGCATTGCTGGGCTCCAGGGCCTTTGTTCATCCACTTCTGCAGGAGCGCAGCGGGCTGAAGGCCACTGCACAATGGCAAATGGCTCTCCTGCCTGCCGTGTGCTCCTCAGAGCCCGGCCCCTCCCAGCCAGCTCCCCCCCAGCCCCAGCAGCAAAATCTGCCTCCTCCAGCCAGGGCCAGCACCGTGCTCCCCCCCCCGCACAGACACTCGAGCTTTTTGAAAGCAGAGAGAAGATGGAGATGTGACTGTCCTTTTATTTGGCCTTCCTTCCCGCCCTCTTGGTCCCCCTGCAGTCCTGGGCTTTGTGGGGGGAAATAGGGGGCCTGACCCAACTCCTCGGTCTCCACAGGTAGCTGCTGCAAAGGCCCCTTCTAGTTCAGGTCCAGAGGCCAGGCCACTTTAGGGATCAGGGCAGAGGGAATGGGGGGGGGCTCATCCTACAAAGGGTGGGAGTGATTCAGACTCTCCAGGGAAAATGCCAACTGCTTCCTTACAAAATCCACTCATTTTCATAGGGTGGGCTGTAGATGTGCTAAGTGTGTGGTTTGGTTTGTTTTTTTTTTAGGTCTCCAATCTGGACTCAAACTTGATACCTAATGCTTTTGCTCCTTGGCTGGCAGTCTACCAACTGAGCCATGACTCTAACCCCTGATTTTTGTCTTTTGTGAGTAACCCAAACCCCTATGAGGATATAATGTGCATGCTGGTGCTGGGGCTTGAGGTACTGGTACTCAGGGACTCGCATTCTCCCTTTCTTGCTCATGGCTAGTGGTCTGCCACTGTGGGGACCAGCCACACCCCATTTACCTGTGTGAAGATGAACTTTGAACTCAGGGACTTCTGTGCCCCTGATTTGGAGAAAGGACAGCCAGCTGGGGGCACACATAGCCCCACACAAGGAGCTTTCAGTGGAAAGATGATCAAGGTAAATAAAGCAAATTAAAAAAAATCAGGCAGGGTGTTGATGGTTCATGCCTGTAATCCTAGCTACTCAGGTGGCTGAGGTCTGAGGATCATGGTTCAAAGCCAGCCTGGGAAAAAAGTCTATGAGACTCTTTTTTTTTTTTTTTTGTCAGTCATGGGGCTTGAACTCTGGGCCTGGGCGTTGTCCCTCAGCTCTTCTTCAGCTCAAGGCGAGCACTCTATCACTTGAGCTACAGCGCCACTTCCAGTTTTCTGGTAGTTTATTGGAGATAGGAGTCTCACGGTCTCTCCTGCCCGGGCTGGCTTTGAACCGCGTTCCTCAGATCTCAGCCTCCTGAGTAGCTAGGATTATAGGCGTGAGCCACCAGCGCCCGGTGTCTATGAGACTCTTATCTCCAATAAACTGCTCAGAAAAAGCCAGAAGTGGTGCTGTGGCTCAAAGAGATAGAGCACTAGCCTTGAGCAAAAGAAGCTCAGAGACAGCACTGAGGCCCTGAGTTCAACCCCCAGGACCAATCAAAACAACAAAAGAAAAGAAGAAAAGAAAAGAACATCAGGCCAAAAAACAGTGTTTTAAGGTCTGAGAAGGTGGCTCAGTGGTAGAGTGCTTGCCTTGCATGCATGAGGCCCTGGGTTCAATTCCTCAGCACCATATAAGCAGAAAAAGTCGGAAGTGGCGCTGTGGCCCAGGCGGAGTTCTGGCCCCATGACCAACCAAAAACAAACAAACAAAACCCAGTGTATTAATTCAGAGAGAATTGATCACTGAAAAGGCATATAGCATATGGAGCTAGCATTTCTCATTTCTCCTGGGGTTTTGTAGTCAAGGGTCACGTTTATAGCAGTGGTCCATGGATTGCATCACAAGGTGACATCATAGCTTCCTTAGTTTCTGTGAGTATATAACACAGCATTTATACACAGATTAACTTAGAGATACATCTCTTTGAATTTATCTTTGTCCCGAAGTGATGCATAAGCAGAAATGGCAACTTTATTCATTATTGCTCAAACTCAGAAATGAGGATGTGCTTCTATAGATAGATAGAGCCACTGAGTACATTCACCTCTGGAGTAGCACTTGGAGGAAAATAAAGGAATTTTGAGTCACAGACAGCCAAGGAGGAAAGGTCAGAGCATATTGTTGAGTGAAAGCAGTCTCGGGAGAAGATGCCGAACTGCACAACATTCTGGGAAAGGCAGAACTATGGAGACAGAGCAGTGGTCAGCCATACTCGCGATGGGAAATGTATAAGGTGGCATCTCATCATTGAGAAGAAGAATGAAATAAGTTCAAAACCAACTACAAAATCAATTTCCCGTTTGGCTAAGTCAAGTGTAAAGAACTGCACAAAACATCACAGTAAAAAGTAGATGAAAGGGTTGGGGTGGAGCTTAGTAGCGGAGAGCTTGCCTTGTAGATGTAAGATTCTGGGTTCCAGCCCTAGAACGCCACCCCCCAAAAAGAAAAAAGGTGGCTGAAAAAGCTGGGTGTGGTGGTGCAGGTCTCTGTAATCACAGTTGCTCAGGAAGTGGAGACAGGAGGATTAGAAGTTCAAGGCCAGCCTTGTCAAGATTCTATCCCCAAAACAAAATACAAACAAAAGCCTGGAGTTGTGGCTCAAATGATAGGGCAATCGCCTACTACTTCTAAGGCCCTGGATTCCATCCCCAGTACCACACACATACAAACACACAAACACAAACACAAACACAAAGTTGAAGAGGTTGGATAGCACACTGGTAGCTCACACTTGTAATCCTAGTTACCCAGGAGGCTGAGAGTGGAGGGTCCCAGTTCAAAACCAGCCTGGGCAAAAAACTCCATGAGACTCTTATCTCCAATTAGGCATGAAAAAGCCAGAAGTGGAGGTGTGTGTGCTCAAGTGGTAGATCAAGCAAGAGCATGAGGCCTTTAGTTCTAGCCCCACTACCAGAAGACACAAAAAGACGTTGATGAAGGGAGCACACGAAGTGATATGGAGAAAACTGGATAAGGAAGAAGATTGAGAGATGTGCAGGAAAACCATGAAGCCCTGGGTTAGAGGAAAAATGTATGACTGGAAAGTTCTGTCACTACAAAAGGGAGCTATGTCAGGTATACTTTCTTGAATAGATTCCTCTTGGATCTTGGTTCAGAATCTCTAAAGGGTAACTGCAGCATTGGTTCATAAATTGGTCAGAGAACTGATTAGGTAAATTATATTTAATGGCTGAGTAAAATTTGTAAATCAGATTGAAGACATGAATTGGACCTATCATAGGGATGATTTTAAACATGGCTGTGAATTTTGTGATA